>NC_052148.1:261702377-262051297 GCF_902713615.1 Scyliorhinus canicula | reverse complement strand
GATTTTTCGTGTTTAATAATTTTTTTCTTATTGTTAAAACTAATTAGAAGTCCCATGACACTGTTCCTCCATGTTTTAGAAAAAAAGTTATTGTTTCTTGAGCCATCCAGTTACATCAACTGGGATCATACACAAGGCATTGCCCTGAGGAGTGAACCTGTGAATGGCTATTGCTTTGTTTAGCTGTGTACTTGCTCTTTCTTCTGCAACAAACAGGGCATTGTGGTTTTAATATGTCTTGCAATACACACAAATGTGTACAAGCCCAAATGACAATCTTGAATTGGTTGTTTGCATAATTTTTGCACAGAGGATTATTTAGCAAAATATTGTCCAATTGCTGAATCACACCGAATGTTGGAAATGATGTTTTAAAGGCTGATGTGCTAGGTGAACTGAAAAATGAGCCTCGGCAATGCTCTAATTTCCAATCTGATTTTCCAATCTGGTTTAGCTCACCAGGCTAAATCGCTGGCTTTTAAAGCAGACCAAGGCAGGCCAGCAGCACGGTTCGATTCCCATACCAGCCTCCCCGGACAGGTGCCGGAATGTGGCGACTAGGGGCTTTTCACAGTAACTTAATTGAAGCCTACTCGTGACAATAAGCGATTTTCATTTCATTTCATTTTCATTTTGCAGAAAAAGATTGAAGTGTAGAATGGATAGAAGCATAACTTTAAAAAATTAACCTTGTGGATTCATATAATGTGAGCAAAAGTATACCTATTAACAGCTGCAACATGATTTTTAGTTTGAGAGAGTGTAAAATTATCAGTCTACTTGGAGGTAATGCAAATGTGTGGTGTGTCCAAATTTCGATAGGCTGATATCTCAATTTAAATTGGTGCAGTGTTGATGATCTGCCATTAGATGACGCTAACACATTTAAAACTACTCTCGAATGTTTGCAGTGTGTTTAAACCATCCTGGACGAAAAGAAATGTTGCTCTCTGAACTTTCCATTCTTGATTCTAAATCCTGCATTAGTCTTGGGAGTCAGAATAAGCTCTTGGTTTCAAACCCTGGAATGCTTTTACAAGAAATTACCTTTTAATAACTGTTTTGTGAAGATTTGATTGCCATTCCTATTTAAAGGCAGCTGTGGTTTCTAACATCTTGACATACCAGAGAAGATGCTGACAGTGTACTGTTGGGCAGCACGGTAGCATAGTGGTTAGCACTGTGACTTCACAGCGCCAGGGTCCCAGGATCGATTCCCGGCTGGGTCACTGTCTGTGAGATGTCTGCACGTTCTCCCCATGTCTGTATGGGTTTCCTCCGCGTGCTCCGGTTTCTTCCCATTAGTCCCGAAAGACGTGCTGTTAGATAATTTGGGCATTCTGAATTCTTCCTCTGTGTATCCGAACAGGCACCAGAATGTGGTGACTAGGGGCTTTTCACAGTAACTTCATTGCAGTGTTAATATAAGCCTACTTGTGACAATAAAGATTATTATTATAGCTATATGTAAAAATTCAGACTTTAGTGAAAAAAGCTGCCAAAGACACATGAAAAGTTGAGAATGAGGGCCAGGTGACTGTTTTGGAAGGCACTTAACAGACTTATAGGGAGAAAACAGTTTGATATTTAACAGTTTAACAGAGTATATGTTTGATCACAAAATTCTGGACATACACTGCAAACCAGTCAAATATAAAGAGCAATGACTAGTTATCACGTTTGTTTTTACATTTAATTAGATTTAGAATGTCATAACCTTTCGAATGTCATAGCCTACCTTTACAGGTGCCAGCTGACCACTATTTGCAGTATTTTCTTTTTCTGTTTTTCATCATTTGCAGTTTATTTTCTTCATGTTACAATTATAGCACATTTTATGCGTGGACTGAGCATCTGGTTCAAATTTTGAGCAAATGCTTATTTTCTTGAAATTTCACATTTCTACATGGCAAAAAATGAGCATTTGTTAGAGCATGTAAACAGTCTCCTGCAAAGAAAAATGTAGGGTGTGTATCAACGTTTATAAGTCTTGAATGCCACTCTTCATGTAGTTTGAAAAATATATATAATCCCTGGTCCATATGGTACCATAACATTTCAAATTTTCCATTGCTTGTGGTTTGCCCCTAAGAGTTTCAATCTGATTCCTCTTCAAGCCACAAAACATATACCAAATTAAGTCATTTCAAGAGAATCAAAGGGTTTGATTCAGATTGGTTAATTTTATTCTTAACTGAAGATATTACAATAGCATATTTTATTTTAACACAAAATGGTTTTACTGTTCTTTGGCCTCCTTGATTGCATCAAAATTATAACACTGAAATTGGCCATTTGGATCAACCAGCCTGTTCTATTGTATATCCTTCACATGAGGCTGGCTCATTTTCTTTTCACAACTCTTAAGGTTATCAAGATCCTGAGGAATCTTTCCCTGCTAACTGCTACCCATATCCAACCGCCTTGCGTGTCCTTAAACATTTTATTGTTTTTCCAATTAATGTTCATCTTGCCCACAATGCCCTAATGGTTTCCATAATATCACTTGCCTCCTTCCCTCTCCCGTTGATCTGCTTCTCAAGCCCTCACCAATGGCTTTGTCATCTCTAAATCAAATTATTCCAATGTTCTTCTGGTTGACATCCCATCCTTTACCCTGTGTACTTAACTCCTGAAACTCTGTTCTCCAAATGCAATCTCGCATCAGTTTTCATTTACTATCACTCTTTGTAACCTCCATTGGCTCCCATGCTCCTATTTGAAATTCTCCTTGGGTTTAAATCACTCCATACATTTCCTAACTCATCCTTTTCCAGACTCAATGAACCTAATCCAAATTCCCCATTCCTTCCACTCTGGCCTCATGTACATTCCCCCCACCCTCTTTTTGCCCCATTATTGGTGGCCATGTCTTCAGCTCCGCTGTCTGGAATTTCTTCTGTATACTCCTTTGTTGACTCTTTCCCCACTCCTTTTGATGCTCTACCAAACTTCTGGCCACCCTCCTATGTTCTGATTTGGGTTCATTTTGACATTTAAAATAAATCTTCATGTCCCTGTGAAGCCCTTTGAACTGTTTTTCTAAATAAATGACAAAATATGAATGTAAGCCATTACACGTTAACACTTCAAAAGACCTACAGTAAGTTGATTTATTTTTCTCAGTTATAAGTTTCCAGTGTAACTTCTCATTCGAACTGATTTCAGGTGAAGAGCCATATTTGAGTTCTTAACCTGTCTCTTGCTGCCGTTGTACCATATTTTGGGAGGTAGCGGCCTAGATTGATTTTATGGAGCAAAAAGAACAATTCTGCTCCTGGCAAACCTTCAGAAATAGAACAAAATTAATCCCATGGGTTTCTGTGCCTATGTCATGCATATTATAACCAAGTATCCTTTCTGGCAAACTCGATAATGGGTATTTCAAAAGATTACAATCGTCAGAATAAAATAGTGTATTTTCCCCCTCAGGCCAATATTCTGGTCATCCAGTGGTAGACACAGGGTTGAGTTGAGTAAACTGCAGCCACAACAGGCACATCCAGATTTACTAGAATGGCGCCAGGAATTAGGCACTTCCATCATGTGGAAAGATTAGAGAATGGGGGTTGTTCTCCTTAGAACATAGGACTTTTAAGGGAAATTCAACAGAGATGGGAAGTATTTTTTTGAGTTTTGATAGGATGGATAGAATGAAACTGGTAGGAGAGATGATAAGCAACGGTCACATTATATATGATTTGCAAAAGATCAAAGAGATTACTAGCAATTTTATTTCCACAGTGAGATATGAAATGCACTGCCTGAAAACGTGGAGGAAGCAGATTGGACAGATTAATGGGAACTGGAAAAAGACTTGGTAAAGAAAATGTTCCAGGGCTATGGGGAATGGATATGGGACTTGAGAAATGGGCATGGGACTGATTCCCTGTCTAGCTCAAAGGGCAGTTACAGACATGACCAATAAAGATTTATGTTGCACTGAACCTAATCTCAAAGAGAGAAAGACTTGAATTTATTAAGGGTCAAATCACTTACTCGGAATGTTCCTAAATGAATCACAACCAGTGTATTGACCCATAAACAGGAACTCTAATCCCATGAGCATGCCTAGTTTCCATAACTCCTTTAAAACTACTTATCTAATCTATAAGTTTTGAAATTGCCTTTGCTTCAATTATTACCTCTTATGCATTAAGTTCACAAGCCTATGTAAAGTTTCTCCCAGTTTATCCTAAAACTCCTCTTTTTAATCTTGTATCTACATCTCCGAGTTCAAGATGCCTCAATCAACACCTATCACTTAGAAATTTCAAACTTCTATCAAATAACCGAAAATCCTCCTTTGTTCTAAGAAAAATATCCAATTTTTCAAGTCCTTTTTTTTTTTGTTCGTTGATTTTTATATTTTGCCTAGTTCCATGATTGTCAGGTTTGCCAATCTGTTCAAATTCATGAAATTGTGTGTTTCAATATCTTTTTACAGTTGGTTATCTGTCTTTAAACTGTACTTGAAATCTTCTCTAATATACCGCATGGTAGCACAAGTGGATAGCACTGTGGCTTCACAGCACCAGGGTCCCAGGTTCGATTCCCTGCTGGGTCACTGTCTGTGCGGAGTCTGCAGGTTCTCCCCGTGTCTGCATGGGTTTCCTCCGGATGCTCCGGTTTCCTCTCACAGTCCAAAGATGTGCAGGTTAGGTGAATTGGCCATGCTAAATTGCCCTTAGTGACCAAAAAGGTTCGCAGGGTTATTGGGTTACGGGGATAAGGTGGAAGTGAGGACTTAAGTGGGTTGGTGCAGACTCGATGGGCCGAATGGCCTCCTTCTGCAATGTATGTTCTATGTTCTTTACATGTTTAAAATTGCCTTGAGGCTTCTGGTACCGATCAATGTTCCATAGGAATGTTAATTCAGAAAACGGGGCAGAGGTTGGTGCACCCAATTTGTCCTGATTTTCCTGTCAAATCTCCCTTCTCTACTGTATGAAACGAATGATTAAATACGCACATCCTTAGTACAGGTTACAGTAAATATTTTATCTCGGTTTTAACTTGGAGTTTTTAAAATATCCTGGATGTAAAAAAAATGTAGAACCATTAGCATTTGTCTAACATTTTGAACTGATCTGTAGCACATGTGGTAGTTGGAAAAAATAAAACTGTATCCTGTCTCTTGATAGTTACTTGGATCTACCTTTCAAGGTGCACTTTTTTTATCAAAAGGTTTGTTACTCTTCTCTTCTAGCGTTACAAAGTCATTCAACTTGTTATTAATAGAGCCAATAGATCCTCCAACATTTTGACAGCTTGATCAAAACCAGCATTGCACCTACTGTGTTGCAGTGCCAAAGTACAATTTATCCATAATTTTTGTATTAGATAGAGGTTCAAATTCCAAGTTGTCTGAGGTGGAAAACAACTATATCATCTTAAATGCTTCAGTTTCAAAGAGCAGAGGGCTGTTATGAAATCTTAACTCGCTTTTTTAAAGTTTAATATCATTTTTAACGCTTTGTGCTACTCTTTGTGGTTAAAGTAATATTTTTGGACTTGTGTGAAGTTATTATCCGTATTTCGAGATGAGAAACCAATGCTGGCCTTGCCAGCAATGCCCACATACCAAGAAAGAGTAAATAAATATGTCATCATCATCTTTGGCAATCACTCGCTCACGAGTATGATTGCCCTCCTAAGAAACTCCATGTTATTGGTCATGGGTTCTATGGGTTCTTGCATGGTTGATAAGTCTGAACCTTGAGCGACATCATCGACTGCACACTTGACAGGTATTTTCGGGAGGGAAATTGGTCCTGGCTGGTCCTCGAAGAATTGTGTCCCATCAATGAGGAGCTTCCTCCAAGGATGTCTCTTCTAGCAAGGTTCCCCCAGGCATTGATAGCTATGTTGCATTTCTTGAATTAAGCGTTCAAGATATCGCTGAAGTATTCCCTTTGTCCTCCTCTTGTTCGGGCTACCTCCTTGAACTGGGCGAAGATTTACTTTGGTAGTTGGGACTCTGACAACCTAAGCACATGGCCAGCCCAGCGAAAGTGGTTTTGGATGATCATGGTCTTGATGCTGGTGCTCTTGGCTCCTTCGACGACGTTGATGTCCGTACGTCTGTCCTCCCAGCTGATGTAGAGAATCCAGTATTGATGGTACCTCTCCTGGGCCTTGAGGTGGCATCAGTACCTAGTCTACGTTTCTGAGCTGTATAGAAGAATTGGGAGGACAGTGATGATCTCTGTCAGTATCGATATCATGGTCATCAAAGACTCTCATCCTTGAGCATCCAGAGGAGTGCTCGTGGATTGGATATGATGTTGGATCTCTGCATTGATTTCAGCATTAGATGAGACGGGTAGGGGAAATTTCCCACATTTGGTAAGGTTTCTCCATTGATCTTGATGAATGAGAGACTGGATCTTGCCCTGGGTCAGGTTGGTGAAGGACTTGAATCTTCTTGAGGTTTGAGTCTGAGACTGGTTCTTCAGTATGCTTCCAAGAAGGTGTCAAGCATGGTTTGGAGATTCTCTTCTGAGAGAGTGGAGATGGTGTTGTCATCCACATACTGAAGTTCCAAGAGCGATGTTAATGTCATCTTTTTCTTGGATTTTAACTGGTTGAGGTTGAAAGTTTTTCATCCATCCTGTAGACAGTGTCCACCACACCGGGATGCTTGTTCTTGACAAGGTAAAGGATGGTGGCAATTAAGATGGAGAAAAGGATGAGTGCGATGATACATCACTGCTTGACTCTAGTCTTGACCTCAAAGATTTTTGTCTTATTTCCGCCGATGAGGACTGTCCCCTACATCTTGTCATGGAGGAGTCAGGGGATGGTGATGAATTTCTCTGGACAGCCAGCCTTTGGCAGGGTCTTCCATAGTGCTTTCCAATTGATTAAGTTATTTTTTGAATCTCCGCCTTGGCTGATTGAGCTCTCCTTTTTGACTTGCTGGTTATATTGTCAGAGCTTTCCTCTTGTCGATAAAGCCTTGGATGATGTGGTCGTTCTTGTCGAACCAGTTTTGGTGTTTCCTCGTCTTGGAGCCGATGGTTTCTTCACAGCTCGAGATGATCGCTGTCTTCTGCTCTTTTCCTCCATTCCATTAGAATGGACATTTTGGAGAAGACATTGTTGGAAGTTCACTAGAATGCTTAGCTCTTGAAGCTGTTCAATGTTGATCTTTTTTCTGAGCTTTTTATTCATCTTCTGTTGCTTTTGAGGGAAGTTTGATGGACATAGAGTAACAGATGGGCTAGTGGTCTGTCCAGCAGCCCTTCCTAGTCATCACTTTGGTGATGAGGGCATCCTTTTTGTCTATGGATCTGACAGTGATGAAGTCAATCATGTGCCAGTGGTTTGATCGTAGATATCTCCAGGAAGTCTTAAACTTGTCTTTTTGGCGGAACAATGTGTTAGTGATGACAAATTTAGTGAACAGGAGAACCCGGTTGCAATTCCAATTCCTAACTTCTTCATTTCCAATTAGTTCCTTTCCAGAGTTGGGAGTCCTTTCCAACTCTGGCGTTGAAATTCCCAAGGAGTATGATCGTATATTCCTTCGGAATATTGGAGAGTATGGGGTCCAGAGTAGAGCAGAAGCTGTCTTTGGATTCACCATTGGCATCAAGGGTTGGGGGAGTAGGCACTCATGACCGTTGCCTGCTCGTTCGTGGCAAGTTATAGATGGAGGATCACGAGGCGCTCATTGATGCCGACAGGGTGCTCCAAGAGTCGGTTTGCGAGTTTGTTCTTGATGGCAAATCCAATTCCATGAGTCCTGGACTGATCATCGGGCTTTCCTCTCCAGAAGCAGGTGTAATCACTGCCAACTTCCCTCAGCTGCCCTTCACTTGCTCTTTGGGTCTCTTGCAGTGCAGCAACGTCAGTGTTGAAGTGCCTGAGTTCACGGGCAACAAGGGCAGCTCTTTGTTCCAATCGATTTGTTTTGTTCGTTATCCATGTAGGTTCGTACGTTCCAAGTTCCGAACTTGAGTTTAACTTTCCTTTTCTGACCGCAGGTAGATAAACATGCTCAATGTGGTTTTCCAGCCAGGCTGGGTACGGAACAGACAATTTTACGTCACCCTTTCTAACCCCACGCGGGGTGAGCAAGGTTAAATAAGTATAATGTGCAGTACATCTGTAATAGAAACACATGGGCATATCTTGGGAGGATGTCTTGCATCACATTGGTTTAACTCTAGCTGCAGTATAGCAGCCTTGTATGAGGTGCATTTCAAAGCACTTGGAAATTGGCTGGACTTTGTTAAGCCCTAAAACTTTAAGCAGCATGTTACAATGCCAGAGCAAATGGTCCTCTTAAAACAAATAAATGAAGCACTCGGAAGACAAAACTGTTTATGTGCCCTGTGATGGCACTTTTATTTCCTTTTCTCAGGGTCATATAACTTTTTGTTTAATTTCAGATGTTAACTTTCCTCTCCTGAAAAGATGTAACTTTGGTAATTTAAATCTAATATCAACCATCTATGATGATTTTCTTGACTTTAGAAGCCATATACGAACTAATTGAAAGACACATGCGTTTCAAGATGGTTCTTTTCATCAAAAGCAGACTAATTGATCACTTTCTCGTTGCTGTTTGTGGAACTTTGAGGTGTGAAAATTAATAGCAATGGTTGCCCACGGTGATGACATTTTAAAAAAACAGTCCTTAATCAGCTGTAAAACATTTTGTAAGGTTCGGATGTCATGAAAAATACTATCCAAATGCTAACATCAACTTAAAAGTACAGAATACAATTGTGCTTCAGGTTGGGGATTGTCTTAGTTCCCAGAATTTACCTGATTGTGTGGCAGTTACTGCAAAAGTGCAAAATAATGTTGTGAGGGAAGATGGTAATAATTCACCCAGGCTCAACCCAGTCCATCGTTATCTGAAATTAATATCTGATATATACTAGGATTCATTGGTACAAATCTAGAGTGGACTCGGGTAAGTCATAGCAAGCCCCTATTGTATTGCAGTTACCAGGACACAGAACAAAATATATATATTTTTTAAATTTTATGCCTTTAAGCTTTTATATTGCTGCATAATAATAACCGCTTATTGTCACAAGTCGGCTTCAATGAAGTTACTGTGAAAAGCCCCAAGTCGCCACATTCCGGCTTGGTCTTAAAACAACAGCAAAATAAATGTAGTGCTTGACAAATTCCCGAAGCACTTTTCCTCATGAGGATTCGGGAATCTCACTCTGTGCCTGTTCAGTAATGAAAGGAAAAGTGCTGGTCTCAGCTGCTGCAACAGCCAGCCTTGCTTAGTTTTTGTTTCACTCTGTAGTGGCCATTAGTGCAAGGGAATGAGGTGAGCAAAGGTGCAATATAATGCAGTAGGGAGCTCAGTGCAGCAAGTGATGTGGTTAAGAAGACATATGGAATGCTTGCCTTTATTAGCTGAAGCATAGAATATAAGTTATTAGCTGAGGTGTAGAATAATTTTTTTCGATTAAGGGGCAATTTAGTGTGGCCAATTTAGCATGGCCAATGACCTACCCTGCACATGTTTTTGGGATGTGGGGGTGAGACCCACGCAGACACAGGGAGAATGTGCAAGCTTCACATAGAATAATAATCTTTATTATTTGTGTCAGGTAGGCTTACATTAAAACTGCAAAGTTACAGTTAAAATCCCCTACTTGCCACACTATGGCACCTGTTCTGGTACACTGAGGGAGAATTCAGAATGTCCAATTCACCTAACAAGCATGTCTTTCGGGACTTGTGGGAGGAAATAGGAGGAAACCTACACAAACACAGGGAGAATGTGCAGACTGCACAGACAGTGACCCAAGCCGTGAATCGAAACCGTGTCCCTGGCGCTGTGAAGCAACATTGTTAACCATTGTACTACTGTGCCACCCAATAAGAGCAGGGTTGTTATCATGGAGCTGTATAAAAGACTCATTAGATCAGCTAGAATGCAGTTCTGGCCATCTCTATAAGTCGTATGTTATACTGGCTCTGACTTGGAATCACTCAGGGCCATTTCTCCACAGCCAGGTAAATTCATGAGAATTAGACTTGACCCCAACCCATGATATTCATTGTTACCTTGTTTTCAGTTGACATGTAAAAAAAAAAAGCTCAATTTGATTACCTACAACACTGTTTAAAAATATTTTATTCAAGGCATTTTCGTATGAACAAACAAAAGCAGAAGAACAACCAAACAACGGCATAAACAACTAACACCCACTCTCCCCCTCATCTCCTTCCCCGAAACCACCACCTTCTCCCATCCTGCCTTCCCCATTTTTACCCCCTTATCCCCCCCCCTCATGAGAGGCTTTATTTACATAATATTATAAATACGTATGATTGAAATGGAGATTGTGTCAACTGTTACAAATAGGTTAAATAGGTGGTTGAAACAAAAGGGGATAATGGAATATAACCCCTGAACCCTTGCTCAAACCTTAAATCTGTGACCCCCCCCCAGCCCTTGTATGATCAGCTAATGGGAACAACCTTCCTTTCCTACTTCTAAACCTCCAATAATCTTGCACACATCTATTGACTTGGCCTTAATCTCCTTTAATGAGCAAAATCTGTTAACTCATTGAACTTACTCCTTTTCAACTAGCAGTATCATTTGAGGGTTGAGTGTAGTGTGGTTGTGCGTGTGGACGTTTAAAAGACATTTGATAAATCCCACATGATAAACCAAACAAAATTTGCTAAGGACAAGAAAAGCGAGAGTAGTAGGGAACAGTTTATTTTGAGTCTGCAGAGGTATTTTACTAGGAGTTGGTATTAGGACCATTGCCCTTTTTGATATATGTTAATGACCAGAACTTAGATGTACAGAGTATGATTTTGAAATTTGCAGATAATATGGAACACCAAAACTTGGTTAGTAATAAACTTCCGAAGGATATTGGCTGATAAAATGGGCAGACACATGGCAGATACAATTTAATGGAGAGAAGTGTGTGATACATTTTGGTGGGAAGGATAAGAGGGGGTGTATATTCACAGATCGAAGATCCGTCAACTCTGGGGGGGGAAAAGCATATAAGATTGTTGGCTTTATTATCCAAGGTATAGAGTGCAAAAGCAAAGAAATTATCATAAACATTTATCAAACATTGGTTTGGTTTCAGATGGAGTATTGAGATTTAAGGGGATTGGCAGAAAAACATAAGGCAAAATGAAGGAATTTGAATCGAGTAATTTTGATCTTGCAGCAGAGATGGAAATCTGATTGGAGAGATTTAGACATGGGGCTAGAGAAAGGGGGCACAGATTTTGGAGGTAACGCAAGACTTCAGAAAAAAGACGTCTTAAGACAACATTGTAGTTTGCAAGATGGAACAGATTTCTCCATGGTGATGAAACCATTGAAGCAAGTACTCACGGATACTAGACTACATTATTTTACCCAGATTTATTTTTATAGCCTTTAATCCAGTAGCTAATCATCCCAGTTTGATTTAAAAAGTATCAATTAACTCAAATTTACAGAGCTTACAGGGAAGAGAAAGATGGGTGGCACAGGGAGCATTGCTCTTGCAGAGAGCCAGCACACACACACACAGAATCGAGGCTCCTGTGCTGTAACCATGATGTGATTCTGATGAGAATCTGTTATGCATCTGCTGTTCCGAGAGGGCAAAATGTTTTGGTTAGTTTTAAAGCTTTACTTGAGGTTGCTTAGCTTTGTTGTCCCCAAGTCTTGCAACAAATGTGAGTTGATTTGACTGTTGTGCAGCTTCTGTTGTGCAGTTGGTATTTTTGTGTTTGAAATTTTCAAATGCAATCAAAATGTTACTTTTTGCTCTGAGCAGAGGTGTGGTTCAAATCAAAATATCCCATTCAATTTTTCAATTATTTAACCTTGCTTTACAATTTAAAATTTAAGCAGTTACATTCTTGTACTTCAACCAATAGATTGCATCTTTCATTTTTATACGTAAGTAATAGATATTCTCCTCCCCCCACCACCACTTCTTTTTTTCTGCTGATTCTTTTCTTTGTGATTTATTCCTTTCCTGAGTTCAGTGATCCCTTACATGGATCCAGTATGAGTCCTGGATGTTTTCTGAAACACCACCCAGCTGGCTATTTTTCAGCTAAGACATTGATCAGAAATGTAGACTTCTGCTTCTGCCTGCTTTAACCACCTATATTTAAGATTTTGTTTTCACAGAATCACATAAAAATCTTAATTCTATTTGCCAGCACTTGGCCTATAGCCTCGAATGTTATGACATGCCAAGTGCTCATCGAGGTACTTTTTAAAGCTTGTGAGGCAACCCGCCTCTACCACCCTCCCAGGCAGTGCGTTCCAGACTGTCGCTGCCCTCTGGATAAAAATGTTTTTCCTCAAATCGCCCCTGAATCTCCCATCCCTCACCTAGAATTTGTGTCTCCTCGTAACCAACCTTTCAACTAAGGGGAACAGCTGTTCCCTATCCATTGTGTCCATGCCCTTCGTAATCTTGTGCACCTTGATCAGGTCGCCCCTCAGTCTTCTCTGCTCCAGCGAAAACAACCCAAATATCCCAAGGCTTTCTTCATAACTTAATGTTCCATCCCAGGCAACATCCTGGTGAAATGCCTCTGCACCAGCTCCAGTGCAATCACATCCTTCCTATAATGTGGCGACCAGAACTGCACACGGTACTCCAGCTGTGGTCTCACCAATGTTTGATATAACTCCACCATGGTTTCCTTGCTTTTGTAATCTATGCCATGATTGATAAAGGCAAGTGTACCATATGCCTCTTTCACCACCCGATTAACCTGCCCTTCTGCCTTCAAAGATCTATTTACAAACACGCCAGGGTCTCTTTATTCCTCAGGACTTCCCAGCATTGTGCCATTCATTGAATGTTTCCTTGTCAAATTGCTCCTTCCAAAGCAACACCTCAAACGTTTCAGGATTAAATTCCATCAGCAACTTTTCTGCCCATTTGACCATCCCGTCTATTTCTTCCTGTAACCCAAGACTCTCAACCTCACTGTTAACTACCCGGCCGATCTTTGTGTCATCCACAAACTTACTGATCCTATCCCCCCACATAGTCATCTAAGTCATTTATATAAATGATGAATAATAGGGGACCCAGCTCAGATCCCTGTGGTATGCCACTGGACACTGGCTTCCAATCATTAAAGCAGCCTCTGTTTCCTACAGGTCAGCTAGCTTTGAATTCACCTTATCAAGTTCCCCTGTACCCCATGTGCATGTGCCTTCTTTATAAGTCTCTCCGATGTGGGACCTTGTCAAATGCTTTGCTGAAACCCATGTAAACTACATCAACTGCACTACCCTCACCTACATACTTAGTCACGTGCTCAAAAACTTCAATCAAATTTGTTAGGCATGAACTCCCTCTGACAAAGCCCTGATGACTATTCCTGACCATACCTTGCCTGTCCAAGTGGGGATAGATTTTCTCCTTCAGAATTTTCTCCATTAGTTTCCCCACCACTGATGTGAGACTCACTGGCATGTAGTTCCCTGGCTTCTCCCCACACTATTTCTTAAATAGTGGGATCATATTCATGGTTCTCCAGTCCTCTGGCACCTGTCCTGTGGCCAGAGAAGAATTAAAATTTTGAATCAAGGCCCCTGCAATCTCCTCCCTCGCCTCCTGACACAACCTAGGACACAATTCGTCCGGAGCTGGAGATTTCTCCACTTTTAAGCCAAGTGTACAGAAGTCTTAAAGAATGGGTGGCACAGTAGCACAGTGATTAGCACCGTTGCTTCACAGCACCAGGGACTCTGGTTCGATTCCAGCTTGGGTCACTGTGTGGAGTCCGCACGTTCTCCCTATGTCTGCATGGGTTTCCTTCAGGTGCTCCGGTTTCCTCCCACAAGTCAGGTGCTCCGGTTTCCTCCCACAAGTCCCGAAAGACATGCTTGTTAGGTGAATTGGACAGTCTGAATTCTCCCTCAAGTGTACCCGAACAGGCGCCGTAATGTGGTGACTAGGGGATTTTCACAGTAACTTCATTGCAGTGTAATGTAAACCTAAGAAAGAGATGAAGCAATGGCAATGAATTCTGCCTCTTTACTGCTCAAAGCTACACCAGACAAGTCACAAAGTTACTAAAAGGCCTGTTGGAATCATGATCCAAGGATTATCCCATGTTCTGTTCATCTTAATTTGTCTGTAGAGCAATGAAACAAACTTGTTCTGGTGATATTTGGCTGCCACCAAACTTGCGTTTCCAGACTTGACTTTTTAAAATGTAGTGCATGGATATCTATGTGAACAATAATGAGCAACTGCTTATTCTTTTTTCCTCTCAGGTTTCTTGTTCGACAGCTGAAAAGGATGTCTAACGATCGTGCTCTATTAAACCGACTGGAGCAGCGAGCGACAGAGGCTGACCAAGTTATTGAATACCTTAAGCAGCAGGTGTTCTTACTTAAAGAGAAAACAAGTAAGTTTGTAATGTGCTTGTTTCTTTATGCATTCTTATGTTGCCTTTCACCACGGCTTTCCTTAGTTAGGAATGTCTGAACTAATTTCCCATTTCACTTTGTACATTGGCAGTGTTAAGGACAGGATGGGGGCGGGGAGTGTTCATTTAAACAGAATTAATTTCTCCTCTCACCACTTGTCCGTAAACAGGAAGGTGTTTTGTTTTGTTTCTGAACCCCTCAATTTTGGTGTGATCCAATTTTCTATTCATAACCCCACAGCAAACTCTGGGGAGGATGAACTCAAAGGGCTAGTTTATTTGCACACAGTCAAAAGGTGGAAGAGAGAGTTACAACATCACACCCTTATATTCATACAGTATAAAAGGATAGATAAACACAAGATTTACAGTACAAGTGTTAAATAATGGGTTAAGAGACATTCCAATTAGTTGTCTCATTTATGTTAAGTATCCAATAAGTGACACTGATATGAAAAGGGGCTTCAGGTGTCCTTTGTGGCAAGTGATGTGATGATAGCGTTTTGTGGAGAGTGTTAAAGTGAAGTAAAGGTGTTTGTGGAAAAGGAGCAGAACCTTTGACTTTTTATACAACAGCAGCTAAAGGTCTAACAACAAGACCACTGAGGAAATAAATTAAAATTGCTTATTGTCACAAGTAGGCTTCAAATGAAGTTACTGTGAAAAGCCCCTAGTCGCCACGTTCCGGCGCCTGTTCGGGGAGGCTGATATGGGAAATATTGTTTCAGGGTGGGTTCCGAATCCCAGCTGAGGAAATTCAACCGCACATACGTAACAGCAAAAGAAGATTTATGAATGTTTGATTCCACATTGAGTACACGACTGCCCTCATGTCTGAGTGATGTGGATTTCTAATGTCATATCTGGGCTGTTGTAATTTTATTGAAAAACATTTCGCTATTTGTACATGCATGCAAGAGTATTCTCCCATTAAAACTTCTAAATGCTTATTTTGATTTAAGGAAATAAAAGCTTCAGAAAAATCATTCAAAGTACACTTCATAAAGATAGGTTTCTTGTTTTTGTAGGTGCTTCAAACTTGACAAAATTTGGCCAAAAAATTCCATTGGTCCTAAAAATAAAGTCTCGATATGCACAAGTTTTACCCTTCACTAAAATGTCTAGATGGGAGGCAAACATCCTTCCATTTAATACCAAAATAATCTTTATGCTCTGATATCAAATATTCAAGTTCATTAATTCCGTCGTCGCTGAAGCTATTAAAACTCTTTAGCCCATGTTAAATTCGCAAGTAATTTCATTGCAGTGTTAACGTAAGCCTGCTTGTGACAATAAAGATTATTATTATTAATTTGTGCAAGAGCCTTCCAAAGGTTCGCGGATCATTCTGAATCCAACAAGCCATTAAAAGAGTCATGTTTTCTTTCTTCCTGCTTTCTTGTGAAGTCGCACAAAGCAGGTTTCCAAAAGAGGAAAAAGATGGTCATGTGTTTATTAGTGTGGTGCTGATTCATTCACTTTTCTTTTTGCAGTCTGAACCTTCTTCACAAGAGACAAAAGTGAGATTTCTTGATAAACAACGACCCTTTAATGGTCTTGCATAAAACTGAAACGCAATTGTTTTTGCAACATTTCAACATTGTAGAATCACAACTTCTGCATGCACCACATCAAAACATTGTGCCAGAAATTTGAGGTTATATCTGAAAAGTAGAACATTTGAAATAAGGGATTATCATCTTCTGGTAACAGACTTGTTCAAAGTAGTTTTAAACACATACCAAAACAAGGATGAAGCAGGGGACCAGGTACCCGGGGTTTTCTCCCTGGATCGTAACCTTTAAACCTCTTACAGCTGTTTCACACCTAGAAGGCTCATGTTCTGTGTTGAATGAGGAGTACCTTTCATTTCAGCATCATTCATGTTCTACGTATAAAATTCATTTGATAATGGGGGGGGTTGGGGGAGGAGGAGGTTGAGAAAAACTGAATTTAAGGTGAGTTCCTACTTGCCCAGTAATGACTAGTTTTTCACACGTTTTCGCATCCCTGGTGCCAACACAGCGAGAACTCACTGACACTAATAATCACAGATTCACAGAATAGTGGCAAAGCCTTTTTCTGCTTTACAGTCAATGTGGATCTTGATATACAAAAGAACACATTGATGGTTGATTGCTCTAAAGGCAGTTAAAGGAATTCTTCTACTAATTGCTGAAGTCTGAGTACATCTTCTGGGGCCTTGGGCAAGGTACTGAGTTCTTCCATTAATTGTGGATCCTCCTTATCTAAATAATTTCACCTTCCAAAAATACATTTTGACTCCGAGGCCTTCAGTCCAATCTTGCAATCTGATACCACATTGATGTTATCAAACAGGAGTCAGATTCACTGGCATTTTCTTTCTGCTGATTATGAAATCCAGGCCACTTGTACATTGTGAAGCTGTTTCACAGATCAGACTGCTCCTGGCCTCCCCTCCCCCCTCAGTACTGGCCAGCCATCCGGCAGCTCTCTTTAGAGGACCGGGTCCTGGATCAGTCCTGGGATTGAACCACACCAGCCATTATTGTAGATTGGATCGACAAAACATGCAAGCTAAAACGCCGCAGTATGCGAGGAAAACCAGATTCCAGATTTTCTGTCCAAAACCCCAGTTCCTGCAGACCTCCGTAACAGCACCTGTTAATATTCAGACTGTTGTCTCGGGTATCTGGTGAAGCCCTTTCATCAGTTACTCCTCTGATCAAAAGACTGCTCACACCGGCAGCCCCGGGTTTCCCACGAATCCTGCTATTTGCTTCACTTTGTATTTTGCTCTGATCCATTGAATTTCAGTTATATGATGCAAACCTCTCTAGTAAGACGGTAACCAAAGTAAATGTGATATTTATGAACAATCGATTCAGATGACAAAAGGTGGGCATGTCCTGGAACTGTTTGACTCATTGAAGCATGCCGTGTTGTTGAAAAGGTTGGGAACCACTGGTTTAACCTCCTGCCTAAAACTGGCTGAGGTGTCTAAAGGTGGTTTGCTACCTGTAGAACTGTATACCAGAAAGAGTTATTACTTTCAATTTACAACCATCAGTAGTGGCCAGTACTGATACAGGAAGAAATAAAGGCCTTTGCTTTTTGACCCAATGTAGGACGTTAAATTGTTCTTAAATGTGCATTCATTAGGGATCTATTCTAGGTCCTAGCTACAAATTGAGCCAAGAATAATGTAGTCAAGTCTGAAATACTCCCGAGTGAAATGAGCAATTGGCAGTCAGCATCTAGTTTCTAGTTCGAGACCACAGTACAAGATTGTGCATAACTAATTGGCAGCGATGTCATTCTGGTGCACTGGAGTGTTTTCTTGTTAGGTCAATCCAGGGAACATTGGTGATAATTTTTCCCTGGAGGCAGTAATAGATTTATCACTGGTTTGGTATGTTATACAATTGTTGTTTTAAAATAAAATCACTTTTCCACTTTCTTCACTAATTTGATATAGATAAAAAAGACTGTATAGCTTTGAGTAGTCTCTAACAACAATACAAAAAGCTTCAAGAGGAAAATGCTTCAAAATGGCATTTATTCTTGAAAGCTGCCGAGACAAAATGGAATTCAGTTGTGGAATGCTGGCAAAGGCGGTTTGCGAACTTGATTGAAGTGAACCATTACCCAGGCTTCTGGTCATAGAGCCTTGTAAGAAAAAGAGCCATAAACTCATTAAAGACTTAAAACCTAAAGGTTAATTGCACCAGAAAGATTTGTGTTTATATTATAGACAAGTCAAACGAGACTTTGGAAAGTCAAATGTAACATAAAGATGTCACCTCCCTCAATTTGCATTGGAAAAATAACTAGAAATGCAACATCAGTGGGTGAGGGAGACTCATAAAACCGTAGACACAAAGTCTGTCTTACTGGGAGGAAGAACGTGCCCCAAGCAATTCAAATGATAAGCATAGGACATCATATTTTGCGTGTTTGATTGGTAAAAAGGGTACCGGTGGGGGGGGGGGCTGTGTGGGAGATGTGTGGGCGAGACCTTCTGGCACCAATGTCATCCTGATTGAGTGAATACAGGGAGGCTTCCCTTTTAAAATCAAGATATAAAAATTAGATGGTTCTACGCCTTTCTGATCAATCAATGTTAGACAATGGGTAGCCAATTGTAACAGCCATGTGTAGCAATGTACATTAAAACAGGCATCTTTCCCGGTGTATGGCTCCTTAAAAATCTTTTGCACCGCTGTACGCAAGTGTCAAAGAGACCAACTTGTGTGCATTCTGTGTGGGAACTTTCAGATTTCTGCACAATTGTGCAGCTTGCGGGCTAGCATGCTTGTCCAACATTTTTTCACAGGGGACCACATTTCAATTTTCCTCTCACTCTCTGAGAGGGTGGATGGCGATGAGCAAATTTCAGACAGATAAGGTTTGGCACAACATCAACCATAGAACTGTAGAAAAGTTACAACACAGAAAAAGGCCATTCAGCCCCTCATGTCTGTGCCAGCTTAAGAAGTAAAAATAAAGAACTGGCTACCCATTCTAATCCCACTTTCCAGCACCCGGTCTTCGCCTTGCTGGTTACAGAACTTAAGGTGCAGATCCAGGTATCTTTTTAAATTAATTGAGTGTTTCTGCTTCCACAACCAAACCAGGCAGCACCTTCCAAACACTCCACCCCTTTTTCCTCATATCCGCTCTAATCCTTCTACCAATTACCTTAAATCTGTATCCCCTGGTAATTTACCCCTCCACTGGGGAAACAGGGCATCCGTGTCTAGTGTATACATGAATTTCAAAAGAAGGTGAGAGGACGCCTCTTACTGAGCTTTACAATATCGCAATAATCATCGTTCTTTATTGTCACAAGTAGGCTTACAGTAACACTGCAATGAAGTTACTGTGAAAAGCCCCTAGTCGCTACATTTCGGCACCTGTTGGGTAGACCGAGGGAGAATTTAGAATGTCCAATTCACCGAACAGCATGTCTTTCGGGACTTGTGGGAGGAAATCGGAGCATCCGGAGGAAACCCATGTAGACATGAGGAGAACATGCAGACACCTCACAGACAGTGACCCAAGCCAGAAATTGAACCTGGGACCCTGGTGCTGTGACGCAACAGTGCTAACCACTGTGCTACCGTGCCGCCAATAAATTGATAATTTTTAAAAATAACTAATAAGTAAAGATGACCATTAGAGTGTGAAAGGGTGAGAGTGTGTGTCCAACTCTCTCCCAGTCTCAGGGTGCTCACTCACTCATTCTAACTCTGTGAGAGTGGGTAATCGTACCTGTTGGTGTGTGGGGTGAGGGTGAATGAGACCTTCTGAGACTGGGAGTGAGTCAGACATGCCCTCTCCCCTCGCTCTCACCTACCTCCTCTCACACACTCGCACACACCCTGTAACTCTCACACCGCCTGCCTCACACATACCCTCTGCTCCCATCCTCCAATTGCTAATCACACACATAAACCCGGTTATTCTAAGTTTGTAACTTGTCAGCTATGTAAGTAATTGGGGAAACAGTGATGTAGTGCTAATGTCATCGGTCGAGTATTCCAGAGGCCTAGGCTAATGCTCTGGGGTCAAGGGTCCAAATCCTACAGTAGCAGCTGACTTAACCCCTGCCCATCGCTTAGCCAAGTCAGCCCCAATGTCCTGGTAAAGGCGGATCTGATTCCCTTCCCAGTTACTTAGTCTCCTTGGCCCACTTTCAAATCTTTTACACTGCCCGAGGTGACTCCCCAGCCCTCGGCCTCTGTCTCGGGGACTGATGGGCACAATCCACCGATCCACCTCTGGGGTCTTTTTCGAAGATCTTCTCCACCAACTTCTCAAACATCCTCGTGGCACCTCCATTCACTCCGGCAACTCCCCGATTTGTAGGTTGTGGCACCTGGACAGATCCTTCTGGTCGCCCACCGTTGCACGCAGCACCTTGCAGGTCTCCCCCAGAATAGCCATCTCTGCCTCCTATCAGACGATCTGGTCACTATGATCCGACAGTGCCCTTTCCACCTCCTAGATCGTCGCTCCTTGCTTGCACCTCTAACCCCTTCCACATGATCCAACGTCCTGCGAATAGCGACCTCAATCGTGCTAGATCAGTCACCCTGCACCTCCTTTCGCTGTTGACGAAATTTGCCCTAATGAAATCCATCAACTGCTTCAAAGAGAGTGTGGCAGACGATGACGATACCCCCCCCCCCCCCCCCGGCCATTTTTTCCAATGGTGCTGCGGCACGAACGTCCTCCAACTCTTGAGCTCGGGCTCTGACCGACTTTAGCCAGATCTGATACCTGGTGGACATTCCACTCATGGGGAGAACCCACCACTCTCCTCTCCCTTCACACTTTATCCACAAAAGTCACCATTAAATGGGCAGAAAGGGCCAAACCCAGAACCTCCAAGCAGGAGCCACCCTGTGTGCGTGGACTGATCAGACCATAGCCATAGTAATCAAAACACAATGTTACTTAGACTTATTTTGTTTCTTGATTCCATATCCATATTTCAGTATTTACTTGTTCGTGCAATGTATCTATCTGTCAATTTGCACTGGATGTTCATTTTCTAATGATTGTGTTCTGCTGGAATATGCCATTATATCTCTCCTTTAAAACTGATGTTGAGGCTGCATGTTATACCCATGTGAAAGAGAATATGAGAGAATTATTCAGCTAAATCAAAAAAATCACGTATGTTAAAAACATTCATAAAATGGGCGGCACACGGCACAGTGGTTAGCACTGGGACTACGGCGCTGAGGACCCAGGTTCGAATCCCGGCCCTGGGTCACTGTCCGTGTGGAGTTTGCGCATTCTCCCCGTGTCTGCGTGGGTTTCACCCCCACAACCCAAAGATGTGCAGGGTAGGTGGAATGGTCATGCTAAATTGCCCCTTAATTGGGAAAAAAAAATTGGGTACTCTAAATTTATAATTTTTTTAAAAGTTCATAAAATGAAACCAAAAGGAGTGCTTTAGAAAAAAGACTTTGACCAACATGTCAAACCCATGCCCTTGTTATTGTCTTGTTAAGTTACTTCATGTTAAAAATAACTAGAAACACATTGTTAGAAAAGAAAATGCTGAGCAGAGTTGCATCTGATCCTGAAAACACTGATTCAGATTTACAAACTAGTAGGACATAAACCTGTTGACTTTAAATAACCGAGACCGAGTGAATTGTGTTCAGTGAGCAGAGTCTACTGTTTTTCAGTTTCCTTCTGGTGTGAACATCTCAACAACATTTACAGAGAATATGCATTTCAAATATATTGTCCAATTTCTTTGAGCAGAATCAGTAAATAATGCATTTAATCCATCTGACGGTATTCTGAAAACGGTAAAGTGGTTGATTTAAATACAGTTATTTTTTCAAAACGACTGATGACACGCTGTGTTATAATCCACAAAACGGTGACATTTTGTTACCCATTAAACGCTTGAATTTAGCTAATCAATTTGATTCCCAATCACATTAATTCAAACCAGCATGTTTTGTTTAATCACAAAAATCTTTTAAATAATGGTTCATCAAGCTTGTGCATTTTTAAGTTTAATTACAAAGTCAAATGTACAGTTATTAATTGCATACATTAATTGTATTGGGTAACAAACTTACTCGAGTTCTTTGAGAACATAACCAGCAGGGTGGATAATGGGGAACCTGTGGATGTGGTATATCTAGACTTTCAGAAAATGTTTGACAAGGTGCCGCTTAAAAGACTGATCCAGAATATGAGATCGCAGGGGATTGGGAATAGAGTACTAGATTGGATTGAGGATTGGCTGACTGACAGAAAGCAGAGGGTCGGTGAAATGGGTCCTTCTCTGGCTGGCAAACTGTAACTAGCGGGGTGCCGCAATGGTTAATCCTCGGACCTCGCCTGTATACACTCGATATAAATGATCTGCAAGCAGGGACAGAGTGTAACATAGCAAAATTTGCGGATGATACTAAAATAGATGGAAAAGCAGGCAGTGAAGAGGAGATAAAGTTTTTACAGACAGATATAGATAGGCTAGGAGATTGGGCCAGAATTTGGCAAATGGAGTTTAATATTGATAAAAGAGTGTATCCATTCTGGCCAAAATATAGAAAGGCAAATTATTATCTAAATGGAAAGCAGATTCAAAATGCTTCTGGGCAGAGGGATCTGGATGTCTTTGATCATGAATCACAGAAAGTCGGTATGCAGGTAATTAGAAAGGCAAATGGAATGTTAGTATTATTGCAAAAGGACTGGAGTGTAAAAGTAAAGAGGTGTTGTTGCAATTGTATGGGGTGTTGGTGAGACTACAGGTGGAGTATTGTGTCCAGTTTTGGTTTCCTTATTTGAGCATGGATGTGGTAGCATTGGAGAAAGTTCAGAGGAGGTTAACGAGATTGATTGCGGGGATGAAAGGGTTGATGTTGATTAAACAGTTTGGGCTTATACTCGCTGGTGTTCAGAATGACGAGGGGGGATCTGATCGATAAAATACTGAAAGTGATTGATAAAGTAAACATAGACCAAATTTTCCCCCTTATGGGGCAATCCAGAATAAGAGGTCACAGACATAGGTTGCAAGGTGGAAAATTTAAAATTGAGATGAGGAGGAACTACTTCTCGCAGAGGGTGGTGAATTTTTGGAACCCGCTGCTCCATAGTACGGTGGAATCAGAGTCATTAAAAGTTTCAAGAAGGAGATAGATATATTTCTGATTTTTAGAAAAAACGAGTTAAGGGGATATGGGGAACAGGTAGGATTTGAGACCAGGAAGAGATCAGCCATGATCTGATTGAATGGTGGAGCAAGCTCGAGTGGTTGAATTACCTACATCTGCTGCTAATACCTATGTTTCTATTACAGACCTGTTTATGGTCAACAAGACAAATGGCTACTGTCTTTCTTGAGAAGCAAGAAAAACAAAAACAGTGACTTACATGAGCAAGTCTATAATTTGTCAAAAGTAAAGGCCAAACATAGATGTATAGAGAGCCTTGGCCTTCTGTTCCACCAGGGATCTTTACTGTCTTTGTTCTGGAGCAGAGGAAATGTTCTTACATGGGAGAGCTTTTAAGACAAAAATTGCAATCAGCAGTTGGTTAAAAAGCTCCGGCATTGCTCTCGCCCTTCAGTGAAGCAATAGCAACATTCTCGGAAATAATTGATATTTCCTTGCTTGGTACAGGCACCATTCTAGAACTTGGCAACTCATTTGCATTTGCTACAAAAGTAATGGATTTGCACTCCCAATTTTTGTGCATCTCTAATCCAGCCACGGCTATCATAATATCACACTGGCAACCAAAAGTCAGAAAATCTAAATCAACCCAGTGTTATGGGCCAGGGCTTAGAAACTCCAAAGTATATTATGACGTTCACCTGATGACCTACAGCCTTTATGTTGAATTTGGCTAGGATGAGAACGAGAGCCTTCCCTTCAGGTTTAATTCATCAGTCTTCCGAGACACTTTCATCAAAACAAGCTTTATTCTAAGAACTTAGTTAACATATATATAAAGATAAAAACACACAACAAGAATGTTTATCAATTCCAAACATAAAGACACCACACAGCTACAGTAATCTATGTATGACACTTAATTAATTCCCCCTTAACTGTTCCAATTCAAAAACAAAATCCAATAAACCAAAAGCTCCACCCATAAAATGACATCACTGAAGCCAGGTGATAGACAAAAACCTTTCTTAAAGGGGCACTCCCATGACACGAGTCAGAAGTATGTTGTGCAGCATATAGATTAACATTACAGAATGTTCTGATGTAATTTGTTCAGTAATGAATGGCCAGTAGAACTATCAAATTAACCAAATTGAGTATTCTTCAGCTTTTCAATCAGTTCTAGCAAGTTGGCGCAATTTTTACTAAAATGTTTGATGTTGTAATGCAAAATGTGCCTATAGGAAGCCTAACTGATCTGTGAAATAATAAATAGGAGTTTATTTAATACAGTAATGTTCTGCCAATAGGAGGATGAGCTGAATGGTGCAGCATATCAGACAATGATTTTCACCTTGGAAGCCTGGATACATATCCAGCACAAATTCAAAGTTAGCATTTTCTCTGTTGTGTCACCTGTTAACTATATGAAATTTGTTTCATATCACCCAGCCGTTTCCAAATGGGCAAAAGATTTTTTACAGATCCAGGGCGCAATCTATCGACCATGTTGTGTCCCAATGGGAGGGTGATGCGGCCGGTAGATCTTGGGTGAAGCCTCTTGCGGGCTTCCTGACAGCCACAACGCCTCGTGGGATCAGGGACCCACCCACAATGGGTGCGACCAAGCCGCACCTGTGTACATGGGTCTTAAACCTACTTACCCTGTATCTACTGGTCTTCCGGGATCTGCTGGCCTCCCCAGGATGGCCTGCAGCTGGGCGCCATTCAGCACTGGCCCATACAAACGCAGAACAGCATCCAGAGGGTCTTCTATTCGGAGACCCCTGTGTGGCCAGGGATATTGGATGGCACTGCCAAGCCAGCAAGAGCACTGCCAGCATGGCAGTGCCAAGGGTCAGGGCCCTATGGGGGCCATGCCCATGAAAGGAGAGGGGATATAGAGGGTGGGGGATGCAGAGCAGATAAGAAGGGGCTCTCAGAAGTTGGAGGTGCTGAAAGGGGATTTTTGGGGGAGTGGGAGGTCCAGAGACTCCATAGTGGGGTGTCCTCACTTTGGGGGGATGTGGGGTAATGCCCATATGAGTGGGAGATGTCATTGCCATGGGTGGGGGTTGGACCCACTAGGTCACGTAGAGATTGGGGCACCCTTTCAAAATGGCGGCCCGATCTCAGTATTCAGTCCCAAGTGGTGGAAAAATTCGAAGTGTGGGCTAAACGGTGAGAAACTCCCAGGGCTCAAAAAAATGACTAAATATCGTTAGATAGCAGTGGGGAACTGACCCAGCAAAACCCCCCACAAATGACACTTGGAAATCTTTGCATTAAATCGCCATATGCTTGTCAATACATTTTGCGTTTCGAACTGGTCTAATTAGTGTGTGAATTAGTAGTAATTAGTAGTGTTTTCAGTTGATTTGTTACCAGATTGAAACTTGGTGAGAAAGGCTACATTGTGCTCAATGGTTTGTATGTCCTGAGCATTTCCCATTTAAGTATTTTATCTTTTGGGAATTAAGTCCTGCAGGCTTCCCAAAGAGAAGAAAAGAGACTTCGGGTTGAAAATGCCAAGTTGAAGAAGGAAATTGAGGATCTAAAACAAAATCTCATTGAAGCTGAGATCCGTAATGGAGGTAGGCCTTTGTACCACAAAGAAAATTAAAACTAAAATCCTGTGTATAAAAATTTGAATTATAAAATATTGACAAAGGTCTACTTTAATTAACTGTGAGTCTGTTAATAATATGCCATGTTTGTGTTATGTTTGCAAATGCACCCTGGTCTCCCAATGCTTGAAATAAAAACAGAATGCTAGAGAGCTCTTATCGTGGCAGATTGTGAGATCTGTGAGACGCGGCCGGTAAATTGTGCCCTCTGTTTTCCTCTCTCCATAGATGCTGTTGGCTTTTTCTGAGTTGCTGAGTTTTTCCAGCATTTTCCGTGTTTGTCTCAGATTTTCAGCATCCACGGTGGTTTGCTTGTATGTCCTGAAGCTTGCTTGCTTGCTGTTGAGGACGTTGGAGAGAAATTTCCCAAAGCTTTTTTTTCTACTTTGGCCTTGGGTTTTGCCTTTCACAGGTGATTGTTATGCGAAGTAGAATGATGGGAGAAAGTGCAGCCTTGCAGAATGGGATGAGCTCAATGTTGAAGCTTACCTTTCATAACGTAAACAGGAAATGCTGGAAATGCTCAGCAGGTCTGGCAGCATCTATGGAGAGAGAAACGTAACTAACATTTGATTGTGACCTTTCATCAGAAGCCGCTCGTATCCTGTCCATTTACAGGTGTTGCTATGCAACTGGCATTTCTCATATTCAGGGCAGTTGGTTTGCAAAAGAATGAAATAATCAGATTCTTCAGTTTCTCAAGACCTATCGGTTTTATTACTAGTTAATAAGGATCCTGATTACAGTGAAACTATATTGACTTTAGCCCTCACTCAGCGTTGAGGTCAGAAAATAAATCAGAAACCTGACTTAGATGCCTTATCCTTCATTACTTTTAATTTTTGTGTCTTTTATCACATGTGTCACCTTTTTGTCACAGTAACTTAGCTTTGCCATTTTAAGTCTAAGATAAATCATAACTGAAATGCTGTAAATGTAAATCTTCCACATAACTCCATGCTCATGTTTCTAATGCAAAAACAGTAGTTCACAAATAAGATCATAGAATTCCTACAGTGCAGTAGGAGGCCATTCGGCCCATCGAGTCGGCATCGGCCTTCCTATCTGGATCCATTCCCCACCCAATCCCTGTAACCCCACCAGACCTAACCTTAGTGTCCAAAGGGGCAATTATCATAGCCAATCCACCTAACCTGCACATTTTTGGACTGTGGGAGGAAACTGCAGCACCCGGAGGAAACCCACGGGGAGAATGTGCAAACTACACCCATTTGCCCGAGGTCGGAATCGAACCCGGGTCCTTTGCGCTGTAAGACAGCAGTTCTCACCACCCTAACCACTGTGCCACCCATTATTAATTTGCAGTACTTTACAAGTATTTGATGCAACCTGCAGTATAATGAAATGAAATACTCCCATGAATATAAGGTGATTTTATTTTTAAATTTTTGTAAATTACATGGATTAGCCAAAATATTTTAGCATCGCAGATAAATGAAGGAATGGTTTTGTAGACCAACAGTAAAATCTTAAATTTTATTTCCACAAATAATTTCTGAAAAGGACAGTACAGATTCCTTAACCCCTTAAAAACACTGAATCTCAGTTGAGGCTTGGACATCAGCAAAGTCCCAGGCCCAGTCCACAATTGGTTCAGCTGATTATTTATTTTTGAATCAAAGCAATGATAGGGTAACATGAGTGGGACACAGTATCCTGGCCTCCCAATCCTGATTGCTGTCCAACAATTTCACTTGTAAAGTAAATGAATGTTGAGGACAGAAACAGGATTGATTTTGATTAACCGTCATTGTTGCACAGTCTATTAAATCTTTGCAACTAAACTATTGTGAGGATTGGCCACAAAGACATGTTGCTGACCTATATTTGTTGTGTAGAAGCAAACCCACTTTTGTCAGTGGCCTCAGCAGAGGAAATGGGAAAATGTGCCATGCAGATTCAAATAGTGTAGAAAATCCTACCTCTCAAAAGTCGACAGTCCATCCACTCTCCCTGCTGTATCTAATTGTACGTTGAGTTTAAGATGCTTAAGAATTTCACATCTGAGCAATCAAAGGTAAACTATTCCAGAAACCAAGTCCCCAACCATAAAAAGTAATGCATTGTTATTTCCAGCCTGAAATTATCTTTCTTTGCCTTTTACTTGTCACCCTTTTTTGTACCTTAACCTCTTTAATCCAAATATTCTCCATCCATTTTCCTTTGAGAAAAGTCCCAGGTCAGTGATTTATTCTTTATCCTCTAATTGTTCTTTGCATATTTTTCAGCTCAGCACATCTGCCTATGATGAGGGTACCAGAACATTTTTACAACAGTGGAATCATGTCCTTTGATCGCTGCTCTGTTAATCTTTTTATACAATCTTGCATCGTGGGTGCTTTCTTTCCAGCAGTTATACATTGATTTTGTAGGTTTATCCAGGATGGCTCCTCTGATCTCACTTTTTTTTTACTGTTGGCCTTTCCTCAACAATCCTACAATCCTATTTCTTATTTTATATCCCCAGTTGCAAGATTATACATTTAACAAAGGAGTCCAGAAGAGGACCTGAAGGAGTTCTTGATGATATTTTTCTTTGTTGTTGCCCAATTCAGATTTGATCCATCCCGATCTTTGCTTGAAAAATTTCCCAACCTTTATTGCATCAAACACCAAGGGCTGGATTCCCCAAATCCCGATGCCGAAATCACAGCCGGCGCCGGGGCGGAGAATCCAATTCCCTGCATAGAATCTGGACCAGTGTCAGTTCCCCGATTTTCCGGGGCCCAAAAAGAGGCCGCGCCATAGATCCCATTACCTGAGGCCATTGTTGGAGGTCCTCTCCGCCTCCGACTGGCTGAAGTCCATGGCCGCCCTGATCGGAGGCGGCCGGCGTGCGCATGCTCGGAATTGCGGGGGCCCATATCTGCAGCAAAAGCTGCTAATCCACGCCAGGTCCCTGCTAGCCCCTTGCAGGGCTAGGAATATGTGGCCCTTTCACGCCAGTTTTTGTGGCGTTTAAGTCCACAGTTTTTACGACGGCGTGGGGACATAGTCCCAAAAACAGAGAATCCAGCCCCTTGTCTGGAGCTGGAGTGAAACCCAAATAACGCATCTCCCTGTAGGCCCCATGCTGAGCTACTTCATCAAAAAAAGAAATTCAATAGAGTTGGTCATTTTTCTTTTGCAAAACAATGCCGACTCTTGCAGGTTATATATCTCTAGATTTCAACCAGCTTGTACCAATTTTACCACAGCACCCTAGTATCATGTTCTGTGATAAACACAAAATTAAAGCACTTATTTGTTTTTTCTTCAAATCTCATATCTTTAATTTGCGAATCATCTGCCCATGTTTTATTTTTCCTTTGTCTTCATTTTTGTGGCCTTTTTTAAAATCCAGACCTTTCTGTTTAGCCAGTTTCAGTCCTTTTGCTCTTTCCTCACATTTTTCTTTATACTGACACTTGCTGTCCTCAGACAGCTTGAATGACTTTGTTCCTCTAAAACTTCAGTTATTTTACCTGTCATCCAGGCTGACTGCCATTGTTCAATTAGTGGCAAATTCAAATTGTTGGATGTGTGAGCTGGATGTTTAAGCCGAATAATTGTATCTTTAAATGGAAGAGAGTTATTGCTATTATTCTTTTGCTAATTAATTAGATGATCCACCTTTATTTAGGAAATAATGGAAAATGCAATTTCATCCTTATCAAACTCAGCAAAGGAATTTCCATATCCTATTTTCGTTGTCGCTTCAATGATAATGGGTGATTTTATCTGCATTCAGAAAAGCTTCTTCATTTAATTAAGTTCCCAAATTATATACCTGCTTTTCCCTCGGGCATCCTTTGTTTAATATAATCATTGGCTTAATTGCAGATCCTTGACCACAGTTACAATACCGATGCCAAAATGCACTTGTTTTAAATCAATGCAGAATATGGCATTGTCCCTAATGGAACAGCACCTCATGAGTTTGCAATGAAAACCATGTTAGGAGAAAAGTATTGCAATCACATTTTATGGTAATGAATTTCCTTCCCTCTTACCAGAACCAAAATTGAGAGAAATAACTTGCATTTTTATAGTGCTGTTTATGTCTTCAAGATGCCCCAGAACACTTAATTATCAATGAAGTTTTTGTTTAGAGTGTAGTCATTGTTTTTACTTGGGGAAATGCAACAACCAAATTTTGCGCAATCTGGCCCCATCGGTCGAAATGAGGACAATGACCTGTTCATTCGTTTTATATTCAACGAGGGATGCTTGCTGATGAGAACACTGGGAGCATTCCTGTCTAAGTAATGCATGTCCACATGAACAGACTGATGAGGGCTCAGTATAATAATGCGCTTGAAAGACTGCAGCCATGTACATCCTCAGTACTGTACTGAAGTGTCCGCCTAGATTATATCCTCAAATCTTGAACCCATCAACTTAATTCAAAGGCAGAGCCAAAGTTGACATTCATGTTTGGGTAATGATGAATGAAGTAGAAAGCAACATTGTCTTTGATCTTTCTAATGCACTCTTGTTTAGAGTGTCACAACTAAAATTCTCTTGCCAGTTTGCCATTATCTGGCCAACACCCATGCTGAGTCAACTGTTCTCTTCGATGACCTTGGTAACCTATTAATTAGTTTTCCGATCGTCTGATCTTTTCAGTAATTAAGTTAATCTCCCTGACCATTTCCTTATGCCCCATCATAACTTATACAATGCATCTGTTTCTCATCATTTGTCTCTTTTGAATTGTATCATGCCTCTTCAGGATATCTTGCAATAAATCATGCTGTTAGCCAGATTTGTCTTGTTTGACGTAAGGCAGCCAACTGACAATCGCCATTGCAGATTCTTGAACAAATAATATATACATTATCCTGGGTTTTTATTTGTTTGCGAAGTAACTGATTTATTTTATAACTCACTGATCCCTTTGGATCTGGTATTCCATATTGATTTAACCGTACCTGTCATTCTGCTGTCTTCATAACATTTGTATGCATCCTTAAATTTGATTGCACTAAAACAATCCAACACTACTGTATTTCTATTCATAACTACAGTACTACATTGAAGCTATTTATTCATACTGCATTGAAAAGTATCAATCGTCTTCCCATCTACTCATCAGCAGTCAATCTATCCTGGTCATCTACCTTATGACTTTTTTAAATCTTCCTCCACTCGTGTCCCATTAGCACATTTGCTAAAGATTCCCCTTGCTCCTTTGACACAAATCTCAATGATGAAGTAAATGGAAGACTTTATATGGTGCCCTTCATGACATACCAAAGCATTTGCACCCAATTAAGTATTTATTTTGAAGTGTTGTCACTTGTAATGTAGAAAATAAGGTAGCCAATTTGTCCCCAGCAAGTGCTCTCAAACAGCAATTTGATGCTGATTAGATAATCTGTTATAAAGATGTTGATTGAAGGATAAATATTGGCTAGGACACCCAGAATAACGAGAAACATAAGACCAGGAGTAGGCAGTTGAATACCTCGTGCCTGTTCTGCCATTCTGAGAGATCATGGCTGATCTGCAACATGATTCCATGTACCCAACCTTGTCCACAGGGTCGGGGAATCGCCAGGAGCCGGCGTAAATCCCGCCCCTGCCGTGGCCAGAATTCTCCACCACCCGGGAATCGGCGGGAGCGGGAATCACGCCCCGCCGATCGGCGTGCCCCCCCGCGACAATTCTCCGGCCCGCGATGGGCCGAAGTCCCACCGTTGACAGGCATCTCCCGCCGGCGGGAATTGGAGCAACACTGGTGCCGGCGGGATTGGCGGCGCGAGCGGGCCCCCAGGGCCCTGGCGGGGGCGCGGGGCGATCGGACCCCGGGGGGTGCCCCCACGGTGGCCTGGCCCGCGATCGGGGCCCACCGATCGGCCGGCGGGCCTGTGCCGTGGGGGCACTCTTTTTCTTCCTCTGCCGCAGAAGAGACCCCTTACCGCGCATGCGCAGACCAGCGAAGGCCTTTCGGCCAGCCCCGACGCCGGGCGGCGGGCACCAAAGGCCGTTGCCACGGGTTTTGGCGCCGGCCGGTTGGTGCCACTCCGCTACGCCGGGACCCCCCGCCCCGCCGGGTAGAGGAGAATCCCGGCCCTGATTCTAATTCTTTGACCAGCCATCTGTCCTAGATTCCCCAACCAGTGGAAATAACTTCTCTCTTTGCCCTATCTGTTTTCCTCAATATCTTTTAAAAACTTCAATCAAATCACCACTTAAACCTTCTAAATTGTAAGGAATGCAAAGAAAATTTATGTAATCTCTCCTTGTGAAATAACCTTTGGAGTGCAGGAATCATTCTGGGAAATCTGTGCTGTACCCCTTGCTGCCCATAATTGCTCAAAATCCTTGAGGTGTGGTCCAAACAGGGTTTTATACAGCTAAACCATGACTTCTAGATATTTAAAGACGAGCATGCCTTTAATCTTTCAACACCTGTTCATGGCATTTTGATAATCTATATGTCTGGACACTCAAGTGTGTATGGACCGCCACTATTTTATAGAATTTTTTTGTTTTGCAGTGCAGAAGGAGGCCATTCAGCCCATCGAGTCTGCACCGGCTCTTGGAAAGAGCACCCTATCCAAACCCACACCTCCACCCTATCCCCATAACCCAGTCACCCTACCCAACACTAAGGGCAATTTTGGACACTAAGGGCAATTTAGCATGACCAATCCACCTAACCTGCACATCTTTGGACTGTGGGAGGAAACCGGGGCATCCGGAGGAAACCCACGCACACAAGGGGAGAACGTGCAGACTCCGCACAGACAGTGACCCAAGCTGGGAATCGAACCTGGGATCCTGGAGCTGTGAAGCAATTGTGCTAACCACTATGCTACCGTGCTGGCACATTGGGGCTGGTTTAGCACAGGGCTAAAGAGCTGGCTTTGAAAGCAGACCCAGGCAGGCCAGCAGCACGGTTCAATTCCCTCTCCGAACAGGCGCTGGAATGTGGCGACTTGGGGCTTTTCACAGTAACTTCATTTGAAGCCTACTTGTGACAATAAGCGATTTTCATTTCATTTTCAATTCATTTTCAATTCATTTCATTTCACTGTTTCTAACTTTTTGGCATCTATAAAGAACCCTGTTCTATCCTTTTTGGGTCACAAGTGGATGACCTCCTATTACCTATATTGAAACCTATTTACTACAGTTTTGCTTATTCACTTAATCTATCACTATCTCCTGGTCATTCTATGCTTCATTGCTTACAATGCCACCCATTTCATCAGCAACTTTGGATATGCGGCTTTCTATTCCATCATCTCTTCCAACTATTACAGTCGGGTAATAAAAATTTTGGTACTCGTAATGCCTTACCATCACCTCTCGCTTAAGTATCCATTCCACACTTGCTGTCAGTAAAATGATTAAGCTTCATGTTTACCGATGAGCAGAATTATAATGGGAGAGCTTCAAAGTAGGGTACTTGCTTAAAGCTTCTTTAGTTATCCAGAGCTACTTGTCTGCCTTTGAAAAGTTAGAATTGAAAGATACTAAACCTGTGCATTTCATGTTGATTTCTGTGTCATCTCTAATGTGGAAATGTTTGAATTCCAGTTAAACAGGTTCCACTTCCGGCAGCAGTTTCCGTTCAATCCAGTTCTGTAACATCTATGTCTCCACCAGCTGCATTGGTTACTCCAACTGCTAGCGGAAAAACACCGGAAGTGAGTGAAAACAAGAAAAAGAAAGATAAACCAGACAAGAAGCCGGAAAAGAAAGGTATTAATCCTGAGCAAGGTATACATTATTTTACACAGTAATAAAGTGTACGTCAAAGCACTTTAAGTATTCATAAAGATTAAAGAGTGAACTTGTATAATTATTGCGCTTAAACACATCATCAGTGTGCCCCAAAAAACAAGTTCAGGATAAAGGAGGAGAAGTGAGGATGTGGCCAAAGAGAAGAATTTGGAGCAGGTTTTGAAAATAAGAAGAGAAATGCCAAAGTGGCAGGAGGTAGGCACGGCTTTCCAGAAGAGAGAAATGTAATGGGTGAGCATAGAACAGCAGTAGTAATGTTAAAAAAGCAGGCAGCAAGTGTACAGTGTGTATGCATGGGCATAATGGTGGAGAAGATTACCAATTTAGTGGGGCAAGGCAGCAGAGATATTTGAAGGGGAGGAGGTGAATTTTGAAATCCTTTCATTGGAGCTTGTAGATGTGATACAGGATTTATCCCATCAGCTCAGGATCAAATGGCACATCAAGTAGTTTGCAAGAGCAAACATCTGTAGAATCGGTGACGAGGGTGTGGAGTTTCTGGTCAAAGCCAAAAGGGATGCCTTTGGATTTGCTCCTCTTAAGCTGGATAACAAATGAGCAATTATTCAAGACAGTGACAGCTGTGAAGAGAAGATGGTGACAAGGTGAAACTGGGTATCATCAAACATTTCATACATGCTGGTTGGACTTGACTTTTATTAAAGGAGTACTTATTAATGACAAAATTCAAATTTGAGCTAAATTGGACTTGCGGATGTTAGGATGTATCGTAACGCAAACAGTTTCTCTGCTTTGAACCAGTGAGACCTTTTGCAGGGACTTGGGAACGCGACCCCCTCCCGAGGCACACACCATTTTGACTTGGAAGTACATCGATGTTCCTTCATTGTCACTGGATCAGATTGCTAGTTTTCCCTCTCTGATACAACTGCAGGCATGTCTTCACCACATGAACAGCAGTGGTTCAGTAGATGACCCAACACCACCTTCAAAAGACAACAAATGCCAGCCTTGTCAACAACAAAGCCCATGACTGAATAAATGACACATCCTTTCAACTTGGCATCTGCTTGTCATATTTTTCGTTTGGATGGGGAAGTTTTGAGAGCCTCTGCATAGAGATTCACACAGTGATTTACAAGCGGTAAAAGTGTAAGTAATTCTTTTGTTCACATTATGGTCACTGCAAAATGAAAAAAAAATTGTGCAGCTGACCATTTTTGTGTATGTAAAAGTTAAATCTCACCGCTGGTTGAAAACAGAAAATATTTATAAACATTTACCTTTTTGAGATAGTTGGTTCTAATCGGAACGCTTCTTAAGATCTCGCCATTTGTTACCATGCCCTCCCCACCCTTCACCACCCTCAGTTTTATGGGAAAGAATAATGCAGCTGGCACCAAAACAGTGGGCCTGAAGCTGCTGTTAATAGAATGGAAAGAGGATTTTTATGTGGAGCCAGTTATCTGATGTGGATCCAGAATTCCAGCATTTTAACAGGATATTGTGGGGATTCTTACATGTTCCAGTAGTCAAATACAGATGTTCCAGATAGCTCATAATTTGGATTAAAGATGGTATTGACTGATTAAGAAACACATTTGTCGAACAGCAAGTTTATTATATCTTAGCATCGTTTGTCACATGGATACCAAATTGTGTTTTACTCTAGCATGGGTACAAAGTTGGAGGACTGAACAGTTTATTTAATCGTAATAGTGAGCACTGTTCAATAATCAGGCTACGTATAATTTGCATAACATGGCATGAATTGTAAAATCATATTTTTGAAAATCACTCAAATGAAACATATGTATTTTTTGTACAGGGGAATAATGAATAGTAAACAATGGTCAACCTCCATTTCAAACAGTATTGCTCAATGTTTATAATCTACGTAAAAGTTTATAAAATAGTAAAAGTTATGCGAGCCCTAGAAATCATTGATTTCAATGGGGACTCCTAAACTTTAAGCCTATGCACTTAAACCCATAAGTTTTGGAAAGGATTTTTTTTTACTCATTTAAGAATGGTATTTTTGAAGCGATGTTAATTAAAATGTGTAACCACTTGCAATATCTGAACAAGAAGCTAGACGAGGAGACATCGGCATTTGTCAACTAGCTCTTTTTATAAAACTACGAAGCACTGTGGCAACGCTTCACAAAGATACTCCACTCAGCCAGCATTTGTGGAGGGAGAAATGGTGTTAATTTCCAGCCTCTGGTATTTTGCTTTTATTATTTGCAGTGACTCTTTAAGATGTTATCTTAAATAAAGCTGGATATATTCCCAAAGGAAATTACTCAGAAAACACAGTTCTAAACTGAAAGAACTTGTTCCAAAACTCTCCACAGCTAATAAAACGAAAGACTTGCATTTATTTAGCATTTTTCTGGACCATCAAATGCCTCAAAGCACTTCACAGCGAATCTGGTCCTGTTGAAGTGTCACTGTTGTAAAGTCGGAAATGTGGCAGCCAGTATGCACGCAACAAGCTATCACAAAGGAAATGTGATAATCAATAATACATATTGGCAGGGTCCTGGTGCTAACTGCACTGCTCTTCTACGAAATAGTGTTGTGCGATCTTGGGAGAAAGTAGATGGGGACTTGGTTCACCATCTCATTGGAAAGATGAAACATCCAACAATGCAATACTCCATCAGTACTGTACTGAAGAGTCAATCTTGCTTTTTGTACTCGAGCCCTGGGGTGGGATTTTCCGGTCCTACTGCTGTCAGTGGAGTTCCTGTTGTTTGTACCCTATGCTGCTGGGAAGCCTATGGCACGGGGATCGTTGTCAGCAGGACTGGAGGATCCCACCGGCGGGTACAGTTGGAATATTCTGCCCCTGTAGCGGGAATTGAACTCCCAAGTGAGAGTGTACCTACTGAGCCACAGCTGACTCAATGAATGATGATGAATTATTATCCTGTGTATTAAATTATCTAATGAGGCAAATGCTGCAACCAATTTTGTGCATTAAGCCCCAGGGATAACAAGTGAGAGGTGACCAGTTCATCTGTTTTTGATTGTATTGGTTCAGAGATAAATGTTGACCACAAACATTTAAGATCTCCCCTCCTGAGTGGCATGGCGATGCAGTGGTTAGCACTGCTGCCTCATGGCGCCAAGAACCTGGGTTCGACCCCAGCCCGGGTTACTTGTCTGTCTGGAGTTTGCACGTTCTTCCTGTGTCTGCATGGGTCTCACTCCCACAACCCAAAGATGTGCAGGGTAGGTGTATGCTAAATTACCCTTTAATTGGAAATAAAATGAGTTGGGCACTATAAATTTTTTTAAAAATCTCCCCTCCTATGAATAGTGTCACTGGATCTTTTTCATTTGCCCAAACAAGCAGATAGACCGTAACTTTGAAAATGCAAAGGTATTGTGTTGCACTGAAGTGCAAGGCTAGATTATGTTCCACTTTCACAAACTTGAAACCTGCAAACCTAAGAACTATAAAATGTTTCCCTCCCTAAACCCTTCTGAATGTTTTTTACAGTGTGGAAATTATTCAGAACCTGTCAAGTCAGTCCAGTGTACGGGTATGTTCCACTTGTCTAAGCAGTGCAAACTGAAGACCTAAAAAAAATTTTTTTAAACAATATTTTCCACCCTAAACTCCTTTTAAATAGTTGCAGTAATGAAATTCAGCTCCTGTGTATGGTTATATTTCCAGTGTCTAAGCAGCACCAACTTGAATCCTGAAAAACAAAATAGAATATTGCCCACCCTTGTATTGGTTGCGAATTTGATTCAGCACCTTCTGCTAGGCTGTCCAACGCAGTATATCCACATGACAGCAACGGTTGAATACCTGAAAAACTAAGAATAGACTGCTTCCCATCCTAAACCTCAGTGCAACGTTTCAATGCATTTCAGCATCGTGGGTGGCACAGTGGTTAGCACTGCTGCCTCACAGCTCCAGGGACGCAGGTTCAATTCCATCCTCGATGTGGCGTTTGCACTTCCTCCCAGTGTCTGTGGTGCTCCGGTTTCCTCCCACAGTCCAAAGATGTACAGGTTAGGTAGATTGGCCATGCTAAATTGCCTCTTAGTGTCCAAAAGGTTAGATGGGGTTATGGAGGTAGGGTGGAGCTGTGGGCTTAAATGGGGTGTTCTTTCCAAGGGCTGATGCAGACTCGATGGGCCGGATGGCCTCCTTCTGCACTGTAGGGATTCTATTCTCTTCTATTTTATTCTATTATGCCCTCAAATCCAAGCAGTAGATTTTCACGCATGAAGAGAATTACAGGGGTGTATAGCTTCAATCATATAAATTATTTCTTCTCAAGGAAGCTGCTCAATGTGATGCATTCCATATTGCACACCCAGACTTTTGTGAAAAACTTTGATCTCCCAACTTTCTTTCAAAAGAACACACAACCTACTCTTACTGATCATGCCCTGCTCCTCAGTTACTCTGTCCAAAAATTGGCACAAATGTCCACACAGACGACAACTAATTCTAGAGCACTTGACTCTGCATAATAAATCAACTTTTCGAAGAACATGCAGCAATTACAATGTGCAGTAGTAGCATCATAGCGCTCTGTGGAATATTGTTAATGTTGTTGTGGTGTTGGGCTGTTTTGAGTGTACTAAATCTTGGAAAGAAAAATTCTCATCTGGTGATGCAAATACATAATGATAATTGGGAGCTTCTCAAACAAGGGAGAAAATTGGTATATAGTTGATTTTAGTTAAACTGGGAGTATGTTCTACTGAAATTGGCAATGTGTCTACATGTTATGAAGATTGGAGGAGACACATAAACACTCAGATCTCAATCACCTCTTCTGGAAATGCTGGCTAACGATGTTTTGTAAGAAAACAAGTTCCCCCTCCATATGAAGTTAATGCGTGGCAAGGTAGACCCACAAATCACATCTGAACTTGAAGCAATGTTGGATTGAAAAACCCAAGTCTCAGCGCCATGATGGTGCTGTTTGTAATTTCATAGGAGCGATACTTAACATTAAAATATTTTCCTGAGTCCTTCCTCACACCCAAATCTTAAACTTGCCTTATTGTGATGCCAGAAAATGTGATGCAGAGACAAACATATTTTGTTTTTTAAAGTCACAAGAGAGTAATCCATTATTTTTAGTTCTGATGAAGAGTCATCTTGACCTGAAACAACAACATCTGTTTCTGTCCATAGACGCTATCTAGCTGCTGAGCATTTCCAACTACATGGTTATTTTTCAGATTTTGGTGGTATTTTGCCTCAATGTTAGTGATTCTTTCATTGACTTTGTGTGTTTTTAGTTATAATGAGATTGAAATGAGGTGGTCATAAAATTTTAGAATTCCCTGTCAGTTTCTAAATTTCTATTGAAATATACGAACCATGGTAACATAAGAACATAACTAGGAGCAGGAGTGGGCAATTCAGCCCTCGAGCCTGCTCCGCCATTCAATACATTCAGGGCTGATCACATCTCGGCCTCAACTCACCTTTCCTGCCCGCTCTCCATAACCCTACTTAATTACCTTTGTTTCACTCCAGAATGCTAGTGTGGGACTCCAGTTTCTCACCCTCAAACTGAATGTGAAATTCTGTCATTCTATGATTACCCTTCTGTAGAGGATCCTTAACTACGAGGTATTAATTAATCCCGCCCCTCATCAGGCAATATCAAATCCAGAATAGCCTGCTCCCTGATACATTCAATGAATTCTCCCTCGCGACTATGCTTGGCAATTTGATTAATCCAGTCTATATGCATATTAAAATCACCCACGATTATGATCGTACTATTCTACTATTGACAACATTTAAAAGACATTTGGACAGATACATGGATAGGAAAGGTTTAGAGCGATATGGCCCAATTGCAGGCAAATGGGGTTAGCTTAGGTGTGCTTTTTGATTGGCCTGGACCAGTCTGGGCTGAGGGGCTGGTCTCCCTGCCATAGAGTCCATGATTCTCCCTTTCTTACTACCTTTCTTACTAGCCCCCAGTATTTCCTGGTTTATACTGTACCCCAGTTCGGAATTGCTATTTGGGGACCTAAAGATTACTTCCATCAGGGACATCTTTCCTCTGCTATTTCATGTTTCTACCCAGAATGATTCCACGTCTTGATCTCCAGTGCCTACATAATTTCTTACAACAGAACTGATTCCTTCTTTACTAGCAAAGCTCACCATCTCCTTTTCCTTTCTGTCTATCCTTCTGAAATACTGAGTACCCATGGATATTCAACTCCCAGACCTGGTCTCCTTGATACAATTTCCCGAACCCTGGTGATTTTTGTTTACTTCCCATGGCATTCTGCAATATTTTAGTTCCCAGATCTGTTAAGAGCCTGATTTAAAATTTATGTGTGGTCTTGATCTACTTCCTAATGGTTGGTTGGCTGTGGGACATATTTTCGGAAGACATATAATCTTGAAAAGGTCCATGCAGAGTTCTTGTGGTTTCATTCTTTTTCCGAGTTGCATTGTAGTGGAATGTTCAATTATATTTCCTCATCTTTCAAAAAAAAAGCAGCAATTGATGATTTGTTAAATAACATGCCTTAACAAAGATTATAAGGCTTTTATTTAAAGCATGCTCCTCTTAAAAATTAAAATATTTGTCTTCGTGTTCCCCATTCCTACAATCTAAAATTTAAAAACTAGAAGTGTCTTTTGTTCTGTTGTGACTCGTGTAAATTATTAACCATTCCCTTAGAATGGTGAATGTTTGACTTCCGGTTGCGGTGATGCTGAGCTAAGCCGCACGTTCGGCAGCTCCCGCTATTAAAGGACTTTCGGGCCAATTTTAGGGCCCCAAACGGCGCTGTTTCGATGATTCCCGGTGGGGGAAGGTGTTTGGAGGAACATTCCCCGAAATTTATGGTGCTTACCCGGAGTGGGGCAAAGTAAAAGGCTGCAGCAGCTCCCCAGGGAAAACGGGGGAAGGAGGACAAAATGGCGGCCGACGGAGCACCCGAGGATTGGTGGAAGGGGGCACAGGAGCAGCAAGCTGCTCTTCTGCGCTGTTTTGTGGAGCTGAAGGCTGAATTGCTGGACTCCCTGAATGCGACTACCAACAAGCTGCTTGAGACCCAGACGGCCCAGGGGGTGGCCATTCAGGAGTTGCAGCAGCAGGCCGCTGAGCGGGAGGAGGAGGCCGTGGTCCTCGTGGGGAAGGTGGAGTTGCACGAGGCACTTCACAAAAAGGGGCAAGACCGCTTGGAGGAGCTGGATGTCCGCAAGAGGCAAAAGAATTTGAGGATCCTGGGCCTGGCGGAGGGGCTGGAAGGGTCGGATCTTCCATCTTATGTGACCACGATGCTGAGCTCGTTGATGGGAGCGGGGTCCTTCCATTTGCCCCTGGAGCTTGAGGGAGCCCACAGAGTGCTGGCCAGGAGGCCCAAGACAAATGAACCCCCGCGGGCAGTGCTGGTGCGGTTCCATTGATTCAGCGACCGGGAGTGTGTGCTGCGCTGGGCCAAGAAAGAGAGGAGCAGCAAGTGGGAGAATTCGGTAGTGCGAATCTACCAGGACTGGAGTGCGGAGGTGGCTAAGCGGCGGGCCAGGTTTAACCGGATGAAGGCGGTGCTGCATGCTAAGCAGGTCAAATTTGGAATGCTGCAGCCTGCGCGTCTGTGGGTGACATATAAGGACCGGCACCACTACTTCGAGTCCCCGGAGGAGGCGTGGGTCTTTGTACAGGCAGAGAAGCTGGACTCGAACTAGGGTTTGGGGGCTGTGGGGTCCGGTGCACTATGGTCGTTGCTGTTTTTGCTGTTGCTGTTTTTGTAACTTTGACATGTGTTTTCTATGCTGGTTTTTTGCTCTGTTTCCGGGTGGGTCTGTTGGGTATGGTTTTGGGTTATGTGGGGAATGTTGTTTTTTTTATTTTTTAAAAATATTTTCTCTTCTCTACGGGGCAGGGGGGGCGGAGCTGGAGGTGGGGGCGTGGCCTCTACTGGTTTTCTTTCCCGCGCTGAAGCGGTGCCAAGGAGGTGTGGCAAGAGGGGGATGACCCCATGCCGGGAGGAGATGGGTTTTGGCAGGAGCTGCCGGGTCAGCAGAAATCAGCAGACTCACGGAAGTACCATGGAGGGTGCGTCGCGGCTAGGAGGGGTCCTAGCCTGGAGGAGTGGGGCGGGATACCGGGTTGCTGCTGGAATGACCAGGAAGGAGCTGGTGTGGGCTGGGGGGTTAGAGGAGAGGCGTTATCGTCATGGGGAACGGGTCGGGCGGGGTGTGCTGGCCTGGAGCGAGCAGTCGATGAGCTATGGCTAGTTGGCGGGGGAGGGGGGCGGGGTGCCCTCTGATCCGGCTGATCACCTGGAACGTGAGGGGGCTGAATGGGCCGGTTAAGAGAACTAGGGTATTTTCTCATCTGAAGGCGGACGTTGCTATGCTCCAGGAAACCCATTTGAAGGTGGCGGGCCAGGTAGGAAGGGTGCAACTCCACCTTCCCCACGAGGACCACGGCCTCCTCCTCCCACTCAGCGGCCTGCTGCTGCAACTCCTGAATGGCCACACCCTGGAAGGGGTGGGTGGGGCAGGTTTTCCACTCCGGATTAGACGCGAAGAACCGGGGGGTGGCGATTCTGGTGGGGAAGAGGGTGGTGTCTGAGGTGGTGTCGGACAAGGAGGGCAGATATATTATGGTGAAGGGTAGGCCGCAGGGAGAGAAGGTGGTGCTGGTTAATGTATATGCCCCGAATTGGGATGATGCTGGCTTCATGAGGCGATTGTTGGGCCGCATTCCGGACCTGGAGGCGGGGGGCCTGATCATGGGGGGAGACTTTAACACAGTGCTAGATCCCCCACTGGACCGGGCCAGTTCAAGGACGGTAGGAGACCAGCGGCGGCCAAAGTGCTGAGGGGGTTTATGGACCAGATGGGAGAGGTGGATCCCTGAAGGTTTGGGAGGCTGAGGGCGCGGGAGTATTCCTTTTTCTCCCATGTACATAGGGTTTACTCCCGAATAGATTTTTTTCGTCCTGAGCAGGGGATTGATCCCGAAGGTGCAGGATGCCGAGTACTCGGCCATAGCAATTTCAGACCATGCTCCGCACTGGGTCGAGCTGGAGATGGGGGAGGCGCGGGACCAGCGCCCGCTGTGGCGCCTGGATGTGGGGATGCTGGCTGATGAGATGTGTAGGAGGGTCCGGGGAAGTATTGAGGGGTATCTTGAGACCAACGACACGGGGGAGGTCCGGGTGGGGATGGTCTGGGAGGCTCTGAAAGCAGTGATCCGGGGGGAGCTGATTTCCATCTGGGCCCGGAGGGAGAGGGAGAGACTGGTGGGGGAGCTTCTGGATGTGGATAGGAGGTACGCGGAGACCCCGGAGGAGGGGTTGCTGGGGGAACGGCGTAGTTTGCAGGCCAAGTTCGACTTGTTGACCACCAGAAAGGCGGAGACACAGTGGAAGAGGGCGCAAGGCGCAGTATGTGAGTATGGGGAGAAGGCGATCATGATGTTGGCGCATCAGCTTCGTAGGCGAGATGCGGCTAGGGAAATTGGTGGAGTGATGGATAAGGGTGGGAATGTGGTGCAGAAGGGGGCAGAGGTGAACGGGGTCTTTAGGGACTTCTACGAAGAACTGTACCGGTCGGAGCCACCGATGTGGGGGAGGGGATGGAGAGCTTCATGAACAGGCTACGTTTCCCAAAGGTGCAAGAGGAGCTGGTGGAGGGGCTGGGGGCGCCGATAGAGTTGGAGGAGCTAGTCAGGGGGATTGGTCAAATGCAGTCAGGTAAGGTGCCGGGGCCGGATGGGTTCCCGGTGGAATTTTATAAAAAGTATGCGGATCTGGTGGGCCCCCTGTTGGTGCGAGCCTTCAATGAGGCATGGGAGGGGGGGGCTTTGCCCCCGACGATATCACGGGCGCTGATCTCTCTGATCCTGAAGCGGGATAAGGACCCCTTGCAGTGTGGATCATACAGGCCAATCTCGCTCCTCAATGTTGACGCTAAGTTGCGAAGATCCTGGCCACCAGGATAGAGGACTGTGTGCCAGGGGTGATACACGAGGATCAGACAGGATTTGTCAAGGGAAGGCAGCTCAACACGAATGTGCGGAGATTGTTAAATGTTATTATGATGCCGGCAGTGGAGGGGGAGGCGGAGATAGTGGTGGCGCTGGATGCAGAGGAGGCGTTTGATAGAGTTGAGTGGGGGTACCTGTGGGAGGTGCTGGAGCGGTTCGGATTTGGGGAGGGGTTCATCAAATGGATGAGGTTGCTCTATGAGGCCCCGATGGCGAGTGTAGTTACCAATGGAAGGAGATCAGAGTACTTCAGGCTCTACCGTGGGACCAGGCAGGGGTGCCCCCTGTCCCCCTTGCTTTTTGCACTGGCGATAGAACCTTTGGCTTTGGCGCTGAGGGAGTCTGGGAGGTGGAGGGGCCTGGTGCGGGGTGGGGAAGAACATAGGGTATCGCTGTATGCGGACGACCTGCTGTTGTATGTGGCGGACCCAGAGGGGGGAATGCCGGGGGTGATGGAGCTGTTGGCTGAGTTTGGGAGATTCTCGGGCAATAAGTTAAATCTAGGCAAGAGTGAGGTATTTGTAGTACACCCGGGTGATCAGGAGGAGGGAATTGGGAGGCTCCCGTTTAAGAGGGCAGTGAAGAGTTTCAGATATCTGGGGGTGCAGGTGGCCAGGAGTTGGGGGACTCTCCATAAGCTTAATTTTACCAGGCTTGTGGAGCAGATGAGGAGGAATTCAAAAGATGGGATATGGTGCCGCTATCGCTGGCGGGTAGAGTGCAGTCCGTCAAAATGACGGTTCTCCCGAGGTTCTTGTTCCTCTTTCAGTGTTTGCCCATCTTTATCCCTAGGGCCTTTTTTAGGAGGGTGACTAGCAGCATCATGAGCTTTGTTTGGGCGCATGGGATCCCGAGGGTGAAGAGGGTCTTCTTGGAGCGGGGTAGAAATGGTGGGGGGCTCTCGGGGTATTATTGGGCGGCCAATGTGTCGATGGTGCGCAAGTGGGTGATGGAGGGGGAGGGGGCAGCATGGAAATGGTTGGAGAGGGCGTCCTGTGGAGATACAAGCCTGGGGGCCCTGGTAATGGTGCCGTGGCCGCTCCCTCCTACGAGGTATACCACGAGTCCGGTGGTGGCGGCAGTGGAGGCGACATAGGGGGGAAGTGGGGGGCTCAATGGAGGCTCCTTTAAGGGGGAACCATCAGTTCGTCCCAGGGAACATTGATGGGGGGTTCCAGGGTTGGCACAGAGTGGGCATCAGACAGCTGAGGGACCTGTTCATTGATGGGAGGTTTGCGAGCCTGGGGGAGTTGGAGGAGAAATTTGGGCTCCCCCCGGGGAATATGTTCAGGTATCTGCAGGTATAGGCGGCAGGTGGAGGGATTCCCTTTGCTTCCCACGTTTCGGGGGTCTGGGTCGGAGGTGGGAAGATATCTGATATCTACAAGGTAATGCAGCAGGTGGAGGAGGCGTCAGTAGAGGAGCTAAAGGCTAAGTGGGAGGGGGAACTGGGGGAACAGATCGAAGATGGGACATGGGCTGATGCCCTGGAGAGGGTTAACTCTTCCTCCTCGTGTGTGCGGCTTAGCCCCATCCAATTCAAGGTGCTGCACCGGGCCCACATGTCCGGGTCTAGGATGAGTAGGTTCTTTGGGGGCGAAGACAGGTGTGTCAGGTGTTCGGGGAGTCCAGCGAACCATGCCCATATGTTCTGGGCATGCCCGGCACTGGAGGAGTTCTGGAAGGGGGTGGCGAGGACAGTGTCAAGGGTGGTAGGATCCAGGGTCAAGCCAGGCTGGGGACTCGCGATTTTTGGGGTTGGGGTGGAGCCGGGAGTGCAGGAGGCGAAAGAGGCCGGTGTGCTGGCCTTTGCGTCCCTAGTCGCCCGGCGGAGGATCTTGCTACAATGGTAGGATACGAGGCCCCCAAACGTGGAGACCTGGATCAATGACATGACGGGTTTTATTAAGCTAGAGAAGGTCAAATTCGCCCTGAGAGGATCGGTACAAGGGTTCTTTAGGCGGTGGCAACCTTTCCTCGACTTTCTGGCTAGCGATAGGGTACTGGGTCAGCAGCAGCAGTAACCCGGGGGGGAGGGGAGGGGGGAACGTTGACTATGTTTGCTTATTTAATTTTAATTTAATTTATTATTAAGTTCTCTTGTTGTTTACTGGGTGTGGGGGGGGGGGGGGGTGTGATACATGCATTGATACGGTCTTGGGGGTGTTACAGTTATTATGGTGTTTTATTGTTGCTTTTCATTGTTATATTTTCTGTAAAAAAAATTTCAATAAAAATTATTTAGAATGGTGAATATTTGCGTAGCATTTGTTCAGTGTTTTCACAATTGGCCATTTGCACAATCCCTTACAAGAAAGAAATTGTAATGTTTTGTCCTAAATATTCCACAGGTTCCTCCGTCAAGGCATTAGGTGTTGCAGTTTGTCGGGGAGGAGAGTGAAGAATGATTTAATTCAATATGTAGAGTGGCTGGAGTTGACATATTAAGGAACTTGATGGCCTGTTCATTTCAGCTGCAAAATTGTGTTAAGTCCTTGGATAATAAGGGGTTCACAGTGCCTACATTTTCAAGCAAAACAAATTTCTGTGTAGAATATATTATGCTTCTTTTACAGATTTGCTACAAAGGATGCTGCAGTTATGAAATCACATTATAATCATTACTCAACAAGGTGCATACGGTTGCTTTGAACACAAATGCACCGTTTTATCTGGTCTACAAGTGTGAGCTTTTGAAGTGTTCATTATTGATTCCTGTATTTGAAGGAGAGAAGAAACAGTCAACAGGAGGTGGCGATGATTCCAAACCAATTGACGTTTCCCGTTTAGACCTGCGTATTGGCCGTATCATCACTGCTGAAAAGCACCCTGATGCTGACTCATTGTATGTGGAAGAGATTGATGTTGGAGAAGAAAATCCAAGAACTGTTGTCAGTGGACTGGTGAAACATGTGCCCATAGAGGAGGTAATGTTTGGTTAAAAGCACTGTGTAATACCAGAAGAAAAATATATGAAGCTAGTGCCCCATGCATTGCTGCATTGTTCTCTGGCAATTAAGGAACATCCATTATGGTTAAATTGGATATAGAATGCGGTGTCAAAGTCTTATTTTTCATAAAGATGCTCCTGCTTTGTATATTTTCCAGCTGAAGGAGGGAATAGTTAGTTGGACCAATGAAAAGAAATGGGTACAAGTGAGAATTTTAGTTTCGGCTTTTGACCAATGTAAATTGGGGGACAAAAACTAAAATGGATGAGAATTTGATTCTACTTTCACCCCTCGGTACTTTTCTAGCCTCATTTCTGTGGACTTGTGAAAGTGCTTTCCTATTCTTTCAATGTTTTATGTTTCATTTGATCAGTTCTTTTACTCATCAATACGATTTTAACTGAAAGGTGCACTGTTTGTGAGTTCTATAGGTCACTTCATAAAAAAGGTTAGCTAAGTTTTATACAACTTGCCCGATTATGAACATAAACGTCTGTGAGCTTCATGTCGGTTTGATTAGTTTCCCAAATAAACAATCTCTGGTTCTGGTTATCGATTTAATAAAAGTGTAACCTTTGGTAAACTAGTTAAGAGGGAGCCAGTAGCCATGCAAATTGTTTTTAAAAAGTAGAAACAAACTGTAGTTTGAGAGAAGAAAGAAAATATTTTATCCTTTGTTCCATCTGCTGGACTCAGTTCTCAAATAATTTTCTCAATTTTTAGCCAACCTTATGCACAAAACACAATCTAGCGCGCAACAGGAAACTGAAATGTACTGATGCATCAGTTATGTGAATTTGTTCTAAGTTGCCGATAAACCGTCAACATGGAGAAATTGTTTTCCAGTACTTACCAGTTTGTTCCACTTTATTTCACGTGTTTTACATTGTCTCCAGATGTGCTATTGTAAAAGATGAAATCCAAAACATGTGCCAGGCAAATTTGTGCTAGATGTGTTCTGTTTTGAAAAGTATGCAATTTGGATAATGGCATATTCTGAAATCGTCTCTTTATTGCACCATAATATTTAACCATTTTAATTAAAATGAGAGTTGCAACTTTGGGATTTATTTTATGCCCAGTGGGTTATTCAGGAGCAGTCTAATCCTCTAGAACTGTATTATCCTTTGGATTTTTTAAATCATTATAATTCTATTGTATACAAATATAGTAAAGTGTTGCTTAAGGTCTTTGAAAAAGCTTTAGAAAATAGCCTTGTAAGGTTTACTGTCTTTGCAGATGCAAAATCGACTGGCGATAATATTATGCAACCTTAAACCAGCTAAAATGCGGGGAGTGGTCTCGCAAGCTATGGTGATGTGTGCAAGCTCACCAGAGAAAGTTGAAATCTTGGATCCACCAAGTGATGCTGTGCCTGGAGATAGAGTAACTTTTGAGGACTACCCTGGTAAGCAGATGATCACAGTATGCAATCTTAATGGTTGGCAAAAGGGATTCTGACTGAACGGATCATTTGTAAACCTGTGTAGATGCACCCATGCATTGAATGTGCCTTAGTTGGCTTGAGACTAAGATATGAATTTTGAGTTTTGATGAAGGGATGGTTACATCCTGCCTTCCGATTCAACGGGTGCCATTCTAGTTACAGTCAAACTGATGGTAAGTTTTCCACATTGAGTCCATTTGGAATGGTAAGTCTAGGTACAAAAATGCAATGGAACCCATACTGATGTGCTTCAGTTGCACTTAGTTACGGAGTTATGTTACAGTTTTTTGTTTGCCAACAGAAGTCCTAGCCTGAGTCCTTGTGAAGTGCGCGCACGCACGCACACACACGCACACACGCACACCCCACACACCACCTCACTTTCAAAATACAAAGCAATTCAGTCAAATAATTGGCATCTATCTCATGGGTAACCGTACAAATTGATCTGACATGCTTAGTAAAGGAAGATTTGTCTAAGAATCAACAGAGAACTACGTTTGTTATCGCGAGTCTCCTGAGCTAATAATTTGTAAGGAAGCTTGCATGAATTTAAACCAAGGCGTTTTACATAGACACAGGCATCTGATGGAAAATATAAATTTAGGCATTTCAAGCACATTAAATACTATTAGTAATTACTTTTAAAGCATTTAAGGGTTAGGTAGAGAGGATGGAACTCCTGAGGGTTGAGTCCAGTTATGGAGCAAGGACAGATGACTGAGATTATGGCCAAAATTTAATTCAGGGGATCTCACCCGCCAAGGATCAAGGACCCTCTGAGGCAGAGTTCCCATCCCCTGAAAGGCCAACAGCTGCTCGATGCTGTCAGCGCCGCTGATGGCAGCTGCCAGCATAACAGCATCAGAGGCCCGGGATCAGTGAGGGACCCAGCCACAGGTGAGTGAGGACAGGGTGTTGTGGGGTGGAGATCGCTGGCTAGGGTGGGGTCAGAAGAAGATATACCATAAGGGTGGCTTTCAGCAGGCTCCCTCCTGGGTTCCTTGATCAGACACCGAGTGCCTTTGAATGAGGGTAACCCCCCCCCCCCCACCCCCTTGCGAGCCAGCAAACAAACATGAGGGGGGTTATTTTTCAGCTCTCTTTGTGGCGACTGCCCTGCCATCGCTGGACTTTAACAGTGGCATTGATTGCAGCAGAGGTAGAGAGGCAGCGACACCTTCCTGGCTGATTAAATGTGCCCCCTGCCTGTAAACATGTTACTGGAGGGCATTCAATTCCACATTAAATACTTTCCATTTGTTATTTTACAAATGGTTTGAAGTAAGAGCGTGTGTATACTGGAAATAAGGATGGAACAATTGTTGGAGACAACAGTATAAAGAAACTTTCTAAAATAATGTATTAATTGTGAATAGGTCACTTGTTACTGATTACTTGGGCCCGAGGTTGTCGAAAGAAGTCAAAAAGGAACTAAGAGTCTGAGGATGCAATTTTTCAGCCTTCCTCAAATATGAAATTATACCAAGGGTCTGGAAAGTAGCCAATGGTGGAATGCCTTTGTGGAAGAAGGGAAAGAAGGATAACCAATATGACTGTAGACTAATTGGTCTAATGTCAGTTGTGGAGACACAATGTGAGATGAAATAAGTGAACATTTAGAAATACATGGCTTAATCAAGGATAAGCAAAGAATGAATTTTACAGGGGCACATATTCCTTGTCCATGCCGACCTGGCCCAAATATTGGTTGGCACCACACCAGAAACCTGCCGTCTCATAGCTAATACGCTGCGGGTGGTCATACTGAGGTAAGGGTGGGATTTCTGCCCCTCAAGAGATGCCTAATAAATCAGGTTGGCTGGCAGCTCTGTATCTCAACAGCACCAGAAGCAAGTAGTTGCCATTGCTGGGACTATACACAGTCCCCAGGAAGGAAGAATGTGGATACAGGACTTTTAGTTAAGTCCAGGCATTTTAGTCAGGAAGGGATCAGTGACCCGGTGGGGGGGATGGTTGGATTTTAAAGGACGGGGGAAGACACAAAGGTGTGGTTGGGGAAGAGGGGGGGGGGGGGGGGGGGGGGGGGGGAGAAGGGGAAGGTGGAGTGCATACCATTGATAGGCACAAAGGACCCCCCCCACCATTGCCACCTTTACCTCTGTAGTGAAACCCGCCATACCTCGGCCACCCTCATTCCACCTTCCCCAGCTGCACTTGGTATTGCGATGAAGGCGGAATGTTGTCATTAAGGCCTCCATAGGGCAGAGAGTGGGTGGACTGGCTGACGCCTTAACCACCCCATGAAATATGGGGGACAGGTAAAGGGGGAAGCAAGGAGGCAGCGGGCTGGCCAACTGCTTCAGTTTTCATGACACCCCAACCCCCACCCCACCAATTCAACAGGATGTTGTAAAATTCAAGCCCATGTTTGACCAATTTAATCATTTTTTAAATACCGTATATACTCGCGTATCATGCGACTTTTGAAGACCTAAATTGTAACCTAAATTTGGGGGGTCGCATGATACACGGGATACAAAATTCGCGGGTGTTTTACTTGCTGTTTTTTCTGATGGGAAGATGTTCAACCACTTGACGTTTCCATTCATAAAAACATGAATGGAAACGTCAAGTGGCTGAACATCTTCCCATCAGAATGCTGTGGTCAAAATCTGAAGAGTAGTATTCACAGAATTCGCGGGTGTTTTACTTGCCGTTTTTATGAATGGAAACGTCCAAGTGGCAGAACGACGCTAGTAAAGCCAGCTGGAAAGCTGTTCGATTCGCGAACAGCTTTCACAACAGAATCCACTCTGCAGAATCCACAGACAATGATACCATTTGGAAGTTTTAGTTTGGGCATTAATTTCCAAAAAAGTGACTCTCATGATACACGAGATATAGCATAAAATCATGTTTTGGGGACGAAAATTTAGGGGTCGCATGATACGCGAGATCGCATGATACGCGAGTATATATGGTAAGTGACATTAGATAGATAAAGGAATGAAGTCCAAAGATGTGCAGTTTAGGTGAATTGGCCATGCTAAATTGCCCCTTAGTGTCCAAAGATATGCAGGTTAGGTGGGATTAGAGGGATAGGGAAGAGGAGTGGGCCTACTAGGTAGTGTGCTCTTTTGGAGGGTCAGTGCAGACTCGATTGGCCGAATGGTCTCCTGCATTGTAGGATTTCTAAGGAACCGCAGGTATATGGGGCGGGATTCTCTGATCACTGACGCCGAAATCATGTTCAGCGATCGGATGGAGAATCCCCGTTGCCGCTGAAATCGGGGGCGGCGCCGCCTATGCGATGCTCCGCCCCCTCCAAAACCGAGTGCGCCACATAGCCAGCCTCAGAACGTTATCTGAGGCCCTCCCTCAATGTTCCACCCCCGATGGTTCGAGTTCCCAACGGCGTGGAGTGCATGTGCTATTTTCTAGAGGTGGGAACTCTACGCTGCATGCCTGTACCAGGATCGGTGGAGGTTTTGTGCTGTTTTTTCAGGCGTAAAATGCCATTGTTCCCTCGCTGGCATCAGCACATAGTCCCCCAAACGGAGAACCAGCCCATGGACTTTCAATAGCATTTAATAAAATGCCTCACCATTCGCTGGTTACAAAGGCCCTGTGGGATTGGAGTAAATCTGGCAACATTGTTGACTGATAGGCAACAAAGTATTTTGGTGAATGGATTATTGTTCAGGTTGAAGAAGAGCTGGAGGTAACACTTTAAGTGGAGTGTCCAAGTGTCAATACTAGATCCATGTTTGATCTCCATGTATTTAAATAACTTGGGCACAGGGAGCACAGTTTCTACATTTGCTGAAGAGGAAAAGGTTTGTTAAGGAGCCCTGTGATAGACTTTCGGAAGATGTAAGATTAGTCAGCAACATGGGAAGACATCATAGAATCCCTACAGTGCGGAAGGAGGCCATTCGGCCCATCGAGTCTGCACCAATCCATGTCCCACCCTATCCCAGCGACCCCATAACCTAACCTTCACATCCCTGGACACGAAGGGATAATTTAGTGTGGTCAGTCCACCTACCCGTACATCTTTGGACTGTGGGAGAAAACCGGAGCACCGGAGGAAACCCACCCAGACACTGGGAGAACGTACAAACTCCACACAGACATTGACCCAAGGCCGGAATTGAACCCGCGTCCCTGGCGTTGTGAGGCAGCAATGCTAACCACTGTGGTACCGTGCTGTCCTTGTGCACTTCCAATTTGATGTCGATAAATGAAAGAAAATACAAGCAATTGACATGTACACTAGTATTTACTGGTGCTAAAGGAGTAAGGTGATCTATAGATTCAAATTTGTAAGTCACTAAAATGAGTCCATAGAATCCCTACAGTACAGATATTATGAATAGGAGCAGAGGATGGAAAAAGTAAAGTAGTAACAATAAATTTATACAGTTGAATTGGGTCATTTTTCCATCCTACTCACTTAAGATTGTCACTTCCTCAATAGAGGTGTGCCCTGATGGTTTGTAGGACGTATTTGGTTCTGGGTGCAACTTTTGCACCTCATTATGGAAAAGACACATTAAATCTTCTATTTATTTCTTGAATGTTAGCTTTGGGGGTCAGGGGAAATATTTCCACTGAGGAAACTGAATCTTTGTGTAATTTTAAACAGTTGATTAACTTCATACTGTATTCAAATTTGGAAATTTAAATTGGATTTCTTGTACATAGCTTCCAGTACTACTACTGGGCCCATTTGAAGCAGCAACCAAATGGGTTATCTCAGGGTTCCGGAGCTGATGCTGCACTAGCTCAAGGCTGTAAAGGGAAGGCAATAGCAGGTACCTAATTACTGTGGTAAAGTCGCCAGAGTCCCAGATTATCATCGGCTGCTTTCCCCTTCGAGGGAGAGAGCTGACTGGTGGTGATTTAACCTGAAGATCACCACACCTCAGGCGAGGGGCACGGTTGAGACGGTTCAACCGGTACGGGAATTGAACCCGCGCTGTTGGCCTCGCTCTGCATCACAAACCAGCTGTTCAACCAATTCAGCTGGACCTGCCCCATCAGTGTTGTAGTATGGGAATCATCCCCCAGATACAGTTACGGCATATAGAATGCAATTTTCACTGCATGGCCTTAGGAAAGGCTTCGAGGAGATGCATTTAACCAATGTCACTATTTGTGTCTGTTCAAGAGGAGTAAAAAAATCAGTCAATCTGGGACAGTTTTCTTGAACTTTTTTCATTGATTTTCACCCATCAATGTGCACCTCTATTGAGGGAATGACAATCTTACGTAAGTCAAAAGGTGGGAAAATGACCCAAATCAACTAAACTGTAAGACAGGATAGAATAGAATGTGACCCTGTCCAGCATTTCCTCTGTCATTTACCAGTTCATTCCCTCAATCATATCAGAATCTATCTAAATTTGCCTCTTTTGCTGGAGATTTGTATCGGCACCCTTGAATTTCTGTGTTCTGCTGCGCCACTTTAAATTTCAGCATCAAAGTTATATTACCATTTATATTTCGCCTGTGTGAAGCTGTAATAACAATATCCACTGCAACAAACTAAGTTTATATCTGTATCTCTTATGTTCCTCTTCTTCAGGTGAACCTGACAAGGAGCTAAATCCAAAGAAGAAAATATGGGATCAAATTCAGCCTGACATGAACACAAATGCGGAGTATGTTGCCACATACAAAGGCACGCCATTTGAGGTGAAAGGAAAGGGAGTTTGCAAAGCTCAGACAATGGCCAATAGTGGAATTAAATAACTTGTATGTCCTTACAGTTGCACTGAGTGAAATATTGCAAAAAGCACAATAAATATTTGAAAACATTAAATTGCTGTGAGTTATTCACTTTTGTTTGAGTGCGTTTGTGTTTCCATCAGCTTATCTTGATGGAAAGGATGTATTTGCATGATGTGGCTAAATTTGCATACCACAAATACTCTGACATATAACCGAAATATTGTTTGGTCTAATCACTCTAAATCTAGTTGGAGTTAAACAATGTAACAACTTGAATACACTTTATTAGCTGTCTTTAAAAATCTGTTGTGTGCGCTGCAGTGGTACAAGGATTATTTTTACTACCTCAGCTGCAGAAAATTACATTGAGGGTCTGTTAATCATCATTCTTTCCGATAATGTGTGAGGAGAGTGACTGATTCGTGAATGCTTACTTCCATGCTCAAGATATATTCAAAATGTTATTTCCTTTTCCCAATAGGTATTTTAATGTCTAAAGAGAATTCAGTTGCATTATTCGTGCCAATACTTTGAAGAATAGTTTCCCACATTCTATTGCAGAATTTAATCAAGATTATTAATATCATATGGCCATCTACAAACTAAATGTAAACTAAGTTCAGAAAATTTGGGATCCAAGTGCTGTAGAAATTCCAGTATTACTGCTTTTGCTATTTTCTTTCACTATTTTTAGAAACAATCCGCTTTTAAATATTTAGACATTTGATTGCCAAGACCAGCTCGTACTGAATTAAGCCTAATTAACTATACATTAAACTAATATTTAGCATTGCTCAAACTAAATCATAAGATATGACATCCTTTTTTCCCTTCCTTTTTTTCCTTGCCTCCCTCGCCCCACATCCTCCCTGTTCTAACTGGTAAAGCGTTGAACCAGTATCCATACAACTCCTTTGAACTTTAACGGGGACATTATCAAGAATTGCAAGCTCAAAAATTAGTGAGGATGGTTAATTGTGAAGGGTAACTAAGGTAGGATATAGATAGGTTGGTAGCTGGATGCAGATACATTTAATGATACATATAATATAAAGATGTATCGGACATGCAAATTTGTACAATAGGAGCAGAAATTGTTAACACTTTTTTTTTTAAATGTTCACAAGCCACAGGCCTTGGTTTTATAAATATTGTTTGTAGAAACAAAAGGGTAATGCAAATGATGCTCAGTATTTTAGCCTTTCAGGACATATTACTTCTTTAACGCTCCGCTCAGTTTGTAGTACGGAGAGGCAGTGGCGTAATATTGTCACTGGACTAATAATCCAGAGACCCAGGTTAAGCTGAAAATTCAGAGTAGGCAAGTCAGTTATCTGATATGAGGACATTTTGAACCCTTCATCAGGACTTAATCATAGTTGGACCAGCATCTTGGAGCTTAGAGACACGGAATTTAAAAATTATTGTTAAGTGGGAGGGAAGCTTTTTAAATGTACCCGTTTAAATATAACAAAGCTAAGGAAATCATAAAGGAAGTGACTCATCACCCTGTTTGATCTTCTCACATAGCTGTTCAACTGTGTATCAGTCGGCTAGGAATAGCCCAGGACCAATCGATGGCTTGGACTGAGTTGCCCAGTTTCAGCTGATGCAGTGCAGAGTGCTTTGCTTCTCTTAGTCAAATAGGCTCCCAGCACACATTCAGACATGGAGTGGACAGTCGGAAAAGATACAAGTTTCTGACAGACACCCTTGGAAGCATATACCAACGGACACCCAGGTTAACGCTCTGGGGACGAATCACACCATGGCAGATGGTGGAATTTGAATTCAATAAAAACCTGGAATTAAAAGTTTAATGATTACCATGAAACCATTGTCGATTGTCATAAAAACCCCTCTGGTTCGCTACTATCCTTTAGGGAAGGAAATCTGCCATCCTTACCTGGTCTGGCCCACATTTAACTCCAGTCCCACAGCAATGTGGTTGACCAGCCAGTGATGCCCACATCCCATGAAACCTAACTGAGAGTTGAGAGTTCAAATCCTTCATTGGATTATAAGCTATAAATTATAATCTATGCTGCCATTCAATGTAATATAGTGTGTGAGCTATCCAGTGCTCAGATGAAATATTAAACCTACCTCTTAACGGCCTAAACTCATGGTGCAAATGAGTGATAAATGGACCATGGCATTATTCAAAGAAGGACACAAGTCCTCCTAAAGTGCTGGTTATATTATTACAAGAACGACATCTTGTATTTATGTAGCACCTTTAAAAGATCCCACGCACTTCACAGGGGCATTGTAAAACAAAATTTGACCACATGAGATATTAGGGCGGATGACCAAAAGCTTGAACGAATCGGTAGGTTTAATGAGTGTCTTAAAGGAGGAAAGAGGTTTATGGAGGAAATTACAGAGCTTAGGCCTAGGCAGCTGAAGGTATAGCTGTCAATAGTGGAGTAATCACAATTACGGTCACTCAGGAGGCTGGAATTAGAGTACCACCCTGTCGAGCTGGAGAAAATTAGTGAGGGGCGAGGCAGCCACTGGCACCAAAAACGTAATTCATTGGCTGGGGAACTTTATGTGTTCCTACATAGCAGAGCTCACTGTTTTGTTATTTATGAATCTCTTTGTGATGATTCTAAGCGTTAAATTGCTGTGTACACCTCAAATGGAATTGAAGTTTATTCAGCAGGAGTAAATTGTAGCCACGACAGAATTATCCAGTTTAAATTTGGATCGGAGTAAGTGAATCGGAAAATTGGCGTATGATATAATGCCAAATTTGAAGGTGACTATGATGTAACAAGATCCATTTGGAACTGTTAAGCAAAGATTAAATGTGGTCATAATTTCAGGCAACAGACCCTTGATCCATCTGGTCCACCTATCCACAGTATTCTGTCCTTGCTCTGATAACCCTGACTCCTGTTTGGTAAACCTGTCCAGTTTCCCCTTGAAACCTGTAACATTTCTTGTGTCATTTGTGCAGAATAATATGGGGGGAGGGGGGCACGGGTCAACATTAGAATTGTTCATTTTCAGAGGTTTGATTTACAGTTCACAAACAGGAACTTTTTGTCGATACTGTTTATTACCACCCAGACACTTGTACATATAGGTGCAAAATTGTCTTGCTCGAGGATACCTTAAACCAAGGTCGACTTTCAATTCTTTTAAGGTATGGGTAAATATTCAAGATCTCATGGTAGCATTTAAGAAAGAAGTAAGGAGTATTACTTACAGCTCATTGCTGTATTTGGACTCTTTCTGTGCTCAAATTTCCTACATAATATTTGATGTGATTTCAAAGTAATTAATTTGGATAAAACGTTGAAGTCGATTTAGAGGTACCATCTAAAATGAAAGATTTTTTTAAAGCCCATTCGCTATAAACCTTTCAGCTCCTTTAGTAACTTGGATGCCATTTCTTTTTTTTTTAAAAAGCAAAGACAAAAAAAATAGAATTGAAATTGTCAATTTCTCATGATTTTAAAGTCCTTATTTTTGAAACGTTAAATCATGAATATTAATAATTGACCCCATATCTACTCTGTCCTACAAAGATATACAGGACAGCTGTCCATGTTGATGGACAAAAGCGACTAGACATCCGTCATCCAGAGACTTGTGTCGCAAGAAATGTGTCTCCGCGAGCACAGAGGTCAATGGGATTCAGCAGAAGGGTCTAACATTGTGGAAGGGTGAATATTGGAGGTTAATTTCCACTGGCTAATAAGTTTGATGTAAATGATGGACTCCTGACCCCAAAGTTATAAGCTACCAGCACAGCGATATGCGTAAGAGGGAGTAGAGTACAAAATATATGCAGCCAAAGCACAATGGCAGCATAGCAGGCAGTACAGAAGTGTAGGAGCTCAATATTAGCTGCCAGGACTGATTTGGCAAAGTCTTTGTGTGCTGCATGTAACTGTAGGACGGTTGGTTAGCTCAGTTGGCTAGATGGCTAAAGTATGCGGAATGACACTAAAGACATGGGTTCAATCACTGTACTAACTTGCAGTTCATGGAAGCCTGCCTCCTTGTCTTGCCCCATGCTTGCAGACTGATGCCCCACAAGCTATATTTATATATAATCTATTTCTAATGGAAATGGATAGCTTTGTGGACTGTAGCTAATGATCTAATTTAAATCTGGGCTGTACGGTTGAGTGAAATTACAAGAAGGTTTGCCTTTTAGAACCCTTTGGCATTTCCCTGCAATAGGGTAGCACTGTTGTAAGATCTAAACTGGACTTGTAGCTCTTCAGTACTTACTCACTCTTTGTTCCTGGGTCTCTGCACCACAGGAAATGAATAACCGGGTGGAGCATTTTAATAGCAGAGCCGAAGAGCTCCCTCAGCATTTTCCAGGGATTCTGAGGGAAGTGGCTAGGAAAGAATGGCAATGCAAACTAGAAGCTTGGCATGGTGAGGGTTCAACAAAAGGCAGTCAGCAGCCTTTTCTGAACATTTCAGCTTTCTTTGATGGAGCAGGGCTGTTATGCTGACGTACAGACCAAATGACTGCAGTTTTTTATCAGACCAAATTTAGCATTACTGCAGATCTTTTAAGGACAGCATCACCATACAACTTATAACCCTCAATGCGAAGCAACAATTGATTCCGGGGCAAGAGTTTGTCGAACTGTAGCCTAGTAAATCCTAAGCAGCTAAACCCAGATAACCAGTTAAATAAGACCAAGTCAAGCTACACGTTACTATTCAACCTACATTAAGGCAAGAGAAAATAATTCCTGTGTGGTACAATACAGACCCCTATGGGTTTGGGAATTACAAAATATCTGCTGCAGAAATTGGTCCACCCTTATTCTTACCCTCAATCTTGAGGCTGGTACTTTGCTTATTCATAGAATTTACAGTGCAGAAGGAGGCCATTCGGCCCATTGTGTCTGCACCGGCTCCTGTAAAGAGCACCCTACCTGTCAACACCTCCACCCTATCCCCATAACCCAGTAACCCCACCCAACACTAAGGGCAATTTTGGACACTAAGGGCAATTTATCATGGCCAATCCACCTAACCTGCACATCTTTGGACGGTGGGAGGAAACCGGAGCACCCGGAGGAAACCCACGCACACACGGGAGGATGCGCAGATTCCGCACAGACAGTGACCTAAGCCGGAATTGAACCTGGGACCCTGGAGCTGTGAAGCAATTGTGCTATCCACAATGCTACCGTGCTGCCCTAATTCTAGGTGATGATGTTGTTATTGCAAAAGGGCATTCCCTGTTGACCCTACAGGAGCTCAGTGTGTGTTTCTGAGATAAAGAGTATTAGTCAATAGTCTCTAGCATCCATATGTTCACTGATTCTATACCATAGGGCTACAAACTGCAGGTGGGCTCTATTTCTGTTGTAGGTACTAAGGTAATACTCAAGATATTTATGTGGGCAGACTTGAAACCACCATGCCTCGAGAAAAGCAGCAGTCCTACAGGTGGCTTGAAAACAGTCGTACAGTGTAAAACCCATGAGGTGAAGAACAAATGGGTAGAAAAAGCACAGGAGATCCAACCGCTCATGGACATTTAGATGAGCATACAAGGCTACAGACCATGACATGAACAAAAGTGCGGTTACTTCAGCGCTGTCAGGATCATGTATGGTCCAAGCACTCCGGCCCATGCCAGTGAGAGCCAGGGTTGGAAAGGTGCTCATCAAGGGCAAGGAGGCAGCCAGCGCTCACTGGAGGAAACATTTTGAAGTACTTCTCAACTGAAACTTTCTTTGGCTTGAACATTGTCTACTCTGTTCCTCAGTACCTCAGCATGGGTGGCATGGTAGCACAATGGTTAGCACTTTTGATTCACAGCGACAGGGACCCAGGCTCGATTCCCGGCTTGGATCACTGCCTGTGTGAAGTCTGCACGTTCTCTGTGCATGGGTTTCCTCCGGGTACTCCAGTTTCCTCCCACAAGTCCTGAAAGACGTGCTGTTAGGTGAATTGGACATTCTGAATTCTCCCGCAGTGTACCCGATCAAGCGACGTAGTGTGGCGACTAGGAGATTTTCACAGTAACATTATTGCAATGTTAATGTAAGCCTATTTGTGACACTAATAAAAATTATTACCTCATCAGGCTGGGTCTCGGTGCTATCCTGGTCCAGAGCGAAGTTGAAAAAGTCTTTCAACAGCTGAAAAATAACAAGGCTCTGGGGCAGATGGAATGTCTGCTGATATTCTGCAACACTATGGTACAGCTGCACATCCTCATATCCATCCCTCTTCTAGAAAGAGTGCATGCTGGGGGATGTCAGGAACACTTTGCTCGTGACTATATTCAAGAAGGGAGATAAGTCTGATAGGGTAAATGCGGAGGGATCACCCTACTGTCTGCCACTGGGAAGAACATTGCAAGTGTCCGCCTCGATCACCTCCTCCCTGTGGCTGAAGAAGTAGTGTGGGTTTTTGCCCACCAGGAGGCACCACAGGCATGATATTCATGTGTGCCAAGATGGCGCAGTGGTATTGTCGCTGGTCTAGAAAACCAGAGATCCAGGTTCAAATCCCACCACTGCAGATGGTGAAATTTGAATTCAATACAAAATCTGGTAATAATGATGAACGTGAAACCATTGTCGTAAAAACCCATCTGGTTCACTAATGTCCTTTAGGGAAAGAAATGCGCCGTTCTTACAGGGAGAATGTGCAAGCTCCCACAGCAATGTGGGTCTTAACTGCCCCCTCAAGGGCAATTAGGGATGGCCAATAAATGCTGGCACAGCCTGCGACACCCATGTACCACGAACGAATAAAAAAAATTCAAGAAGAACGCAAGGAACAACACCAACCGTTGAACATGGTCTTTTACCACCTCACAAGAACCTTTGTCTTATCTGCAAAAACTTGTGGAGTATCCTCCACATATGTGGCTGCTCTCAGAACTGGAAAACAAGAGTGGTCCTGACCCACATCCCTGGCATAATGCTGACCAGATGAGAAACATCTACTCTGCCCCATCACCTTATTCTTGCTCATGGTGTTTCTTATGTGACGCCACGTTAAATGCATTTTAGTCATGGCTCATTGTTAGCACTCTTGCCAGAAGATTACCAGCAATCAGATGATTGTAGATTCAAGCCCCACTCCAGAAACTTGAGTGCAAAATTTAGGCTGCTGTCTCAAGGCAGAACTGAAGGAATGCTATACGGTCCGAGGTGTGTTGTCTTTTAGATGAGCCATTGAATCAAGGCCCCATTTGTGCTCTCAAGCGAATGTGAAATGCGCTGTTTTAAGAAGAGCTAAGGAATTCTCTCTGTAACCTGCACAATATTTATCCCTCAACCAACTTCACTCACAAACATCTGGTCACAATCCCAGCGTTGTTTGTGTGTGCAAATTGACTGTCACATTTCCTACATTAAAGCTATGACAACACATCAAAGGTACTTTGTTGCCTGTAGAGTGCTTTGGGACACCCTGAGTTTGTTAAAGGCACTATGTTAATTAATGCTCTCCTGGATTTTGAAGTCCAAATATATTGTCTGCTGTATTCCTTTTGTCGATCACTCATTCGCTTACCTCCCAATTTGATTAACGTAAACATGATTTGCTCTTTGTAAACCTTGGCGAACCATTTCTGACTAGTCCACACTAAGTGCTCATTAATATTATTCCTGGATTCTGGTTTCTTTTCCTACTAACAATCTGAAGTTAACTCATGAATATTGCTCCTTTATCATTTTGGGAATTGGGAGTGATAACACTAGTCAGCCTGATCATTAGGTGTAAATCTTATTACTGCAGGATTTTGAAAACGATAGTACCTACACTATTTCATTTCTGACCTTCCTCACTAGTTTGGACTGATTGAATTCCATTAATACTGTTGCCTTTTTAATGGTTATATCTATTAATGTTCCTCCACACAACTGTCTCTCTTGACCCATCTCAGAAAATACAGAGGTGTGCTTTATGCTAAATGTCTTCACCATTCCTTTAGTTAAAAAGATTTCACAAAAGGCGCGGCACGGTGGTGCAGTGGTTAGCACAGCTGCCTCACAGCACCGAAGACCCGGGTTCGATCCCGGCCCCGGGTCACTGTCTGTGTGGAGCTTGCACATTCTCCCTATGTCCGCAAAAATGTGTAGGGTAGGTGGATTGGCCGTGCTAAATTGTCCCTTAATTGGAAAAATTAAATAAAAAGATTTTAAATGGATGACGTGTGGTTATGCTGACTGCCCCCATAGCAAAGACTCCTTTGGGGCCTTTAATTGAACCTCTCAGTTTAACAGCACGTTTGACACATGAAGGAAACATTTTAAGTAATCACTAACCAGCCATTATTTTTGCACTGTTTATCGAATCTATCTTTGCCAAAGAGTCAGTCAGACTTGAAATGTTAGCTCCCTTCTCTCTCCACATATGCTGTCAGACCTGCTGCGATTGTCCAGTATTTTCTGTTTCTGTGTCTGGAATCTATACTTGTGTTGGAACTCGGAAGCTGAAGCCATGTAGTTGCTCCGGCGAATAAGGTTGTTCGTGTCGTATCGAGACTCTTGCCAACCCAGAGGCCAGACAAGATATCCTCAAGTTAGAAATAGTATTCTCAGACAGATCTCGTGAGTGTTTTTTTTTTCCTGAATTGAATTGTGGGAAGCATTTTTAATGTTTCATATATTTGAGATTTAAAAGTTTTACTGCATTATGGAACAGGAGCTGCTGCTTTAAATACAATGTTTATTTATTTTCATCCAAGGTTCTTTCATGTAACTGGAGTGGTACCTGATAGTGATGAGTGAGGCAATGAGACTCCTGGAGTCTCACTAAAACGCTTAGCTGGTTGCATTCATCACTTACTGTTGAAAATGTAAAGCTATTTTTGTTGAACATTGGTTAAATACTGAACAAAGTAAATGCAGTTTTGTTGCCATTCTGCCTCCTCCCATTCCTCACGGAACAAAAGGCTGCGTGCTTTCTGATCTGGTAAAATACAAGACACAATAAATTAGCTTGATAACTGTGGTGTTTCTTTCGGACATCTCTCTGTCATTACAAGGTGTGGAACAAAATCGTATTGAAATGTTTCAATTAATTCAGCCAGCGCTCATACTCAAAAATTCAATGAACCATATGTGAAAATGCGCTGAAATTTGTCACCAGCTTATTGCTTCAAAAACAAAACTAAATGTTTAGAGCAAACAACGGTTTCATCATTTAAAGGTGGTAGATTAATTAAAAAGCCATCATAAGCATAGCTATCAAAATCCACATAATTTCTGACCACGGCAGTTTGTGCATCTGGCTGCTAAATTTCAGTCACTATAATCACTGCTTAAATCCTCTACGCAATCAATTAAACTACTTTGCGAAAGAAATTCAATTCATTTTAGTGAAAATGGATCCTGTTCGCTTTTGAGCAAGTCTGGACCGTTGTGTCATAGACTCCATACAGTGCAGAAGGAGGCCATTCAGCCCATCGCGTCCACACCAACCCTCTGAAAGAGCACCCTACCTGGACCCAATCCCTCCCCTCCCCGCCCCCATCCCCGCAATACCGTAACCCCACCTAACCTTTTGGACTCTCGGGCACAATTTAGCATGGCCAATCCACCTCAAGCTGCACATCTTTGGACTGTGGGAGGAAACCAGAGCACCTGGAGGAAAATCTGTCAGACACAGGGAGAAAGTGCAAACGCCAAACGGTCACCCGAGGTTGGAATCGAACCTGGGTTCTGGTGCTGTGAGGCAACAGTGCTAACCACCGGGCCGTTGTTGACAAAGCGAAACCTCTTCTGCACAAATGCCAGTCACTTCAGTGGCAGTCTGCAAATATCTTTCTTTGTGATAATGAACTTTCTCAACTCTACCTCTGTGGGTGATGACCACTGCGGTGAAATCATTCGACTCGTAACAACACAAATTGTATATTGAATCTTTAAAGTCAATAATCACAGTAATTTTCATACCCGTGCAGATACTATTCCAGATTCACAGTTAAATACGCAATTCATTTCCCAGCATTAGCTTTTTGTAATGAGACAGTAAGTAGGTTTAGCACTAGCTTATAAACCAAAACCTGGTCTAAAACATCATATCTTAGAGCAGATTTCTAACCAAACAGGGACCAACTTTAAATCACAAAATGGGTCTCTATTGCTGAATGTTGCGCAGATCAGTAGAGGAAATGTAGCTGTAAACATAAATTTAAAAAAAAAATGAAATTTAAACTCCAATATAGAATAATTAAGAAATAAGTGGGATGTTAAACCCATGACAAAATGATGGTGGCTAGGAAAGTTATTTGTCTTAGCCTTGGCTCAGAGTAGAACTTGCCTCCGAGTTAGAAGTTCTTGGTTCAAACCCTGATGTTGGACTTGAGCACAGAACCTGGGCTGATATCTTAGTGCAGTACTGAGTGAATGCTGCAGCCTGCAAGGTCTCATCTTTCAGAGGAGACATAAAACCAAGGCCCCCATCTCCTCTTGAGTGGAAATATAAAATATAAAAAATATATAAAACAAAAAAGAGTGGCTAAGGTAAATATAGGTCCTTTAGAGGATGAGAAGGGAGACTAATAATGGAGATGAGGAAATGGCTGAGGAACTGAACAGGTTTTTTGGGTCGGTCTTCACAGTGGAAGACACAAATAACATGCCAGTGACTGATAGAAATGAGGCTATGACAGGTGAGGACCTTGAGATGATTGCTATCACTGAGGAGGTAGTGATGGGCAAGCTAATGGGGCTAAATGTAGACACGTCTCCTGGCCCTGATGGAATGCATCCCAGAGTGCTAAAAGAGATGGCTAGGGAAATTGCAGATGCACTAGTGATAATTTACCAAAATCCACTAGACTCTGGGGTGGCCCCGGCGGATTGGAAATTGGCAAACGTGACACAACTGATCAAAAAGGGCGGTAGGCAGAAAGCTGGTAATTATAGGCCAGTGAGCTTAACTTCGGTAGTAGGGAAGATGCTGGAATCTATCATCAAGGAAGAAATAGCGAGGCATCTGGAGGGAAATTGTCCCATTGGGCAGACGCAGCATGGGTTCATAAAGGGAAGGTCGTACCTAACTAATTTAGTGGAATTTTTTGAGGACATTACCAGTGCGGTAGATAACGGGGAGCCGATGGATGTGGTATATCTGGATTTCCAGAAAGCCTTTGACAAGGCGCCACACAAAAGATTGCTGCATATGATAAAGATGCATGGCATTAAGGGTAAAGTAGTAGCATGGATAGAGGATTGGTTAATTAATAGAAAGCAAAGAGTGGGGATTAATGGGTGTTTCTCTGGTTGGCAATCAGTAGCTAGTGGTGTCCCTCAGGGATCAGTGTTGGGCCCACAATTGTTCACAATTTACATGGATGATTTGGAGTTGGGGACCAAGTGCAATGTGTCCAAGTTTGCAAACGACACTAAGATGAGTGGTAAAGCGAAAAGTGCAAAGGATACCGGAAGTCTGCAGAGGGATTTGGACAGGTTAAGTGAATGGGCTAGGGTCTGGCAGATGGAATACAATGTTGACAAATGTGAGGTTCTCCATTTTGGTAGGAATAACAGTAAAAGGGATCATTATTTAAATGATAAAATATTAAAACATGCTGCTGTGCAGAGAGACCTGGGTGTGCTAGTGCATGAGTCGCAAAAGTTGGTTTACAGGTGCAACAGGTGATGAAGAAGGCAAATGGAATTTTGTCCTTCATTGCTAGATGGATGGAGTTTAAGACTAGGGAGGTTATGCTGCAATTGTATAAGATGTTAGTGAGGCCACATTTGGAGTATTCTGTTCAGTTTTGGTCTCCTTACCTGAGAAAGGACGCACTGGCACTGTAGAGTGTGCAGAGGAAATTCACTAGGTTAATCCCAGAGCTAAAGGGGTTGGATTACGAGGAGAGATTGAGTAGACTGGGACTGTATGCGTTGGAATTTAGAAGAATGAGGGGTGTCTCATAGAAACATACAAAATTATGAAGGGAATGGAAAGGATAGATGTGGGCAGGTTGTTTCCACTAGCGGGTGAAAGCAGAACTAGGGGGCATAGCCTCAAAATAAGGGGAAGTAGATTTAGGACTGAGTTTAGGAGGAACCTCTTCACCCAAAGGGTTGTGAATCCATGAAATTCCTTGCCCAGTGAAGCAGTTGAGGCTCCTTCATTAAATGTTTTTAAGATAGAGATAGATAGTTTTTGAAGAATAAAGGGATTAAGGGTTATGGTGTTCGGGCCGGAAAGTGGAGCTGAGTCCACAAAAGATCAGCCATGATCTCATTGAATGGCGGAGCAGGCTGAAGGGGCCAGATGGCCTACTCCTGCTCCTAGTTCCTATGAGTTCTTATGAAATGGAAGGTCCCATATGAAGAAAAGCAGGGCCCTCACTCCGGTGCCCAAACTGATATTTATCCCTCATTCAACTTCACAGAAAAAGATTATCTGGTCCGTTTTGTGGAACCTTGCTGTCTGAGAATTGACTGTGGTGTTTCCCTAAAGTACACCTGTATCTGCCTCCTTGATTGTGAGGTACTTTAGGATACCATGAGGACACTATGTAAATGAAAATAATTCATATTTCTATCCGAATTTTTAATAAAGTTGCGAAAGCTTTCAAAATTTTTCAGGGCAACACGGTAGCACAGTGGTTAGCACTGTTGCTTCATAGCGCCAGGGACCCGGGTTCGATTCCCTGCTTGGGTCACCGTCTGTGCGGAGTCTGCACGATCTCCCCGTGTCTGCGTGGGTTTCCTCCGGGAGCTCTGGTTTCCTCCCATAAGCCCCGAAATTAGGTGAATTGGACATTCTTAATTCTCCCTCTGTGTACCCGAACAGATGCCGGAGTGTGGCGACTAGGGGATTTTCACAGTAACTTCATTACAGTGTTAATGTGAGCCTACTTGTGACAATAATAAAGATTATTATTATTCAATATGTTCATTCATTTATGTCTATTCTGCCTGAAGACATGTCCATAAATCATTGTCTGCTGATGCTTCATGCTGAATATTAAACGATATGTATTTAATGTTAGAATAATAAAATTATTGACCTCTAAAATATTTCACAACTGTAATACTTGAGGGGGTTTTAGCGTGTGTCAGAATCATAGAATCATAGAATTTACAGTGCAGAAGGAGGCCATTCAGCCCATCAAGTCTTCACTGGCCCTTGGAAAGAGCACCCTGCCCAAGCCCACACCTCCACCCTATCCTAGTAACCCCACCCAATCTTTTTGAACACTAAGGGCAATTTAGCATGGCCAATCCACCTAACCTGCACATGTTTGGACTGTGGGAGGAAACTGGAGCAGCCGGAGGAAACCCACGCAGAAACAGGGAGAACGTGCAATCTCTGCACAGACAGTGACCCAAGCTGGGAATCGAACCTGGGACCTTGGAGCTGTGAAGCAACTGTGCTAACCACTATGCTACTGTGCTGCCCTGAGATGTCAGAGAGGAAGAATTTCTAAAATAATGTCTGAGAGTACTGAATTCCCAAAAAGTACTGATAGGCTAAGAGTTAATCCTGTAACGTCAACTTACTTTAAGCAAAACCAGCTTTCTAAATTATTTAACATTCTGCATTTTTTTAAAGTGGATAACATTAGTGCATAGTCAGAAGGGGGAAATAACATGTCATTACTCTCTAATTATTTAATAGTTCACATTAATCTCTTTCAGCTGACTGTCTGGATTCCAAGATTTTTCCAGTTTGTAAACTTATTTTTACAGGACGTGAACTGGCTGGGCCAGCATTTATTGCCTGTCCCTAACTGCCCTCCATTTCTGAGGGCGTTTGTGTGTCAACCACATTGCTGTGGGTCTGGAGTCACATGTATGTCAGTGAGGGTTTCTTCACCAATGGTTTCTTTGTCCGTGGCTATCATTAGAGTTGCATTTCCAGATTCTCTTGTTGAATTCAATAGCTGCCTGTGGTGGGATTTGAACCCGGGTCCCCAGGTCTTGCTCTGGGCCCCTGGATTGCTCATCCAGTGCCAATACCACTGCCTTCCCGATGCAACGACGACATCGTATTAGCACCATCATAGGTGGGAAAGCGAGCATAACATATATCAGATTGATAGCCCACACTGAGGAGTGAGACAAGTTTGAAGGACAGGGGGATGAATGAGGCGGGCAAGGGGTTGTATATGTGGCTGACAGCATCAGATAAATATGATGTCTTTTGGTTCTAGTTCGGAGGTAGTAGAGAGGTTTACGCTTCTGCAACGTGAAGGCCTGGTTACTGCTACCATGGGCTTGGAGCCCGCCAGTCACTGCAACCTGAGAATGTGTTCCTAATAACATCAAGGCAACAGGTATGTTGTCATTCTTTGCAAAGGGGATCGAGTTTAAAGTAGGAAAGTTTTGGCACGGCCGGTGCAACCACATCTGGACTATTAGCTTTGTCTTCATAGTTAAGAAAGGATATAATTGCATTATGAGCAGTGCGAAGAAGGTTCACTTGACTTATTTATGGTATGAAGGGGTTTCCTTGTGAGGAAAGGTTTCTTTCATGTGATGTGGCCTTCACTGGCAAGGCCAGCATTTGTTGGCCATCCCTAACTTACCATGATCTCAGTGCTTTGCTCGGCCATTTCAGAGGGCAGTTAAGAGTCGACCACATCTCTGTGGGTCTGGAGTCACATGTAGGCCACACCAAGTAAGGATGGCAGATTTCCTTCCCTCGAGCCTATTAGTGAACCAGATGGGTTTTTATGGCAACCGGCAATAGTTTTATGGCCACTATTACTGAGACTAGCTTTGTAGTCCAGATTTGTTTCCAGGTTGAGCAGATTGGATCTGTACCAATTGGAGTTTAGAAGAATGAGAGGTGACCTAATTGGAACATTTAATATCCTGAGGGAACTTGACGGTGTGTCACCTCATTCTAGAATTCCCCACAAGGGGCAGCATCCTTTCACCATTCCCAGTTTAAGAATTAGGGGCCTCCCGCTTGAAATAGAGATAAGGAGGAATCTTTTCTCTCAGCGGGTTTATGAAGTCCTCTTCCCCAGAGAGCAGTGGGCGCTGCGTCATTTCATATGTTCAAGGCTGAGTTCGATTTTTGATCAGCGTGGGAATCAAGTATTGCGGGGCTGGAGGTGTGGCAGATAGGAAAGTGCAGTTTCAAGCTTGAAGGGTCAAATGCTTAACCCTGCTAATTCTCACGCACTTTACCATTATCTGCAGTGCCTCATGACATTAAAATATCTGTAACTTTCTCGAAACTGACCCTGGCGGTGTCAGAATGAAATGACCCTGCCCATCCCAACCGTTCATGAACCCTGCTCTTGCCATGCACTCCCCCCCCACCTTTAGTTTTATGGCTTCCACGTTGCCTTGGTATGATGCCACCCTAAATGATGACGAACTCTTTCTTTTCCCTCCCCGGCAGCCGTGAGACCCAAATTCTGTATCCAGTACCTTTGGCAGCATGCACTGAAAATATAATGGGCCATTGGAAATGTATTCCTCAGTCAGGGCCATCATACCCATATAGCAGGTAACGGGGGAGATCTTCCGGCTGTCTATGCTGTGGTGATATGCATCACTGTAAATACACAAGGGGTTAATGTAAATACACGTAGACTAGATAGACACTAGAGTAAGCACCAGAGACATGACACACAGACATTCAACCAATAGGTCAGTCAGATAGGACACGACCAATGGGCATTCACAATACACACAGAGGTGACACCACCACAGGAGGGCATTACATCAACCCATATAAAAAGGACACAGCACACATGATCTTCCTCTTTCCAGTGGAGACACTCAGTGAGTACACAGGGTTGATTGAACACATCACACCCACCACGTGGATTGTAGCAGACTGGTTCGTCAGTCTGACTAGCTATAGCAGGATTAACAGTAGAGTCGAATCTAAGTAGGAGAATTGTTAATAGCTTAATAAATGTGTTAGAGCTATCTCCAAGTCTGAACCTTCCTTTGTCAGAGTGCACATTAAGGAAGCAGCTTATGCTACGTCTAGAGCATAACCAGGCATGTTCCAGTGGGATCTTCTGTGTCGCCAGCGGCACACCCCCCCCCAATGCGGATCTCTCAGCAGCGTGGGGTGGGTTCAGTGGGGAGTCCTATGACAGCGGCAGGACCAGACGATCCCACCGCCAGGAGGCCATTTCCCGCCGCCGAGAAACAGGCCACAGGGAGGCCAGAGAATCTCACCCAAAGTTATTTTTTAAAAGTTTTTTGTGAAGCATTTTCAGATGCAGTAATACAGTCTTTGCAAAAGGCTCCAACACTAATGGAGTTTATTAATTAATGGTCAATCTGTATTGGTTTATGTTTGAACATAAGAACATAAGAACTAGGAGCAGGAGTAGGCCATCTGGCTCCACCATTCAATGAGATCATGGCTGATCTTTTGTGGACTCAGCTCCAGTTTCCGGCCCGAACACCATAACCCTTAATCCCTTTATTCTTCAAAGAACTGTCTATCTTTATTTTTAAAACATTTAATGAAGGAGCCTTAACTGCATCACTGGGCAAGGAATTCCATAGATTCACAACCCTTTGGGTGAAGAAGTTCCTCCTAAGCTCAGTCCTAAATCTACTTCTCCTTATTTTGAGGCTATGCCCCCTAGTTCTGCTTTCACCCGCCAGTGGAAACAACCTGCCCGCATCCATCCTATCGATTCCCTTCATAATTTTATATGTTTCTATAAGATCCCCCCCCCCACCCCCGCATCCTTCTAAATTCCAATGAGTATTCCCAGTCTACTCAACCTCTCCTCGTAATCCAACCCCTTCAGCTCTGGGATTAACCTGGTGAATCTCCTCTGCACACCCTCCAGCGCCAGTACGTAATTTCTCAAGTAAGGAGACCAAAACTGAACACAATACTCCAAGTGTGGCCTCACTAACACCTTATACAATTGCAGCATAACCTCCCTAGTCTTAAACTCCATCCCTCTAGCAATGAAGGACAAAATTCCATTTGCCTTCTTAATCACCTGTTGCACCTGTAAACCAACTTTTGTGACTCATGCACTAGCACACCCAGGTCTTTCTGCACAGCGGCAAGTTTTAATATTTTATCATTTAAATAATAATTCCTTTTGCTGTTATTCCTACCAAAATGGATAACCTCACATTTGTCAACATTGTATTCCATCTGCCAGACCCTCGCCCATTCACTTAACCTATCTAAATCCCTCTGCAGACTTCCGGTATCCGCTGCACTTTTTGCTTTACCACTCATCTTAGTGTCGTCTGCAAACTTGGACACATTGCCCTTGGTCCCCAACTCCAAATCATCTATGTAAATTGTGAACAATTGTGGGCCCAACACTGATCCCTGAGGGACACCACTAGCTACTGATTGCCAACCAGAGAAACACCCATTAATCCCCACTCTTTGCTTCCTATGAATTAACCAATCCTCTATCCATACTACTACTTTACCCTTAATGCCATGCATCTTTATCATATGCAGCAACCTTTTGTGTGGCACCTTGTCAAAAGCTTTCTGGAAATCCAGATATACCACATCCATTGGCTCCCCGTTATCTACCACACTGGTAATGCCCTCAAAAAATTCCACTAAATTAGTTAGGCATGACCTGCCCTTTATGAACCCATGCTGCGTCTGCCCAATGGGACAATTTCCCTCCAGATGCCTCGCTATTTCTTCCTTGACGATAGATTCCAGCATCTTTCCTACTACCGAAGTTAAGCTAACTGGCCTATAATTACCCGCTTTCTGCCTACCTCCTTTTTTAAACAGTGGTGTCACGTTTGCTAATTTCCAATCCGCCGGGACCACCCCAGAGTCTAGTGAATTTTGGTAAATTATCACTAGTGCATTTGCAATTTCCCTAGCCATCTCTTTTAGCACTCTGGGATGCATTCCATCAGGGCCAGGAGACTTGTCCACCTTTAGCCCCAATAGCTTACCTCCTTAGTGATAACAATCCTCTCAAGGTCCTCACCTGTTATAGCCTCATTTCGATCAGTCACTGGCATGTTATTTGTGTCTTCCACTGCGAAGACCGATCCAAAAAATCTGTTCCGTTCCTCAGCCATTTCCTCACCTCCCATTATTAAATATTCCTTCTCATCCTCTAAAGGACCAATATTTACTTTAGCCACTCTTTTTTGTTTTATATATTTGTAGAAACTTTTATTGTCTGTTTTTATATTCTGAGCAAGTTTACTCTCATAATCTATCTTACCCTTCTTTATAGCTCTTTTAGCAGTTTTCTGTTGTCCCCTAAAGATTTCCCAGTCCTCTAGTCACCCACTAATCTTTGCCACTTTGTTTGCTTTTTCCTTCAATTTGATACTCTCCCTTATTTCCTTAGATATCCACGGTCGATTTTCCCTTTCTACCATGCTTCCTTCTTGTTGGTATAAACCTTTGCTGAGCACTGTGAAAAATCGCTTGGAAGGTTCTCCACTGTTCCTCAACTGTTTCACCATAAAGTCTTTGCTCCCAGTCTACCTTAGCTAGCTCTTCTCTCATCCCATTGTAATCTCCTTTGTTTAAGCACAAAACACTAGTGTTTGATTTTACCTTCTCACCCTCCATCTGTATTTTAAATTCCACCATATTATGATCGCTCCTTCTGAGAGGATCCCTAACTATGAGATCATGAATCAATCCTGTCTCATTACACAGGACCAGATCTAGGACCGCTTGTTCATGTTTGAAGATAAAGCGCGATTGCTATACCAAATCAAATAGTTTGTCACTTATTTACACCATTGCAATATCTGGAATGGAATTTTTAGTTGTTTCATCTGTTACGATTTTCATGTAATACTCAGATTTAACATTATTTTTATTGTTCAATAATAGATTTATTGGTAAGAAAAGACACTTCTCAGCTGAGGAGCTTAAGAGATGTAAGGTTGTAGGGTGTCATTACAGCGTGACATGTTTACATAAGCAGTTTCCATTTTACATGTGGACATGGGAATTTTTAATTGCCAAAGTTGATACAGAAATGAGACAGCAACAGAATATCAGCAAGTAAAGATTTTGTAGCCAGGGAATGTACATACATGAGATTTTTTTTCAATAATAAAGCAAGATAACTAAATGACTTTTGCAGCATTATTCTGTCTCTAATGGGTGGCAGGAACATTTAACAAATTGTGCAGAGGGTACATCCTGCTGAGCTGTTTATCTTTAATGAAGTCAAACTCTTTATAATTTTATACAATGATAGATTTAGATGAAGAATGGTGGGAGGAGACATGCGTGAACCGTGGGCTGATTGGGCCGATTGGTTTATTTCTGTGCCGTCTATCCTATGTAAACTGAAGATCAGGTCTTGATTTATATACTTTTGTTTTGGTTCAAATGTTTTGTTGTGAGAAATGTGCGACTGTTGAGATAGCCCCTCAATAGCGTACCTTGCTACCTGATTCCAGTTTCACAAAAAAAAGCCACTCAGCTTTACAACCGAGTGTGTTTGAAACCAGACGGCAAACAAAATCCGCCAATCCTGTGCATCCTACAGCAAAAGAAGCAGTCAGACTTGTAATCAAGCATGTTTTAAAACAATGACCTGTCTTATGATTTAGCAGAAAGGTACACGGCCGGTGTGGTAGTGTGGCCTCTTTAAGTGGTGTTCTTTCGCAGGGCACATGACCCACTCAGGGCCTATCGCATGGGAGCACGTGAACCCCCACCAGTAGGGATAAAGCATGGGACCCTGGGAAAAGGGCCATGGGCAGTGTGGATTTTGGAATTAAGGAGTAAAAATCGATATGATACATCTCTGTGCCTGTATATAGTTGAACCTCATTGTTGTTCCTAATAAACCTCTTTGTTATATAAGAAGTCTCCTCAGTGATACCTTGTGCTATTTCATTGACACGAGAGTAAATCAGACAATGATCACAAGTTTTTTAAAAACACACCACAACTCCAGTACATAAAGTTGAGAAAAATGCCAAAGAGGAATCTGAGGTTTTCAGGTTAAATAAACAAAACTGTTCCTATCGAAATTGCCGTTACGGTCAACGTGCGATCGTAGCGCATGGAGGTCGACACAGAGTCGTCCACTGCGATGGTGGGTGAAAAACCTACAAGTACCTTTGAGAAGGAGTCCAATCCCTGAGTTGGCAACATATACAGGGAAAACATTAAAGCTTTCAGTTACCACGGCGACACCGGTGTTGTATCAACAGCAATCGGCTCAATTACCCATGATGGTTGGGGAAGGACGAGGACCATACCTCATGGGGCGAGATTGGCTAGGTGAGATAAAGCTAAACTGGCCAGAAAGTTTCAGGCTATCCGATGGCATTTTAAATGAAGTTCTGTGTAAGTACAAAGTGTGTTTCAAATCAACTTGGCCGAATGCTAAAGCCTCAAATTTACGTGACCCACAAATCCACATCGAAAATCTTCAGAGCTAGGTCCATCCCATCTGTTCAATATCAAAACATTGAGACTGAGTTAATGTGCTTGGAAGAACTAGGGATCATAAAGCCGGGACAAATCTATGAATGGGCGACCTCTATCGTCCCTGTCTCAAAACCTGATCGCTCTTTCAGAATCTGCGATGGTTACAAACTCACCATAAACCAAATGGCCCAACTTGAAATGTATACTTCGGATAGAAGACCTCTGTTCAAATTTGGCAGGGGATTTCATGTATACAAAGCTTGACTTAAGTCATGCTTGTTTCCAATTTGAACTGGATAAGGGCTCCAGGAAATTGGTGACCATCAACACGCACAAGGGACTTTTCCAAAATACCAGGTTGCCTTTTGGTATATTGTCTCCTTGGGCAGTTTTTCAACGGACGATGGAGAACTTGGTGCAAGGAACCCGAAAATTTGTGGTGTACTTAGGCAATGTCTTGGTGACAGAGACTTCACACGAAGTGCATCTGGCCAGCTTGGAAAAAGCCCTTAAAAGTTTCAGAGATGCCGGCATCAGACTGAAAAGGGGAAAGTGCACAATTCAGGTCAGTGAGACCATATTTGTGATTTAAGGTGGACACCCAAGGCGTGCACTCTTTAGACCATGAGGTGAAGGCCATCAAAGAATTAGCTGCACCAAAGAATGTCGCAGGATTGAAATAGTTTCTGGGCATGGTAAATTACCATGGCTGGTTCATCTCTAATTTGGCAACTATGTTAGTTCTGCTGCACCTCCTTTTAAATAAGCACCAATAAAGGCTTTGGAAAGTCCCACAGAAGCAAATTTCCATCAAGTCAAATTGGCTGAACAGTCGCCCAGCTTGATGGTCCACTTTGACCCAGGCAACAGATCATTTTGACCTGCGAGTCTTCATCTTATGGGATGAGGGGGGGTGGGTCCTGTCCCGCAAGATGGAGGATGGCATTGACAGGCCTGTTACTCTCGCCTCCCGAACACTCACCGACGCAGAACGAAAGCATGCATAGATTGAAAAAGAGGGCCTAGCTATGATATATGTCGAGGGACCTAAGGGAGGGGCGGTTGGTGGAATGTTGGTCGTGTGGCCCCTTTAAGGGGCGACCTTTCTCAGGGCACATGACCCACTCAGGGGCCTATCACATGGGGGTGCATGAACCCCGACCAATGGGGAAAAAGCATGGGTGCCCTCCTCAGCGTTCCCGTGTGTTATTACAGACGGCCTTCCAAAGAAGATAGCTTTTTTTTTAAAGACATAGGCAGTTTTACAACACATTTTAAAACAGAAGACAGTCAATCTCGCAATAAAATATGCTTTGAAGCAAAAGGCACAGCCTGTCTTGCAATCAAGTTTTAAAAACATAGCTCTACAATGTTTTATAACATAAGATTTAGCCAGTTATACAGTCAAGTATGTATTAAAACAGTAAGCACACCCTGTGTTGTAATCAAAACCATGTCTTCAAACAGACATTCCCCTCCCCAACTTACTCTAGCTCTAAATGTAAATCCCAGCTTTTCCCTTGCCTTTATTACACTTATAAAGCCTTATTCATCAACAAAAATGAACTCTTATTCTATCTACTCGACTTGTGTAGATGAATAACCTTTAACCTACAAGGAGGTCTGTTTAGAGTGGAAATGTCCTGGCTATTTTCAAGTATATTGGAGTCAGCTTTCCATATTTACTTTATCTTTTTTTGCAATCTCTCCACTTATTCCTACATATCTTTTCAGAATTGTTAATGTACAGAAGCAACGATGTTACTGGAAGTACTTGTCTTGGTCCTTTTCCGAATTTGTAAGTGGTCGTTTAAATGAAAGGCACGAAAGAAAGAGTTTGTTTCCCAAGTGCTCAGTAGTTTAATGGCATAGTAGCTGTGTACAAGGTCCTAAAGCACAAAACTACGAGAAGAATGGTTTGTTTGTGGTATACAGATGCCAAATCCCCCATTAGGACGTTTCCCTCATCATTTGAGGGATGCTGGAATATATATATTTTTTATCTCTGAAAGCAATTTGGAGTAAAAGAAAATGGTAAGGGGTGAATGCTCATGTCCTTGATTGATTTTTTTTTGGGATAAGATATTATACCTTTGTTTTAAAGTACTACTACTCAGCAAATTTTCAACAATTTTGCAATACAAAACAACGCCAAATAAATCCCCCCAGCAACCCCCCCAACAGTATATGGTAACCAACTCCCGAAAATGCAAGATGAGCAAATCCCCACAGTTGTAGAACCCATCACTCGCCCCCCCCCCCCCCCCCACCCCTCCAGCGCAAACGTCACCTTCTCCAGGATCAAAACTCCAGTAGGTCCCCCCGCCACACCGAAGCACAGGGTGGAGAAGCTGACCTTCCTCAACAAGACGCGCCTACAAGCGATCAGCGAGGCGAAGGCTAAAACATCTGCCCCCACACCGACCTGCAGCTTCGGCTGCTCCGACACCCCGAATATGGCTTCCCGGGGACCGGGCTCCACATTCATCTGTAAAACCCCCGAGATGGTGCTGAACACCGTCCTCCAAAACCTTTCTAGCTTCAGGCAGGACCAAAACATATGTACATGGTTCGCGGGGCCCCTCCCACATCATTCACAGACATCCTCCACCCCCTCGAACTGCCGGCTCATCCTTAATTTTGTACAGTGCACCCTGTACACCACCTTCAGCTGTATCAGCCCCAGCCTCACACACGGAGTCGAGTCATTTACCCTCCGCAGCACCTCACACCACAGACTCTCCTCCAGCACTACCCCCAACTCTTCCTCCCACCTCGTCTTAACCCCATCAGGACACCACGTCCTCCAAAATCCTCCCATAAATAACCAAGATGAACCTCTTCTCCAACCCCACCCACTGACTGCACTGCCTCCAACAACGAGGAGGCAAGCACTAACGGGAAGTCGGAAAGACCTTCCTTGCAAAGTCCCACACCTGCATATACCTGAAACTTTCACCTCACGCCAACCCAAACTTCTCACCCTGCTCCTCAGACTCATCAATTGCCCTCCCAGAAACAGATCCTTCAATTCCTTAATCCCCTTCTCTTCCCATCCCCGAAACCTAGCATCCATCCTTCCCTGCTCAAACCCATGATTCCCCCTAACCAGCGTTCCCCCCTGACCCGGCCCCCAACCGAAAGTGATGCCTAAACTGCCTCTAGATCTTCACCATGGCCACCACCACATGACTCACCAAATTCTTCCCTGGGGCTATCGGGAACGGTGCCATTGCCAGCATCCACAAACCCTGACCCCCTGCGAGAGCCCACCTCCATCCTCACCAACAGAGCCCCCTACTCCCGGTTCCAGCCCCACCCGACCAAACGCCTTCTCTGCATCTAACGCCACCACCACCTCCATCTCCCACCCTCTGCCGGAGAAAGCACCACGTTCAGCAACCACACGTTCGAGAACATCTGTCTTCCCTTTACGAACCCCGTCTGGTCCTCCCCGGTCACCTTTGGGAGACACCCTTCCAACCTTAACGCCAACATCTTTGCCAATATCTTGCCGTCCACACTCAGCAGAGATAGGGGCCTATACGACCCACACTCCCCCAGTCCCTGTCTTTCTTTAACAACAGCGAGATGGAAGCCTGCCCCATTGTTTGCGGCAAGACATCCTGACACATCGCGCCCTCAAACATTCCCACCATCAACGGCACCAGCTTGTCCTTAATTTCTTTTATATAATTCGACCGGAAACTTATCTGGCCTCGCTGCCTTCCCTGCCTGCATCCTCCCAACCACCACCTTCACCTCCTGCTCCCCAATAAGATTTTACACTTGGCACCTATCTGCTTGTTCCAGTGGATGTAAAATATGTCCTAACAATTTTTGAAGTAAGTGAAGAATTCCCCAACCAATGTCCCGGCCAATATTTATCCTTTAACCAATATCATTAAAATAAATTAACCGGTGACTTCCTCACTGGTTTAGCTCACTGGGCTAAATTGCTGGCTTTTAAAGCAGACCAAGTAGGCCAGCAGGACGGTTCGATTCCCGTACCAGCCTCCCCGGACAGGCACCGGAATGTGGCGACTAGGGGCTTTTAACAGTAACTTCATTGAAGCCCACTCGTGACAATAAGCGATTTTCATTTTCATTTCATTTTAATTTCTTGTACTTCTCCTCGGCTCCAATGGCTGAATGTAATCTGACAGCGTGGTCAGTAGTTGGAACCATTGCTGAGAGACTTGTGCGATGTTGCGAAAAGGCAAGGCTTTACTTTGAATTAACTGCCCTATGATGGCCCGCTTGCCCGTTGCAAACTCCGGCAATTTGTAACTAAACTTGCTGGAAGCTGCAAGCAAAAAACAGTTGCTTGAACAACCACCAAACTGTAAATCCGCTTAATTAGTGAGGCTCCTTCCTGTCTCTCCCATCTCCTTGCTTCCACAATGATTTAATTTACGCAAAAACAAATGAAAATTAGTCACTGGGCAAAGAGAAAAAGGAACAATGACAATTTGCAGATGCCGAGGAAATGAGAACTTCATGCAGGGCAATGTTGCACATCCAATGAAGATATGTTTGTCGGCAACCAATCCCACACCAGAAAAAGAGTCAGATTTTCCTCAGCGCCACAGCAGACGCACAATGGAGGAAGGCAGGTGGTTCAAGTAAAGCGGGAGAAAGCTAATCTCTTCCGCTGAAACAAAAGACTTGATCCCTTTTGGATTCACACCGGCTCGGGTTAGAACGCAGCCTCCGCCAAGACAGGTCTGCACGGAAGCAAGACGTCATTTCATGTAATATATAATACAATATAAACAGAAAATGCTGGATAAATTCCAGGCCTGGCAGTATCAGTGGAGAGAGAAACTGAGTTAGGGCAGCATGGTAGCACAATGGTTAGCACTGTTGCTTCACAGAACCAGGGGCCCCAGTTTCGATTCCCGGTTTGGGTCACTGCCTGCGCGGAGTCTGCACGTTCTCCCGGTGTCTGCGTGGGTTTGCTCCGGATGCTCCGCTTTCCTCCCACCAGTCCCAAAAACGTGCTGTTCGGTGAATTAGACATTCTAAATTCTCTTTCAGTGTACCTGAACAGGCGCCGGAGTGTGGCAACTAGGGGCTTTCCACAGTAACTTCATTGCAGTGTTAATCTAAGCCTGCTTGTGACACTAAAGATGATGATTATTATTATTAGAGTTACAGTTTTGAATCCATATAACCCTCTACAGAACCGAAGAGGGATAGAAAGATAATGAATTATATAGTTGGGGTGGTGGAATGGAAGGTCAGGCCCAGGTCAGAGCTAAGTTGCGATTGACAAAGATGTCATGGACAGAAGACAAAGGGGGGTGTTATCATAGAATCATAGAATCCCTATAGTGCACAAGGAGGCCATTCGGCCCATCAAGGCCGCATCAACCCTCCAAAGGACCACCCTACCTTGGCCCAACCCCACCCCATCCCTGTAATACCGTAACCCTAACTAACATTTGGACACTAAGGGGCAATATAGCACGGCCAGTCCACCGAACCTGCGCACCTTTGGACTGTGGGAGGATAACGGAGAACCCGGAGGAAACCCACACAGACACGGGGGGGGGGGGGGGGGGGGGGGGGGGGGGGGGGAGGGGGGGGAGTTCACCTGACCCACAACTTTTAATAGAATGTGGTATGGGAAGCACGAGGCCCACTCAATAGGTGTGGTAGAGCAGAAATGGAAAAGTATTTTTTAAAGAAAAACAATGTTTTTTTATAAACTCAAGTTAACCTTTTTAAACATACAGTGAACATCTTAGCAACCATTAATTCAAATACAACCCCAAAGAATACAACACTAAGTAATCCTTAATAAATTCCCAAACAACATTCAGAAGACAAAAGACCCTTTTCACACTAAGATCAGGTTTAAATTCACTATTGAGAGCAGTTCTCACGTTGGAATCAGCAAATGAACATTCATAAGCTTGCAGAGCTTCATACACATCCTGCTGTGATTTCAGCTTCTCCAAAACTGAAATGAAACCAAACCCACCCTGCAGCAAAAAGCCTAAAGCGAAAGTAAAAATCTGACAGACAGCCCAGCTCCAACTACTCTCTGACATCACTGCAGTAATAAACACTCATTTCTTAAAGGTACTCTCACTACAGATATTTATATACACACCCATTTATAAACACCCATTTCTTAAAGGTACTCTCACATGACAACATCCTGCAGCCTGGACGTTTGAAGAACCATTTCATCAGACTGTCACCACGGCAGGAACGAGTGTGCGGCAGTAGCTCCTGCAACAGCCAATGACAACCTACAACAACCTCACTGGAGTGGTAACAGTGGTACTAAAGACTCAAAGTTTGGTCAGAGTAAGTGTTAATAGCGGAATAATGGTAAGCGCTGCCTAAGCAGAAACGTGAGAACAAGATACATTTTAATCTTGGTGACGATGTTCCATTACCTAACCGCAGAAGAGATTTCTACCATCCTCACAGGCGACAATTCTTTTAGTTACTTAATAAGGACACGGGGAGCCCCCCCCCCCCCCCCCCCAATAAAATAAAGAAGTTTAGTTTATTCACAGTTGCGTTATATACAACTCCCGGTAGATCACTACCGGGCCTTTCCACAGTCGGTGCCTTACTGGCTGACCTTTTCTACATTGCTGAATGGAGTTCCCCTGCCCCTCAACGGGGGGCGCTCATACTCCGCGAGAACCACGGGGAAGACAATCATTCCACTCAGTAAGTCCCGTGTGGGATATTACAGTTCCCTTTGAATGAATGTTGATTGTGATGTAATACATATGGGTATGCTGGAGTTACATTTCCAGTGATCTCTGGGGCACTGGAAGTGTTATTTATAGCCTTCACTATGGGTATTCATCTTCCTTGGTGTAATGATATGTATATTGACTGGGATGTAAAGGGTTAAGAAGTTAATGATAACGATTCATACCACAAGAGGGAACCACAGAACAGTCATATAAATACCATGTACGAAGGGATTCTGGGATTAGAAGATGATTAGATGATTAGGAGTTAAGAGTTGGGAGAGAGCTGGAAGAGTGTCAGGCATAGAGAGCAGTTGTATACTTGAGAGTTCCGTAAGTTAGAGATAGCATAGTCTTATACAATAACCTTCCATTTCAGGAATGTGAACGAATCTTAGTAGTGTATTAAATGTATAGTTTTGTTTGTTAACAAAGCTTTGTGTTCCTTATTCAACACTACGCATCCAAGCCATCCAGGTAAAACAGAATAGTGAATACAACTCTCGGGAGATCAAATCGAGCAAGGTTCACAATAGAAAGAATTGCATAAAAGAAGCGTGGAACAAGAAAATGCTATCTGGCCCCGCAAGCAACTCCCTCTACAGAGCGTGAGTAATTCACTCCACAGCGTTGACACTTCCCCATCTGCTTCACATCCTGACGGTATTTTCTTCATGAATACTCCCTGGTTCCCAGAGACAATTCAATAGAATACCTGAATATTCATCTGTTGTCACATGTCCCTTGGGTAGGGTGCTCTTTCCAGGAGCCGGTGCAGACTCGATGGGCCGCACTGTAAGTTCTATGATCCGGTCTTGTCCTATTCCGCTGTCATCCATATTTCTAAAATCCACTCTAAAGGGGCTGGATTCTCCATTTGGGAGACAAGACACACGCCGGCGTGAAAACGGTGGTGTTTTACGCCAGGAAAACTGGCGCAAAATGACCACCGATTCAGGGGGGTACGGGGGGGCGGGGGGGGGGGGGGGGGGGGGGCTAGCAGCCACTTAGCGTAGAGCTCCCAGCTCTAGATGTCGATACGGACTGGAGAGTTGCCGGGTCCGTGGCGGTGCATGCGCACGGCGGTGACCTGCAGCGGCCGCGCTGTGCTTCATGGCGGACGCAGCCCGTGGAACCGGACCACAAAAATAGTACCCCCCTTCGGCCGCTCGTCCGCCCCGGACCGTCCCGGACCGTCCCGGACCGCCCCTCCGCAGTGCCCCCAGCCCCGATTGAAGCCCCCAATGCCCACAGATCAGCCCTCCTCCGAATGTGGCGGTGCCGGACTGAACCCGCAGCCGCAACGCAGAGTTCATGATGGGTGAGAACCCCTCATGTCAGGAACTCGGCCGGTCGGAGACGGAGCATCGCCGGGCGGCCCTCTGGCAATGGCCTGAGGCCGTGGATAAGGTGTGCGGCATCCTCCTAGAGTGCGCCACTTTTCAGCAGGCGGAGCATCGCGAAAGCGGCACCGGGTGCGAGTGCGGCTGTGACCTATCCATTCTATGCTCTTGAACCAGATTCCAATTCCCTCCCACTATTAGCTTGTGCAAATCCAAGTCCGGAATGTCCCCAACTCCTTCCTCACAAATCCTACATCATTCCAGTTAGGGCTATACACACTTGCCAACGCCACCAACCTCCCTCCAATGCCCCCGTTACTATCACATATCTACCCCCTGGTCTGCCACCACCTTCGCCACCTGGAACCTCACTCTCTTACCCACAAGAAGGGCTACCCCCCGCGCTCTGCTGTCGAACCCCGCCCCTGGTTCACCCAGCCCTTCCTGAGCCTCACCTTAAGATGAGTCTCCTGTAGCATGACAACATCGGCCTTTAAGCTTTTTAGGTTCACAAACACCCTCGACCTCTTCACTGCTCCCTCCTAAACCCCTCACGTTCCACGTAACTAACCTGACCAGGGATCTCTCACCCACCTGCCCCTCCTATCCACCATCATCATAACTCCGGGCCTGCCCACTAGTCCCGTCCCTTTGTTGCCATCAAACCCCTCACCATCCCAGAATTCCCCCATCCACTTCCTCTCGAAAACACCTCGCCCAGTATCGGCCCCCCCCCCCCCCCCCCCCGACTTTTCACACCTCCTGGGCCCATCGAAACCTGTTTGACCAGGCTCCAATGGCCGCAGCCCCTCACCCCACCACACTCCCGTTCACTAGCCAGCTTGAACTTGCTAGTGTGGAGGTCCCTGCCCAGGCCTCACTCCTCTCCAGTCACCTCCCCCCTACCCGGTCCCAGGAAAACAAGAAATCCCCTTTGAACAAACAAACCCAGTGCAAACACACACACACCCCAGAAAACCGTCATTGCAAAAAATCCCAACTCCTACCTCACCAAATAGGCAACTTCACCCCATTTAACGCACATAACAGCATGAAATAGACATTGACATAGACAGAATTTACAGTGCAGAAGGAGGCCATTTGGCGCATCGAGCTTGCACCGGCCCCTGGAAAGAGCATCGCACTTAAGCCCACAACTCCGCCCGATACCCGTAACCCACCAACCGCTTTGGACACTAAGGGCAATTTATCATTGCCAATCCACCTAACCTGCCCCTCGTTGGACTGTGGAGCACCGAGAGGAAACCCACGCAGACACGGGGAGAACGTGCAAACTCCGCACAGACAGTGACCCAGCGGGGAATCGAACATGGACCCTGGAGCTGTGAAGCGACAATGCTAACCACTGTGCTACCATGCCACCTTATAAATATAGAACTATATACAATCTTCTATCCCCCCTATCCTCAGTCGAAGACCAATCTTCAGTCTCATTTCCCACTTCTGCTTCAGTCCTTCTGCCTTCAAAACGTTTCCGCCGTTTCCACTGTCTCAAAGTAAAAGTTTTGGGAGTTGCAGGTCACCCTCAACTTAGCTGGATAAACTCCACCGAACTGCACCCCGCTGTTATACAGTGCCGTCTTCACTCATCTGAAGGCTGCCCGCCTCCTCGCCAACTCCACGTTGAAGTCCTGGTATACACGTACACCAGATCCAGCTCCCTCCACCTCCCACTTCTGCTTCGCCCAACTCAGGACCTTCTCCTTCACATGGTACCTACGGAAACAAACAATTCCCGCCCTTGGCGGCTCATTCGCTTTCAGTTTAGGCCTCAGCGACCGATGAGCCTGATCCAGTTCGTACCGGGAGGGGTCATCTCCTTCCCCCAACAATCCGTCAACAGCTTGCCAAAATATTCCGTCGGCCTCGGGCCCTCCACCCCTTCAGGCAGGCCCACGATCCTCAGATTCTGCCACCTGGATCTGTTTTCCAGGTCCTCCACCTTCACTCGCAGACATTTGTTGGCCTCCACCATCCTCCGCAACTGCTCTCCTATCGAGGTGAGCTGATCGCTGTGTTGCGACAAGACCTCCTCCACTCCTTTCAGTTTCTCACATCTCTGCATGCTCATCTGTTCTTCGAACTTAGAGCACTAAATTCCAGCCTTCACCTGCTGTCTTGCAATGCACAATATCCATTTGAAAGTGGGATAGTCAAAAATATAAACACAATTTGAAATGTGCTGATTTCATGACTTGTACAATGTTGGATCATCTACCATGCTGGCTACTACATGCAGATGGGTCGACTATCAAAATAGTTACACTCACAGTAACTAGAAACATAGGTGAATGATAATACATCACTACCAACTCCTTCTTCATCTCTGCTAATGACTCACTCTTTGTTTAATGTTCCCTGTACCCATGTCCTTCACATCACAAAAAATTACACTCAGATCCACGTTCAACCGAGGAAATTGGTTCAATTAACCAAATAGTTTCTTCTTTATCTTGTTCTATGTTTCCTTATATGTTTTCAAAAAAAGCTGGCAAAACTCTGATCAAGAATATCAGCCTCCAGTGAGTTAAGCTCATTGGGCGCGATTCTCCGCTCCCCATGTCGGATGGGAGAATCGCGGGAGGGCCGGGCGAATCACGCCACGCCGCCCTGGCACCCCCCCGTGATTCTCTCAATCCCCAAAAATGGCGTGTTGCGTTTTTCGACACGCCGCTCGGAGAATCGGCGCTCGCCGTTTCTCACGCCGACCGGCGATTCTCCGGCCCGGATGGGCCGAGCGGCCTGCTGAACCAGACTGGTTCACGCCGGCGCCAACCACACTTGGTCACTGCCGGCGTGAACAGCGCGCGACAGGTGAGTGTGGGGCCTGTGGGGGGGGCGGAGAGAGGATCAAGCACCACGGGCGTGCTCAGCAGATGTCTGGCCCGCGATTGGTGCCCATTTTTCTGGGTTCCGCCAGGGCCATTTGGCTCTTGATGTCATTACAGCCTTGGTCCAAATGTGGACCAAGAATTGAGGTGAGAGTGACTGCCCTTGTCGTCTAGGCAGCATTTGACCAAATGTGGCATCAAGGAATCAGAGCAAAAGTGGAGTCAATGTAAATCAGGGATAGAGGCCTCCACCGGTTGGTGTCATACTTAACATAAAGAAAGATGGTAATGGTTGCTGGAGGCCAATCATCTCAGTCCCGAGATATTGCTGCAGGAGTCCCTCAGGGTAGTATCCTAGATCCAACTGTCTTCAGCTGCTTCATCAATGACCTTCCCTCCATCATAAGGTAAGAAGTGGGGATGTTTGCTGAAGATTTGGTAAAGTGCAGCACCATCCGCGACTCCTCAGATACTGAAGCAGTTGATGGCCATGGGAGGCGAGCCCTCGACAATATTCAGGATTGGATTGATAAATAGCAAATAACATTTACACCAAACAAATGCCAGGCAATTACCATCTCCAACAAGAGAGAATCTAACCATCTCCCCTTGCTAGTCAATGGCATTACCATTGTTGAATCTCCCACAGTCAACATCCTGGGGATTTCATTCACCATAAACTGAAGTGGAACAGACACATAAATCCTGTGGCTACAAGGGCAGATCATGAGATTGGGAATCCTGAGGTAAGTAACTCACCTCCTCGCTGTCCAAAGCCTGTCCACCATCAACAAGGCACAAGTTAGCAATGTGATGGACTCTCCACTTGCCTGGATGTGTACAGCTCCAACAACACTCAAGAAGCTCAATACCATCCGGGACAAAACAGCTGGCTTGATCAGCACCCCATCCGCCAACTTAACTTTCAATCCCTCCACCACCTATGCACAGTGGCAGCAGTGTGTATTATATACAAGATGTAAACTAAACCTACATATTGTCTGGGTCTTGCTGCATATGGAAACAGGCTGCTTCAGTATCCGCAAAGTCACAATTGGCAGCAGGGTGTACATAAGGACATAAGAACAAGGAGCAGGAGTAGGCCATCTGGCCCCTCGAGCCTGCTCCACCATTCAATGAGATCATGGCTGATCTTTTGTGGATTCAGCTCCACTTCCCGGCCCGAACACCGTAACCCTTAATCCCTTTATTCTTCAAAGAACTATATATCTCTATCTTAAAAACATTTAATGAAGGAGCCTCAACTGCTTCACTGGGCAAGGAATTCCATAGATTCACAACCCTTTGGGTGAAGAAGTTCCTCCTAAACTCAGTCCTAAATCTACTTCCCCTTATTTTGAGGTTTTGCCCCCTAATTCTGCTTTCACCCGCCAGTGGAAACAACCTGCCCGCATCTATCCTATCTATTCCCTTCATAATTTTATATGTTTCTATGAGATCCCCCTCATCCTTCTAAATTCCAACAAGTACAGTCCCAGTCTACTCAACCTCTCCTCGTAATCCAACCCCTTCTGTGATTAACCTAGTGAATCTCCTCTGCACACCCTCCAGTGCCAGTATGTCCTTTCTCAGGTAAGGAGACCAAAACTGAACACAATACTCCAGGTGTGGCCTCACTAACACCTTATACAATTGCAACATAACCTCCCTAGTCTTAAACTCCATCCCTCTAGCAATGAAGGACAAAATTCCATTTGCCTTCTTAATCACCTGTTGCACCTGTAAACCAACTTTTTGCAACTCATGCACTAGCACACCCAGGTCTCTCTGCACAGCAGCATGTTTTAATATTTTGTCATTTAAATAATAATCCCATTTGCTGTTATTCCTACCAAAATGGAGAACCTCACATTTGTCAACGTTGTATTCCATCTGCCAGACCCTAGCCCATTCACTTAACCAATCCAAATCCCTCTGCAGACTTCCAGTATCCTCTGCACTTTTGGCTTTACCACTCGTCTTAGTGACGTCTGCAAACTTGGACACATTGCACTTGGTCCCCAACTCCAAATCATCTATGTAAATTGTGAACAATTGTGGGCCCAACACTGATCCCTGAGGGACACCACTAGCTACTGATTGCCAACCAGAGAAACACCCATTAATCCCCACTCTTTGCTTTCTATGAATTAACCAATCCTCTATCCATGCTGCTACTTTACCCTTAATGCCATGCATCTTTATCTTATGCAGGAACCTTTTGTGTGGCACCTTGTCAAAGGCTTTCTGGAAATCCAGATATACCACATCCATCGGCTCCCCGTTATCTACTGCACTGGTAATGTCCTCAAAGAATTCCACTAAATTAGTTAGGCACAACCTGCCTTTAACGAACCCATGCTGCGTCTGCCCATCGAGATGCCTCACTATTTCTTCCTTGATGATAGATTCCAGCATCTTCCCTACTACCGAAGTTAAGCTCACTGGCCTATAATTACCCGCTCTCTGCCTACCTCCTTTTTTAAACAGTGGTGTCACGTTTGCCAATTTCCAATCCGCCGGGACAAACCCAGAGTCTGGTGAATTTTGATAAATTATCACTAGTGCATTTGCAATTTCCCTAGCCATCTCTTTTAGCACTCTAGGATGCATTCCATCAGGGCCAGGAGTCTTGTTTACCTTTAGCCCCATTAGCTTGCCCATCACTACCTCCTTAGTGATAGCAATCATCTCAAGGTCCTCACTTGTCATAGCCTCATTTCTATCAGTCACTGGCATGTTATTTGTGTCTTCCGCTGTGAAGACCGACCCAAAAAACCTGTTCAGTTCCTCAGCCAGTTCCTCATCTCCCATTATTAAATCTCCTTTCTCATCCTCTAAAGGACCAATATTTACCTTAGCCACTCTTTTTTATATATTTGTAGAAACTTTTACTATCTCTTTTTATATTCTGAGCAAGTTTACTCTCATAATCTATCTTACTCTTCTTTATAGCTTTTTTAGTAGCTTTCTGTTGCCCCCTAAAGATTTCCCAGTCCTCTAGTCTCCCACTAATCTTTGCCACTTTGTATAATTTTTTTCAATTTGATACTCTCCCTCATTCCCTTAGATATCCACGGTCGATTTTTCCTCTTTTTACCGTCCTTCCTTTTTGTTGGTATAAACCTTTGCTGAGCACTGTGAAAAATCGCTTGGAAGGTTCTCCACTGTTCCTCAACTGTTTTGCTATAAAGTCTTTGCTCCCAGTCTACCTTAGCTAGCTCTTCTCTCATCCCATTGTAATCTCCTTTGTTTAAGCACAAAACACTAGTGTTTGATTTCACCTTCTCACCCTCCATCTGTATTTTAAATTCCACCATATTGTGATCGCTCCTTCGGAAAGGATCCTTAACTATGAGATCATGAATCAATCCTGTCTCATTACACAGGACCAGGTCTAGGGCCGCTTGTTCCCTTGTAGGTTCCATTACATACTGTTCTAAGAAACTATCGCGGATACATTCTATAAACTCCTCCTCAAGGCTGCCTTGACCGACCTGGTTAAACCAATCGACATGTAAATTAAAATCCCCCATGATAACTGCTGCACCATTTCTACATGCATCAGTTATTTCTTTGTTTATTGCCTGCCCCACCAGAATGTTACTATTTGGTGGCCTACAGACTACTCCTATCAGTGACTTTTTCGCCTTACTATTCCTGATTTCCACCCAAATGGATTCAACCTTATCCTCCATAGCACCGATGCCATCCCTTACTATTGCCCGGATATCATCCTTAAATAACAGAGCTACGCCACCTCCCTTTCCATCCACACTGTCCTTCCGAACAGTTTGGAATATAGAGGCACTGCAGCAACTTACCATGGCTCCTTCAACTGCTCCTTCCAAACCTGTGCTCCTTACCACCGAGAAGGACAAAGGGAGAAGAGTAACCTTTATGCCATGCAAGTGCTAAGCAATGACAATCTCCACCAAGAGAGAATCTAACCATCATCCCTTGACATTCAATGGCATTACCATCACTGAATCCCCCACTATCAATATCCCTGGGGTTACCATTGATCAGAAATGGAGCTGGATCAACCATGTCAATGCTGTTGCAAGAACATGTCAGAGACTAGGAACCCTGCAAGTAACTTACTGCCTGACTCCCCAAAGCTTGTCCATCATCTACAAGGCACAAATCAGGGGTCTTGTGGTCACAAACAGTGGCAGCCATGTGCACCATCTAAAAGATGCAGCACAGGAACTCACCAAGGGAACTTACCAAGGCAGAACCTTCGAAACCCATGCCCGCTACCATTTAGAAAGTCAAGGGCAGCAGATACCTGGGTCCGCTACCACCTGGAGGTTCTCCTCCGAGACACTCACCATCCTGAGTTGGAAATATATCACTTTTCCTTCACTGTCACTGGACCAAAGTCCTGGAACGTCCGTCCGAACAACACTGTGGCAATGCCTGCATCATTGGAATTTGCAGTAGTTCATGAAGGTGACTCACCATCAGCTTCCTAAGGGCAATTAGAGATGGGCAGTAAATGTTGCCCTGGCTTGCTGCACCCAAATCCCATGAAAGAATAAAAAGGGAATGCAAGTCTAATGTAAAGAACTGTGGTGATGGCATTCAACTTTACAATAACATTAAACTGAATTCCAACTTTAATGTGTTTTGGACAGATATTTTTGAAGCTTTGAACTGAATCCCAAATGTAATACCTGGGGCATTGTTTTTATTAACTCTCAGACCTTAAATCGAATTCCAACTGTCATTCATTTTGCTCTGGCTGGTTGTTCTATGCAGCTTCATTCTGCCTCCAGGGTTAGTACATTGTAGAAACAATTTGATTCTAATCTCCATTTTTGTTTATTATTTCATGGGATCTAAGCATCGCTGGCAAGGCCAGAATTTGTTGCCCATCCCAAATTCACAGAATCCCTACAGCGCAGAAGGAGGCCATTCGGCCCATCAAGTCTGCGCCCTCTCTCCGAAACAGCACCCTAGCCTAGGCCCACTCCCCCGCCCTAACCCCGTAGCCCCACCTAACCTTGGGCACTAAGGGGCAATTTAGCAAGGCCAATCCGCTTAACCTGCACATCTTTGGACTGTGGGAAGAAACTTGAGCACACAGACAAGGGAAGAACGTGAAAACTGCGCACAGTCATCCAAGACTGGAATTGAACCCCGGACTTTGGCGCTGTGAGACAGCTGTGCTAACCATTCTGCCAATGTGCTGCATCAGAAAGAAGCCATTGAACTAGCTTTACAGTCATTGAGTCTCTTGGTCCATTTTGACCCCTCAAAACAGATCATCCTTACCTACGACGATTATGGAATAGGGACGGTTTGGGCCCAGAAGATGGAAAAAGGTGCAGAAAGAACTATTGCCTATGCCTCAACGACTTTGACTCCCAAATTGAAAAGGAGTGACTAGCCGTAATATTCAGAGTCCAAAAGTTCCATAAATAATAATAATAGAATAATAATCTTTATTAGTGTCACAAGTAGGCTTTCATTAACACTGCAATGAAGTCACTGTGAAATACATCTATGGATAATATTTCATAGTTATTACCAACTACAAACCCCTGTTGGTGTTAATTAGGGAGTTTAAGGTCATTTCGCCCTTAGCGTCTGCTGGGGTCCAACGCTGGGCTTTATTGTTAGCAGCTTACAAGTGCTCATTTCAACATGAGCCCGGCATCCCCATTTCGAATCTGGACACTTTAAGTCGCCTTCTCCTTCCTCAGAATATACCGCCTCTTCCAGTGCCTGCAGGCGGTTGTTCTTGCTTCACACTTCCTTCGTACATTGCCAGTGTCGGAATAGCTTAAGCTATTAAATGTCCTTATTATCTCAAGTCAAGCACACGGCCCTTCATGGCTGACATTATGATAATAGGACTGAGCAGCTACCGTCATTTCAGATGAGAAAAGATAAATTAAGTTATGGAGACGGCACATTATTATGGAGAGCAAGGGTGGCAACCAGGAATCTATTGTTCCAGGAGCTACATTCTGCCCAATTTGGGATGATGAAGATGCACGCGCGCAGTTGTATGTACTGCCCCGGAATGGATATCGACAGAGAGAATCCGGTCAAACAACGTGAACGGTGTCAACAGCAGCAGCACTTTTCATCCGCTTCCCTCGTACACCCTTGGGAGTGGCAAGGTCGACCCTGGGTGAGGCTACACGTGGACATTGCGGACCCATTTATGGGCTCCATGTTTTTGCTTATAGATGGTGCTCACTCCAAGTGGTTGGAAATGCACAAAATGAAGTCCACGACCTCATCAGCAACGGTAGAGAAATTGCGACAGACTTTCACCACCCAGCGGTTGCCCGAGGGTCGGTTCTCAGATATGGAACTGCTTTTACTAGTGAAGAATTCCAACACTTTATGAGAACTGATGGTGTTCAACAGATTCGAACTGCTCCCTACCACCATGCTTCAAATGGACTGGCTGAGAGAACTGTCCAAACGTTCAGAGCCACCATGAAGAAACAGTCGTCAGCCTCTTTACAGTTCAGACTGGCCTGGCTCACCTATCGTACTGCACCTCATGTCACCTCAGGTGTTACGCCTGCTGAGTTACTAATGAGGAGCTGCACCAGAACACAACTGGATATAACATTTCTGAATTTGGCGGGAAAGGTGGAGGCTAAACAGAACCAACAGAAAAAACACCTGGTACAAAACTGAAAGAATGTTTGAAGTGGATGATTTGGTTTGTGTGAAGAATTTTGGTGCTGGCCCAGATTGATGCTGAGAACGGTCGTGGCAAAAACAGGTCCAGTGTCTTACAAAGGTGGATATTCGGGGGAGAAGGTTAAGAAAACAGCTGGACAGTGTGAGAAGAGAACTGGACGCAGAAGGAGTTCTTGGAAATCCGTTAGCCTGTTTGACACTCTGCTCATCTTCAGCTGCACTTGCCTGTTGCCAGCCTTGATTGCTGCATGGCGGTAGCTTGCACAGCTGTCAATCGCACCTCCGATGGGGAACCAGATGTGCAGCAACACCGAGCTCAGCATCGCCAGGGGCAACACCAACAGCAGCAGAAATGCTGCCTTCTGCTCAGCCACAGGACAGAGAACATGGACACAAAAATACGACTTGACGGAGGCTGGGGTCTGTAGCTAGACGATCAGCTCTCTCAACATGTCTGAACACCAGTGCCTCAGGGGGATTAGGTTTCCATGGGAAGTGCTTTGCAGCCTCCTGGAATGTGAACTCCTTCCCTGTGGACTAGGTGGACATGCGTTGCTGGTGGTCATCAGGATGGTTGCTACTGAAGGGCCACTTTCTGCTGCCTCTCCCCAAAGGTCTGTGCTCTTCTCTGAGAAAGCGGTGAGGGGGTCAAATAGATTGTGTGGACAGGAGGGAAGGACATTACTTGCGGAGAGTGACTGTGTATGAAATGGCTGCTCAGATGGTGGTGTGAGGTGCCCAGAGAGAGATGAAATGAGTGGATCTGCGAGGTGTGCTGTTCTGAGGACTGTTGTGGCGGGGAATGCTGGGCGCCTGTGAATTGGCGAGACATCAGCAAAGTGTTACAAAAACAACACATATTCGAGGGATTCGTTCATTTTTAAACTCCTAAGTATTTGTAACCAGAGAATGAATTAAGTTGGTGAATAATATTGAGAGCAAAGAAATCTGTTTTTTGTTCCCAATTAGGTGGAACTTGTATTTGTCATCTATTTATAAACCAGAGAGTTAACCCTTGCCATTGTTATCAATATGATTTGCTTCACCTCTAACCAGTTAAAGATAAACAATGTCCTGTGAATGCTCTAAACTTTCAAGTGTTGAAGGGAGCCTCCACAGATGAAGGCAATGAGAAGAATTGCAATGCTTTGGGTTAGATATGTCACGCCTAATACATTTATTAGAGTTGAATTCTTAGTAAGTAGAACATGCAGCATGTGGGAGCCATTGCCTAGCATCCCAATCACACCACGATGTCTGGACACTGTGCTTGAACACTGCGGGAGGCAACACCACACACACAGCAGCCAACATTCAAACACCCAGAGGGTGGGACACAGCTCCGGAGACATGCCCACAGCCAGAGGGTGGGTGGGTGCCACGGGGAGAGGACCATCATCTGGTCCTGGTGACATTATGAGCGGGTGTCTGGGGTACAGGGTCTTGGGTCTGGTGATTGGGGCCCGCTGCGGTCGGAGTGCGCGGACAGGGTGTTCCAGGTTGGGGTGGGGGGGGGGGGGGGGGGGGGGAATAATGGGGAAATGGAGGGCCGCAGAGTAGGAGCCACCATTGTTTGTAAGTCTGACACCCTCTCCCAATGTCTTACAGATATTGAACGGTATGGAGGGTATTTTGGACGCCGCAGAACCTGCCCTAGAGGTGCTGCTGCTAGGCCGGGCGGCCAGACCTCGGAGACGGCAGCAGCAGCAGCGTCTGTAGATGCTCGAGGCGACGGCCCATGTGCCAGACCTCCTCCCACACCCTGAGGACCCAGCCGCCCATCAGGCCAGGGAGGGACCCAGAAGGGGAGGCCCGCGGTGGCCCAGGGAGGGACCCAGAAGGGGAGGCCCGCGGTGGCCCAGGGAGGGACCCAGAAGGGGAGGCCCGCGATGGCCCAGGGAGGGACCCAGAAGGGGAGGCCCGCGGTGGCCCAGGGAGGGACCCAGAAGGGGAGGCCCGCGATGGCCCAGGGAGGGACCCAGAAGGGGAAGCCCGCGGTGGCCCAGGGAGGGACCCAGAAGGGGAAGCCCGCGATGGCCCAGGGAGGGACCCAGAAGGGGAGGCCCGCGGTGGCCCAGGGAGGGACCCAGAAGGGGAGGCCCGCGATGGCCCAGGGAGGGACCCAGAAGGGGAGGCCCGCGGTGGCCCAGGGAGGGACCCAGAAGGGGAGGCCCGCGGTGGCCCAGGGAGGGACCCAGAAGTGGAAGCCCGCGATGGCCCAGGGAGGGACCCAGAAGGGGAGGCCCGTGGTGGCCCAGGGTGTACAGGCGTCGCAGGTCATTCGAACAGATGACGGACAGCGCGTGCCTCAGGAGACTCCGCCTCAGCAAGGAGATGGAAAGACACCTGTGCCATGTCCTTGCGGACTTGGCACCTAGTGGGGTAGAGAGACACCCCATCCTGGAGATCGTCAAGGTCATCGCAACCCTGAACTTTTACGTCTTGGCCTCAAATAGAGGCCTGTGTGGCATCTCGCTGGCCACAGCCCACAGATGCATAAAATGTTGATTTGAAATAAAAGAGGAGATTTGTTCTTGGCATGTTAACCTTATTCATAAGGGTAAGGATGGATGGCATTGATTAAATACCTCAAGCAAAAATGAATTTACATTTTGTGAGTAAATTGAGTAAAAGATTGGTCTTTGTTTTCCTGTTTACCATTTGGCTGGCAGATATTTGCCATACTATTTTGCAGTAAATATTATATTTTCACTAATTAATCAAGCCTTTGTTGTCTGGCTTAATTTCTACATCACTCATCCCGAGTTCCGCCCTACACTATCTCCAGCTAACTGCTGTCCACATCCCCTCCAATACCTGCTCACCTCTTATTTCACCAACTTAACTCCATCCTACAGCAACAAAAGAAGAGAATAGAAGAGAGTTATCATCTCTTGGCAACTCTCTTCTTAGGGCGCGATTCAGCAGGCAAAAGTTAAAGTCCGCTCTTGGGTGTGTTTGGTGGAGTGTTTCTCGGTGGCTCCAGCTCCGAGAATCACCCCGCTATTCAACGGCAATTTGCCCGTTTTGTTTTTGGACATGGGAGTGTCTGCCCGGCGAGACCCTTCAGTCGAGTTCCTGCTGGTGAGCTGATCTCGCCAGCAGCAAGGGCTCCTCACAGATTGGGGTACCATTTTGAATGGCAGCCACCATCATCCCTCCCAATTCAGACCTTCCCCCCGCTTTATTGACCCTCCCTGCACTCCCCCAGTCTTGTGAAGGCCCCGGGAACTCCCCCTCCCCCCTCCTCCCCCTCCAATTGGTAAGGCTCCCAAAGGGCCCAAACCTTGGCAATACCAATTTGGCATCCAGGCTATGCCAGTGTGCCAGGATGGCAGGGCCAAGGTGCCTGGGGGAGTGCCAGGGTACTACCCTGCCCTGCCCATGACTACCCCGGGGTCTCTAATGGACTGCGGGACCCCCGAGGTGCCAACCCACCTGGTCCACGTTCACGGAAACTAGTACTGAGTGGCACCCTGGGGAGGTCTCACAGCCATGGCCGATGACTCCCAGGCGCCGTGTGCATATGGCGTCAGAGTATTTAAATGAGTCTAATAGCTCATTTAAATATGCAATTTGAATCTCGCCACAGTCGCTGAATTGTGCCCCTAATCTCTTAATCTAGTCTTTTATCCCTTTCTTCATCTTCAAAGTCCTCCTTAAAACTTAACTTATTGACTATGTTTCCTTCAACTTTTTTCACTCCCAGCTGTTACTCAGTGTTTAATTTCCCCCTTTGCACTTTTGGAGACTTTGTCGTATTAAGAAGATTATGAAACAGTCCATATTAAAACATAAATCTGTGATCCGCATTGTACAATGAGGACATTCATCCTCCTTCTCACCTATGAGGCTACATAATGCTGCCCATGCACTAACCATATCTGGCTGTGATGCACTAACCATATCTGGCTGTGATGCACTAACCATATCTGGCTGTGATGCACTAACCATATCTGGCTATGATGCACTAACCATATCTGGCTGTGATGCACAAGCCATGTCTTCTCAGGAGATTTATTCTGGTTTCAGTCTTTGGCTAATTTTTCCTGTCCTTGAGAATGCTTGAAATGAGTTTAAATTCCATATTTTGTATTGCATGAAACCAGAAAGAACATTTTTATTTACTTTTCATAAATAAGCAAAGTTGAACAAATGCAGATTAACACTGGGACATAGCAACGATGTTCCACTCTAGTTCCATTGCCATTTGATGGGAATATGCAGATACGTGAAGTCCTCACATCAAGTTGTGCGTCTGGGTTTGTGACAATCCAACTTTATGACATAAGTTCCCATAGGAATCAATGTTAAAGCCAGAGTTAGGTGCCTGTGGTTCTCAAAACAATGTCAAGTTGAAATACTGTAATTGTCGTTTGCGGAGTCATGTGTCACTAAATAGAAGAGAGATACAATGTGCAATGCAATGTAAATTGTTTTAAAAAATGACCTCCACCTTCAGTCCAGCCCTTTTAGATTGACAAGACTCCATCTAGTGCCAATGGTTGGTGAGTGCAGGTATCAGCTGAAATTCCAGGACCACTTGCACTGACCAACTGCTGCCAATAGATGGAGCCTAGGACTTCAGTGCGAGTTCAGAACGAAGGTCAGGAGCCAGAGAGGAACAGCTGAAGAGCAGACCCAGCGGAATCGGGCATGAACAGAGGCTGGGCGTTGGTAAGGGTGGGAGTCGGCAAAGGCAGAGGTGGCAAGGGAAGCAGTGGGAGGAAGAGGGATTGAGGGCGAGGGTGGAAGAACTGTGGGAAAGGTCAAACGAGCATGCAGGTCACAGAGAGGAAATCTGGCAAATGACATGAAAGTGACATTGACGAATTAAACAGATATTGTTGTGCACCCATGCTTATTCCTAGTTGGAACAAGGTCACTTTAAGAGTTTGATCACATGACATCCTGATGGCATCATCAGCAGTTTGTGCAGGCTAACAGTCAATCTACTTTAGCAGCCTGTGAGAAGACATCTTTCCAATAAAGCTCTTGTTTGTTTATACCCTTGTGGTCTGCAAGCCTATCCTTTAAAAATATCACAAAGGAACTTCCGACGAGGTGGTTGATCCACACTGCAAACCCCTGAAAAAGAACGGCAGAAATCCGGAGGAGTAAGGAAAGTCATCAATTCACGCTGCAGCCATCCAAAGAGGATTAAGAAGATAAAAACATTGCTACACCAAAGCTGGCAATGGAGGGGTGCCAAATAATAGCAGCAACCATCAAAGGAACCAAAATGTAACAAAAATTTAGGTGAAAACAGCAACAAAAGAAGCTTGCCACGTGCTCTGCCCAGAAAGTTCTGGAACAGTACTCCCTCTATTGTGAGTGGCAAGTAAAGCAGAAAATACTCTGCAACAAGTAATTGTGAGCGAGGGGAGTTTTGCAACACCCTTTGTAAAACTCAGAGACAGGCCGAGCTCAGGGTTACCTTATCTGAAAAAAAAATGGGGTAGTGATAAGAACGGTGTGGTACGTTGTGCTCACACAAGCTGTCCCATAGTAAAACTGGTGGGAGTTTTTGGCACTTGGGGCTGTATGATGAAAGCACCGAGCGCTGGATCTCATACACTGAAAGATTCAAATACTTTGTCCAGATGAACATCACCGAAAGTTCCATAAACATAACCAGCAAGGAGGCGAATAAATCAAACAATGTGTTGCTACTTTGAAGAAATTAGCTGAATACAGTGAATTTGGAGATGTCTTGAATGACACCATTAGAGACAGACTTGTATTTGGGCTAAGGAGCGAACCTATCCAGTAAAGGCTGTTAACAGGAAGCAACTTTAGAAGTTGCAATCTCTATGGAACTAGCAGCTAAGGAAGCTCAACAATTAAGCTCGAGAACTGAAATCCATACAATGTCGGCTGAGACCCAACCACAGACACGGGTTCAAAATTGCCACCAATGTGCAAAATATGGGCACACAGCAACTAATTGCTGGAGTAAAGATGCAAAATGGAAGAATTGTGGTGAAAGGGGGCAAATCAAACGCACTTGTTGGCAAAGAAACAAGTTTCAAACAAGAATTATAAAAAGCAAGAACCAAGTACATCAAGTGAAAAAACGAATAGAGGGAAGAGTATCAACGTGATACAAAAAGGGCCCGAGAAGGACCAGAATCACAGTCAGATGATGAACTGTTGTCGAATGTACTGGCCACTGTCATAATATACATCTATGTATATAATGGAGTGCAGGCGGGCAGTGATTGACACACAGGATGACCTGTAAGCACACAGAACACAGCAGCCAATCACCAGACAGGACACGACCACTATAAAGCCAGAGGGCACTAGTTTTCCGGCTCTCTCGGGATCCAGCCTCTGAGACAGTCAGAGCTCGTGAGCAGCAGCCAGTGCAAACACCATGTGGTAGTCAGTTAGTCTGGTCAGGCTAGCCTCAGGTCTCCAGTCAAGTCAGCATAGTGTCAACCCACAGTTGAACATGTAAAATAGTTAGATGTTAAATAAAATCGTGTTGCACCTCATCAAGTGTTGGAAGCCTGTCTATCTCTACACTGCATCAAACGCAGTCCACATAGACCCAGCCTACCCAACACATCAGCCACTGCGGGCACAATAAACCATTACTGGGTCACTCCTTTACTCGACAGCCAACTGGTGAAAATGGAGGTCGATATTGGCACAGTCGGTTTGTTTGTCCCACAAACTGTTTACCAAGAGAAACTACGACATATTGCCTTGAAACCCTCAACAATAACATTTAAAACCTATACCAGAGAAGTTTTCCTGTTGAGGGGCTGTATCGATGTAAATATGCAGCTAAACAGACAGACTTGTCCCTGCATGCTGTCAAGGATAACTATCCAGCCCAAATGGAGGGAATTAAGCTAAACTGGGCCAAGGTAAATCTCATATCGGAGTCTGAAACAGGCCCAGCCAAAAGCCTAAAGGAACAGGAAGCAGCAGCTGGTGAAAAAGCTCTGAAAGCAGATGTGGCCAAGGTGGCAGCTCTGGGACCAAGATGACAAAGGCTCAGCATACTGCAACAAATGTGGTCCAACATCAAGAAACAAAGGACAAAGAACTTACGGAAGATGCACATTAATTCTGTGTCAAACGGGTGTTGCACTGTGCGCTGAGCTGCGCGCGAGTTGCTGAACCTTTACGTTCGATGAGATTTCGATCACTCCCTCGCTGGGCGCGATCCAGATCAGCATATTTAAATATGCACAGCTGGCTTGAGGACGCATTCTCCTGCCTCCCGGTAGTCATCGGCTGAACCGGCGAGGCCTCACCCCTGGTGCCGATTGGCAGTGGCCACCACAAATAGAGACCAGGTGTGATGGCTGTGGTGAATGTGATATATATATATGATAATTCACACTGTCTTTGTAAGCGCAGTAGCGCTATCCTACCACTAGGGGGAGTAGCTCTGGGAGTACTCAGGAACTTGTACTGGGCTCCACCCTAGGCTCCGCCCACGACTCCTCCCCCTAGTGCTGCTATATAAATACCCATGTCCAGAGTCAGCCTGAGTTCACTAAGAGTTCATCAACGGGTAACAGGCTGGCTCTGAAGTAAGTCGATTAAAGCCTAGATTCATATCGGAAACACGTGTCTGGTGAATTAATGGTTCCATCAATGGCCACGCCGGGGAGCTCAGAGAGCATCGGAGGCCTGCTGGGTGGTCAGGTGCCGGTCAGTGACAGTGCCCCGGCAGTTACCCTGGCACCCAGACAGTGCCAACCTGGCACCCAGCCAGTAGCGACCTGATACCCGGGCACCCGGACAGTGACATCCTGACACTTTGGCACTCATTTTGACCATCTGTACCCTTCTTGCTAGTGAAAGAGAGAGTGAGTCCCAACTTTGCAGGTCCCTCTTCATGTCCTCCAGCAGGCTGGAGAGGTTCCACTTGTATCCCCAGGAACCTGAACTTGGTTTGGGTTATAATAATAATAATCTTTATTATTGTCACAAGTAGGTTTACATTAACGCCGCAATGAAGGTACTGTGAAAATCCCCTAGTTGCCATATTCCGGCACCTGTTCGGGTACACAGAGGGAGAATTCAGAATGCCCAATTCACCTAACAAGCACGTCTTTTGGGACTTGTGGGAGGAAACTGGAGCACCCGGAGGAAACACATGCAGACACGGGGAGAACGTGCAGATTCGGCACAGAAAGTGACCCAAGCTGGGAATCGAACCTGGGACCCTGGCGCTGTGAACCAATGGTAGTTCTTCCAGCTTCACTCCTCTCTCAGGGGTTCACTGGGTGTTCTTAGTCAGGGATTTCGACCATTGTTTTTTTGATGAACTCTGCATCATCCCAGTTCGGGGTGTATATATTTACCAAGACAACCAGGGCCCCCTTCCAGGGCCCCGCTGACCATAATGTATTCCCCCCCCCCCCCTCCCCCCCCCCCCCCCCCCCTCCCCCCGGGTCCGTCACTGTGCTTATCGCCGTGAATGAAACTGTCCTGTTTACTAGTCTCTGGAAGTCAGAGGTGACAAAACATTTCTTTGTTCCATCAGCGCCTGGGTCTGCAATGGGAAATATGCAGGGTCGACGCTCGCCAGCTCTGTGCCTCTGTGCTTCCCTGTACCGAGTCTGAGGTGTCCTTCCCCTCGTCTCTGTTGGCCTTTGGCCGGGCGGCTGGTCCTTTCCCACCTTAGATGGCAGAGCGGTCGATGGGGGGTAATTTGGAGGATTTTCTATGTTTTTGGTGCCCATTTGTTTGGGTTAAAAGTCCTCGGGCGATGTTCTTGAACGAGGGCTGGCTTTCCCGTGACTGCTCACCTAATGGCAGCCACCGGAAGTCTCCCTTTCATCCGGTATCCGAACAGAAGTTGGGGTCTTGCCCAGCATCCTGCACCAACCGGACCAGGCCGTAGATTTATGTCGCACTTTTCAGATTGGTAGGATTTCCCAAAGCATCTTCCACTCTACCCACTACTTTTGAACTGCGATTGCCGCTTATTTTTAGGCAAATATATCAGCCTTGTAAATAAGGGCTCTGACAAACTTTGGTCTGTGTGATTGAGGGATAAATGTGGGCCGGGGTACGGCGGAGAACGCCCTTGCTCTTTGCCAGATCGTGCCGTGGGATACTTTGCATCCAGCTGAAATGCAGACCATCCTAGCATTAAAGTCTCATCTGAAACCTTCTGACTCGGAGATAAGCACTACACCACTGAGCCAAACTGACTATTAATTAAACCCAAGTCCTTCATTTCCTGCTGTTATTTCCATGCCTGTGGCGAATACTTACTGACAAATTGCTTTTTAAAAAACTCAACTGGTTTGAGTTGCGCCTCATTCTCGGGATGGAAGGAATAAAAACACATTTAAAACAATCACTTAGTGAAATCAAGGTTTCAACAAAGCAGGATTGTTTTTCTTTCCTTGCCGATGTGGTGATTTGGGTTAAGATTTCCCCGGTTTTTGCCCAGTCGTTGCTGCTCATCCCCTTACCTCCCTCTCTGCTTTCCACCTGCTTTTCAAAGCAAGTCCAGTCGTCACAAAATGAAAATGAAATGAAAATGGCTTATTGTCACAAGTAGGCTTCAAATGAAGTTACTTTTCAAGCCCCTAGTTGCCACATTCCGGCACCTGTCCGGGGAGGCTGGTACGGGAATCGAACCGTGCTGCTGGCCTGCCTTGGTCTGCTTTCAAAGCCAGCGATTTAGCCCAGTGTGCTAAACTGTGTGCTAAACTAAAATGTGTCCTTGATTTAACACCAAATTCTCTTCTGCTCCAAGAATCTCACTGGTGACCCACGTGACTGATCCTCCACCTCGGTTCCTCCATTTCAAAAAAAATTATCACGCCTACTACACTGTCCAAACATAAATTAATAAAACCAACAAAACATTTTTCCTTGGCATCAGTTTGTTCTTGTCAATTGGCCCAGTAACCAGCCTCTCAATCTTAAGCACTTGATCTAGCCATAGATGCCAGGTTTTTTCTTTATTGCCCAAGAGGTGGATTTGAGTTTAATTTGCCAACAGCTGCTTTTGTTTTACTCAGAACAATCTGAGAATTTACGAGCAGCACGAAAGGACATCCAACCCTACATCACTCTACAGAAAGCTTCGGCATCAGGGAAAAAAGGACCAGGAAAAGAAAGAAAAGTGGCTGTGGTGAATGTATTCACCATAATATAAGTTGTCTGTATAATACTGTGGCCTATGGCCAGGGATGGTAATATGATCTCCTTCCATGTATTGTACTGGAACCCTGGTGGGCTCTGCCTCTGGCTCCGCACCCCCCCCCCGGACAGTACGTAGACCGGCCGCCTGGGGGCGGCGCTCAGTTGGTACAGCAGTCACAGGCAGGCAAGTTCTTGGATAATAAAGCCTATGTTCACTCGCTCTCACCGTCTTGTAGTGAATTGATGGTACATCAGTTGGAAAGTAAATGGGCAAAAACTCGGCAGGTGGAATATAATGTTGGACAAGGTGAAGTTATGCACTTGGGGTGGGAAGAATAAAGGAGATGGAAATTATTTAAATGGAACGAGAGGCAGCAGAAAGCTGCAGCACTGAAGGATTTGGGGGGTTGTCTTCTATAAATCACAAAAAGCTAGTATGCAAATTCAGCACGCAATTGGGAAGGCACATGTTGATCCATATTTCAAAGGGACTGGAGTATAAAAGTAGGGAGTTCGTGCTAAAACTAAGCTACTAGTTAGACTACACCTGGAATACCGTGAACAGTTTTGGTCCCCTTATCTAAAGAAAGATGTGCTGGCATTGGAGGTAGTCCAGTCTCGGGAATGGAAGGATTTTCTTACTAAGAGATGTTGAGTAGGTTGGGCCTGAAGTCATTGGAGTTCAGAAGAATGAGACGTATAGGGCAGAATTCACCCAAAACATTTCTAAGTGTCATTTTGGGTGGGTTTGACAGGTTGTTTCCCGTTGGCTTTTTGGGTGAGATCCACACCCGTATTCACCCACACCTAATCACTTTTCGGGCCTTGGGGATCTTTTCCCTAGTCTAGCCCACACTTAGAAATGTTTTCAACAGTGGGGAGCTGAAGTCCACGGCGAGACCGGCTCCTCAGAGATCAGGCCGCCATTTTGAAAGGGTGCCCCAGATCTCTAAGTGAGCTTGAGGGTGACTTCAAGCCCCTCAAGCCCCATGGGCAATGTCACCCCTTACACACATGAGCATACCGCCACCCCCCAGCCCCGCCAAGTGAGGACACTCCGCTGTGGGGTCACTGAGGCCACCTTTTCAGGCCTCCCCATCACCCCTTTCGCCCACCTTTTCAAGACCCCTACCCTTCACCCCCCCAAAACTATATGAGGCCCCTTGATAACCACCCTCACCCCCACCACCGCCCCCCCCCCCCCCTCCCCTTCATAACCTGCTCCGGCCCCGAATCTTGGAAGTGCCTCCCAGACACCTGGGCACCCTGGCACTGATACCCTGGCACCCTAGCTGTGCCAGTGTGGCAGCACCAAGGCTGGACGTGCCAATGTACCCAGGTGGAAGGGGTGATGCCCTGTCCTGCCCCTGTCCACTCAGGGGTCTCCAATGGGAGACCCCCCCAGGTGTCGCTATGCCTGGTCCACGTTTGTGTGGACCAGTACTAAACGACGTCCTGGCGAGATCTCCCAGGCAACGCCGTTAGGTCACGGGAACTTTGAGAATCTGGCGAACGGATATTTAAATGAGCCTAATGGTTGAATCTCGTGAGGTGTTTCGAGCGTCGTGAATCTTCCGAGAGGCCTCTCGCGAGATCAAACGGCCTTCTCCCGACACCAAGTCGGACCCAACAAAGTCATTAATCGCATCCCTAGGATTCTCCGGGGGGGGGGGGGGGGGGGGGGGGGGTGGCTTGGCAGGGTAGATGCTGAGAGGATGTTTCCTCTTGAGGGCATAATCTCAGAGTAAGGGGTCATCTATTTAAGACGGAGATGAAGAGGAATTTCTTTACCGCAGAGAGGTGTAGAGACTGGGCCGTTAAGTATGTTGAAGGCTGAGATGGACATTTCATTAATCAGTCAGGGGATCAATGGTTGTGGGGATAAGGCAGGAAAGTGGAGTTGAGGATCATTACATCTGATTGGTCATAATCTCATTTGATGGCGGAGCGGACTCGATGGGCCGAATGGCCTACTTCTGCTCCTATGTTTTATGGTCTTACAGTTGACAAGACAAAATTCAGAATGCTTGCATTTCCCTCTGTGACCCAGGAGAAAGTTGGTCAAAACTCTACTTTTCTCTCACTGCGAGCTCCAAATTACAGTGGTTGATTGAAGATGAACAGGTGGGTTTTGCTGGCATCAGACTGCCTTTGGCGCCTGCAGCACCTTTTAAAGACAATTAAGTGTGTAGCCCTATTTTTGTTGTTGCAACAACATTCCCACATCCTTGAAGATCAAAGAAACTTTAAACAGGGTAATCTATAACAATCCAGTTTCAGCCGTCACAATGCTCTCCGGTGACATGCAGCAATCCACAAGACACATCTCTATCAACAGAGTACTTCACTTTCACTCTCTGATTTCCCAGGGCAGAGTGACCAAGGAACGGAAAACCCAACTGTTTGGACCACTGGTGCTGCATTAAACATTCCGAAAGTCCCCCAGACAGGTTCCTAATCTAACCGTCTGACCCGATGACCGCGGCTATCTTAATGCTACAAAAGAGGGAACCAGATGAAGTAACAGATGTCTTTCATCAGATGTTCCAAAACGTTTTACAGCTAGCATTTTTTTTTCCAAACGCAGGATAATCGGGAGCCAATTTCCGCACAGCCAGGATCTGCCAACAAGTATTAAATGAGCAGCTTAGGTGTTGGTTAAGGGCCAAATGTTGAACCGGCCACTTCGTTGAGGCAATTTGGTTCCACGAGCTCATCGATCCATAAGGATAGCAGAATAATGACCAGGACCGGGAAAGAGGGTGGAGACACTAACCCGCCATTATCCAAAATCATTCAAAAGGAGAATTGCTGCATCCCGTTCACGGAAGAGGAGAGGGATAAACCAGGAATTTTAGGCCAAAGTAACTTTTACCTCAGTTTTTTTTTTAGTTCATTGACGGGATGTGGGCGTCGCTGGTTAGACCAGTATTCATTGCCCATCCGTAATTGCCCTTCAGAAGGTGGTGGTGAGTTGCCTTCTTGAACCGTTGCATTCCTGAGGTGTAGTTACACCCCCTGTGCTGTTAGGGAGGGAGTTCCAGGATGTCGCCGCAGTGACAGTGAAGGAACGCCGATATATTTCCAAGTCAGGGTGGTGAGTGACTTGGAGGGGAAACTCCAGGTGGTGGGGTTCCCAGCAATCTGCTGCTCTTGTCCTTCTAGATCAGGGATGGGCAAACTTTTCCGTGCAAGGGCCACATTCAGAAATTCACAATTTTAAAGGGCCGCATAGTATATTAAGTAAAATAATTAATATTTTAAATAGCCAAAATAAAAGGTCTTTAAAGAAAAAAAAGCACATTTATTTGAAAAACAAAGTAACTCAGTAAGTAACAGAACAATGTGAATGAGAATGATGCATCTGACTGCAGTCATTTACCAGTTTGTTGAAATCAGGTGTCAAGTTGCTTGTGCTGATCCTTAATACTGACAAGGCTAATGCTGATAGGGAATTGGCAATCATGGTTAAGTGAGAACTTCACACAACCTGTGGATTCCAGTGGGTGGGCAGGCCGTGTAGCATGTGGGAGTCATTGTCTAGAATCCCAATCAGACCGCGATGCATGGACCCTACTTGAACATTGGGAGGCAGCATGCCACAGCAGCAGCCAACATCCGAACACCCAGGAGATGAGACACAGCTCCGGGGACATGCCCATGCCTGGAGTGTGGGTGCGTGCCACGGGGAGGGGGAGATGCCTGGAGAGGTGGGCCAAGGGTTCGGAGGTCAGCCCACATTGCAGAGCAAAGTGACAGAGGCATTATACTGGTTGTGCACAAGGGTGTTAATTGTGTTTGACAATTCCCCAGCCTCCCGATGGTGCTGCCCCCTCCCCCCCCCCAGCCCCTCACCCCCTACCTACAGCCCCCCCCCCCCCCCCCCCCCAGTGATCATCAATGTGCTTTTCCCTTCTAGCTGTACCACTATATCTAGGTGTGTCCCCTGGATGCACATCAGAGGTGGAGGCAGCCAGCTCCCTGCCTAATCTCATGGCCTTTGATGCCCCTCTGGGCATCCTCTGGGGGCTCTGGGTCCAGAGGACCCCGGCTCACTTGTCGGCGGCACATGCACAGCCATGGGACGGGTCCGGGTTGGCCCTCAGTGCCCCCTCCTCCCGGTCAGTGCCCACAGGGCCCTGGGTTTCACCTTGGGTTAGAGGGGCAGCTGCCCCTGTATCATCTGGTTCTGCCAGCCCTGGCACTTCCCCACGGTCTGCACCATGGTGTCGACGCCCTCAGCAATGCTCCTCAGTGACTGGGACAAGCTCCACAGCGCCTCGAACATTCCTATCTGAGAGTGGGACATGTCCCACAGAACCTCAGCAAGGTCGGCCTGGTACTGGGTGACATTCTCCAGTGAGGCAGACATTCTGCCGAGACCCTCAGCCGTGACTGACTGTGCGACGCCTTGGACACCTTCACTCATGGTGCTGACATCGTGCACCAAGCTGTCCACTGCAGTCGCCACCCTACCAGTGTTGGCCTCAGTGCCACTCATTGCCGGCACCATCTCCTGTGCCCATAGCGTCTGGGACTCTTCCAATCGGCTATGGATCTGCTGGAGTGTCGCTGACGTCTCCCCATGAATGTCCCGGCCGCTTCCTATTGTCTCCATCAGCTCCGGGTAACCCTGTTCCAGAGGCTCAGCATCAGGCTGGGTCCCAGCTGGGTCCTGGGATCCAGCAGCTCTCCGACTGTTTCCCCTCGGGGTTCCTGCCTCCACCTGATGTACATCTTCGGCGGTGTGGTGCTCACCAGATTGTGCCCCAGAAGCCTGACCACGAACATTTCCCGCCGAGATGTGTGTATCTGCGTTGGTGGAGGGTGGGGGTGACAGCTGTGACGTGGCTATTACGGTGATATCCTTGGAGCTCTCCTCCAAGGTGGTCTCCCGGGAATCTGGAGAGGTTGTCGGCCGGAATGGGCCGGCACCGTTGGCTGGAGGACCTGCGGGAGAATGGACATGTGGGAGAATGGAGGGATGGGTCAGTCACGTTTGACATGTCCTCCGGGTGGAGCCCGGTGGTTCCTCACCTCTGCGGCCTCCGCCAGTCTCCGTGTTGGTGACCACTCTGTCCTCGGTCACCCCAGTCACCTCCAAGGCACGCTCCTCGAAGGAGGTGAGGATTCCTTTGTGAGGCACACCTCCGCCAGTCTGGGCCCTCTCCCAACGGTTGGGGAGAACTTTTCCTGAGGAGGCACAGAGCATTGTTAGCCCCATGCGTGGTTCACAGTTGTGGGGGATGTGAATGAGGGGCTTGAAGGGGGAGGGGCTAGAGGAAGGGTTAGGAAGTTGAAGGGGGAGGGGGTTAGATGCCCCTGTGAACGGGGAGGTCTCGGGGGTGGGGTTGGGGGTGGGGGGGCTATGGTGTCTACTCACTCCTGTCGCCCAGTTAAGGTCCTTGACTTTCTCCCTGAATGCCAGTCCTCCTGGTCACACTCCCAGCGCTCCCAGCCACTGCCACCTCATCCCAGGTGGCACTGGCTGACCCATGGCTGACCGTCCTGGACCCACGGGAGAACAGGATATCCCTCCTGGCCTCCACTGCGTCTAGCAGCCTCCCCAGGTCAGCATTCCCTAATCTCGGGTCCGGAATTCTGGGTGCCATTGTTGCGAGCTGGCTGGGGTTGGCTGAGCAAGTGCAGCTTAGGTGCTGCTTGACCTTGTTAGCGGGGGGGGGGGGCTGGCGCGCGGTGCTGGCCAATCAGCTGGCGAGCCTTCATTTGCGGTGAGAAGCCCATGGGGCCTCATTAAGTGTACCAATTAACGTTGAATAGCATTGCCGGCCTCGCTGGGCCAAGCGCTGGGAAGCTCCCGGCAATTCTCTCTCACTACCACACTGAGAAATCTTTCCGGAGAATCGCACCCATTAACTATCTTTCTCTCCACACTTGCTGCCTGATTCTGGAAACCCTCCACTGATGTTCTGCCTTTATTTCAGATTTCCAGCATCCACAGAACTTTCCTCTTGAATTGTGTTATCTGCCGTGTACTTGGTTGAAACTTATTTAGTGGAATTGCTCAGGACCTTCCTCAGTCCTGCCCAGTCTCAGCAGCAGAGACCTGTTCATCTCATCGACAAGCCGCTTTGGTTAATTAAGCCAGGCAAGTGCTCGATGCCATGTTGGTTTCCGCCTGGGCTTGTTCCTGCAAAGAACATCCCAACTCCCAGGAAGGTTTCTTTCTAAAATGAGCCGTTGAAAACTCTAGGAAAAGGGAGAAAGTCTTGGAAATTCGGGGCAGGGAACAATTACTTCACAATTTTAGCTGTCGATCAGGCAAAAGTCAACAATTGGCAAAAGGAAGGTGCCTCATGAGGATTGCATATCTGGGCACGGTCGAGCCAAATGGGAACTATGCCCCATAACAATCACATTTAGCCGCGTGTTTCCCGCCACTCAGCCTTGAGAAGTGCAATGCTATCGAACGGGACTTTGGTTCGATGCAGAGCCTCAGCAGGAACGCCCCGATGGGGCCGCATTTAGCCACAATTTCTACACGAAGAAGCTCCTCAGAGCAGAGAGATTGGAACAACATTTTTAAATGGCATCCCAATCTTCCGAGTCCCTTCAAGACCCCTGAACCCCCTCCCTCAAGCCCAAAGTCACTATAAGGGGGTTCCCAGACCACACCCCACAGCCGCGCAGGGCACTCCCTTGGCACAATCACTGCCACGCAAATAATGCCAGCCTGGCACCCTGGTAGTACCTCTGCCAGGTGGCAGTGCCACCTGGGCACCTTGACAGTGCCAGGCTGGCACCCAGGTGCCACTGCCAGGGTGTCAGACCCAGCTAGCATCAGCAATGCCAGGGTATCCACCCTGCCCAGAGTGCATGCCCTCCCCTGGGAGACCCCCATGAGTGCCGTTCCACCTGGTCCCCATTTGTGGAGACCAACACTGAACAGCGCTCGTCCGAGATCTCCGAGGCCACGGGAGTTAGATCCCAAGCCTTGGTTAGGTCTCAGGAATGCATATTAGAGTGATACTAACTGTCCTGCTCTCATATGTACATTTGTTAAAAGTTAATCCTGCCCATAATGGATGGGCTTCACATTGTGACGTCTCACAAAACCACGTTAGATCTCGCGAGGCATGGCGAACCGGATAGATCCCGGGAGTGGGGTCTCCCGGCATTTACCGGCCATGTTGAGCTGTGGCACGCTGCTTTTTGGTTGCAACGTGGCCAGTAGGTTGCGCCCATCTGTGTTTACAATGACACTGCACATCACCAAAAATCTTTCCTGGTCCACCCACGCTGACGCTACCACCAGGAAAGCACAACAGCGCCTATACTTCCTCAGGAAACTAAGGAAATTTGGAATGTCCACATTAACCCTTACCAACTTTTACAGATGCACCATAGAAGGCATCCTATCTGGCTGCATCACAGCCTGGTATGGCAACTGCTCGATCCAGGACCGCAAGAAACTTCAGAAAGTCGTGGGCACAGCCCAGTCCATCACACGGACCTGCCTCCCATCCATTAACTCCATCTACACCTCCCGCTGCCTGGAAAAAGCGGACAGCATAATCAAGGATCCCTCCCACCCGGCTTACTCACTCTTCCAACTTCTCCCATCGGGCAGAGGATACAAAAGTCTGAGAACACGCACGAACAGACTCAAAATCAGCTTCTTCCCCGCTGTCACCAGACTCCTAAATGACCCTCTTATGGACTGACCTGATTAATACTGTACCCCTGTCTGCTTCACCAGATGCCGGTGTCTGTCTATTTACCTTGTGTACCTTGTGTTGCCCTATTATGTATTTTCTTTTTATTTTCTTTTATTTTCATCTACTTAATGATCTGTTTGAGCTGCTCGCAGAAAAACACTATTCACTTTTCATTATACACGTGACAATAAACAAAATCCAATCCATTGCGGTGAATTCTCAGCGATGCTCCCTGCTCCCACCCCACCCTCCTTCCAGAAATACTTGGTGAGATCTCAGTACGAAACAAAGATGCGTACCGAGCGCCACAGTGAAAATAAATTACAGATTGGTTGAATCTATGAAAGTAAGTTGTTTTCACTGGGAATCAGACAGTCTGACTTCGAAGATTAAATTGATGTGAGGGAGAAACGACTCCAAACTCCGAAAGAAGAGCCAATTTTGAAAATGGGAGCTGACTTAATTTTATTGGTGATGTCGGAATTCCAGACGGAGCAGTGTGCTCCGCCCAAGCCAATTTCCCTCAGAATCTCACAACACGTTTGGAAACAGTTTTTAAACTCGGGTTTCCGTTTCACTCCTGGAGCATGAATTGTTTCGACAGGGCGCCATCAACGCAACTTTCGGGCCTGGTGGAATTGCAAAGCCGGCGTACGTCCCCCCTCTAAGTTCGCTTTGCTCTCTGTTTGGAGCCATTGCCAGTCACCTCCGATAGTGAGACACCTGAAGTGGGCAGGTGACAGTAACCCGAGAGTTGGGAGGGGTCACTCAAAGCGTGGTTGATGAGGATAGCGAGGGGGAGGTTGAGGGAGGGGGTGTCTGAGAAGGAGGCTGAGGTTAGCTGAAGGCTTGACCCACCCACAGAGACCAGTTTTGGAAGCTTGAAGGCAGTCTTTAGGGAGCCTGGGCAGGCTGAAGCTGTACAGATAGGAAAGCCAGCCTGGGACAGAGGCAGGATAGTAATGCCCATGAGAATGGCAAACACCAAGGAGCAATTTTCAGAAGGATGTTTGGGTGGCAGAACCTGGTAGCTGGAGGACTGGGTAAAAAGAGAGAGCCAGAGACAATAATAATAATAATCTTTATTATTGTCACAAGTAGGCTTTTGTTAACACTGCGAAGTTACTGTGAAAAGCCCCTAGTCGCCTGTTGGGGTACACAGAGGGAGAATTCAGAATGTCCCATTCACCCAACAAGCATGTCTTTTGGGACTTGACGGGGGAAACCGGAGCACCCGGAGCAAACCCACGCAGACACGGGGAGAACGTGCAGACTCCGCACAGAGAGTGACCCAAGCCGGGAATCGAACCTGGGACCCTGGCGCTGTGAAGCGACGGTAGAAAGGGAAAAGTGGATCTAATACAGAAGCCAAAATGCACAACTGTGCAGGTATTTAGAGGATGTAAAAGATTCCACGATACCTACTTAAGGGAGAGCAGAGGGCTGATCTGTGTCCTGGCCGATATTTATCCTTCAGGCCAGACCACAAAACAATTTCTGGGAGTTTGCTGCGAGCAAATTGCCTGTTGTGTTTCCTTTCTGACAACAGTGGCACCATTTCAAAAATTTAATTGGCTGTCCTGAGGTTGAATCTGTGTGCAGCGCCAGTAGAATCTGGAAACAATTGTGGAAGAAGATAGAATTTAAGAACGCTGCCAAGGTAAGGCTATTCAACGGCTCTCAGCAAGCTGGCAGATGACCCAAGAATATAAAGTGCAGCCTGTCTACCTTTCTCTTCTGGCCCGTGCAAAACCCACAGACAACTATTTGTTGCGTGCCGCACACTGAATGCATATCATGCAGGCAAGACAATCTGCAATACACAAATTAAACTCCTCAGTACAGTGACAACCTAACAGGGTTTCACATCGCAACCCAACCAAGCTCCACGCTGCATAAGGCACATACTGACCATTACATAGACTGCAATTGCAGGACAGGTTTATCACAATTTATATTTCTTAAGCCTACGTTTTGGCTTGTTGGTCGAGACATGTAGGCGCAAAGCAGAGGAGGATGGGAAATTAATACCTTTGGCGCCCCGGACAGGCGCAGGAATGTGGCGACTAGGGGCTTTTCACAGTAACTTCATTGAAGCCTGCTCGTGACAATAAGCGATTTTCATTTCATTTCATGAGCATCTTTGTCTATAACAGCATCAAACATGTAAGGGAAAGTGAAGCTGCTGGCTTCTGCAAACCTAGGTCAAGGACCACCCGACTCTTTTTATCTTATTTTCTTCTACACATCCGCAGGTATGCGCACAGCCGTACAAATATCACACGCAGGAATAGATTTATCAATCATTGCAGTGGAGTGAATCGGAGCATTTGAGAAATCAAGTGGTGATCTCGATGAGTGGGTTTCCATCCAATGTGTGACAAATGCACTTCCTTCTCCTGCTCTCTTTCTTAATTCTCAACTCTGGGCCTCCAATCGCTCAGCAACCCTATGATTGGCAAACATGTTTTGTGCTCTTGCCTTGCTTCGAAGGCATTGTCTCGAGTCTGCAATGAAAACTTTTCTTTACCTTTCATCAAGTTAAGACAATATCAGATGGACTCAGGAAATCTGGGACATCACAGCGCATTGGATCAAGCATGGCTCTTAGTCTGAAGCTCCAGGCATTTCTGGACTGGGGTCACCAGGCAGACTCAAGTGGGCAGCCTGGTCCTGGATGGTGTTCAGTTTCCCCAGGACACTACGAGTGGGGATTCAGTGATGGTAATGCCATCGAATGCCAAAGGGAGATTATTCTTTAATTTCCTCTTTTCTAACTGGAGAAAGCTTAGCATAATTGAAGTGGCCAGCAGCTGTTCATCAGAACAACAATGTTTTTAACGTTAGGCCCAATAGAGGGTACTTCAGCTGCATTCCAGCGTGAAGGGGAAGATAAATAAACAAACCTCCTGGCATCTGTGTTAAAACTATTAAGCTGCCAAGCAATAGTTAAAGGTTCTTCACTGTGAAATTGATTGAATGCTTAGCATTTCAAAGGATTTCAGAGGATTCAAGGCATTTCAAGTGTTGTGGGCTTTGTAGGAAGGCTCCGACACTTCAAAATGCAATGGGCTGAGGGAGCAGATGTGAGGAAAGGGGACGTGTTTCTGGCTTGAATCTTCACTGAGCTATCTGACCACCTCATCAGCTGTCAGGCAGGGCAGTTCAGAGTGAGAAGGCCACTTCAAAGTTTAAACAGGTCAGACCAGGACGATGATTTTGAACAGAGGGCAGCCTGAGATCACCATGCCCAGGGTTGGGGCCAGGGCTGGAAGCGGCAGACCAGACACGGGATTCACATCCCTGGGGAGAGACCCAGGGTCAACCCCTTACCCATAGACTGAGCCCACCCAACCCCCAGGGCTCCTGGGGACCCTCCCTCAGCAGCCTGGCAGCGGCAGGGGGCCACATGAACCCATTGACCTCCACTGTGGCCCAGTGGGCCATCACCTGCTGTGGGGTCGGAGAAGAACAGGTGGGGATGGGGAGTGGCAGACTCGGACCGCGGACCATCGGCAGGATAGGAGGTCCCTCCGATTGACCCCGCGCCGCCTCATCTGACTCGCCCGATCGCTGCCCAGGCCACCCATAAGGCCCCCCCCCCCCGGTGATGGACCCCTCGCCCCCCCACCAGGGTGGCTGCGGACTGAGTACTGACCGCCCAGACGTGGTTAGAACCACTCCATCGGGAAATCGGCCGGTCAGGATCGGAGTATCGCTGGGAGGGCCTCTGGCAATGGCCCCCCCCCCCAGCCGCGCGGCGTGATTCGCGGACGAGCGATTCTCCAGGGCCCGGAGAATCGCGGGACCGGCGCTGGACCGATTCTCACGTAAAAGTCGATTCTCCGCCCCCGTGCCAAACGCAATTTTGGCACAGGGCTGTGGACAACTCAGTCCCCTGTTTTTGGGATGATGCAAGATTCTCTGCCCCATCCGGATTCCCGACCGTAACGGTGGGGAACGGCCAGGATCTCTGACACTCTCGCATTCCCTCAGCACTGCGCTGAAGCCATTGGGCTGGGACGTTAACCCAGAACCTTCTGATTCAGAGATGAGAATGTTTACACTGAGCCAAGGTTTACCCATTCTGAATTGGAAGCTGCATTGTTTCATAACCATGTAACCCAACACTCCACAAAAAGGTTAATCCAGAAATTTAGTTCAAATTAAGTTTTCCAAAGTTGGGCAAGGGTCACAAGTATCATAGATCATATATCGTAGAATTTACAGTGCAGAAGGAGGCCATTCGGCCCATCAAGTTTGCACCGGCCCTTGGAGAGGGCCCCCTACTGAATCCCACGCCTCCACCCTATCCCCTTAACCCAGTAACTCCACCTAACCTTTTGGACATGAAGGGCAATTTAGCAAGGCCAATCCATCTAATCTGCACATCTTTGAAATGTGGGAGGAAACCGGAGCACCCGGAGGAAACCCACGCAGACACGGGGAGAACGTGCAGACTCCACACAGACAGTGACCCAAGCCGGGAATCAAACCTGGGACCCTGGAGCTGTGAAGCCGCAGTGCTAACCACTATGCTACCGTGCTGCCCATTTAAAAGATAGATTTAGGATTTATTTATATATTTCTTTACATACGGATTGATCTGTACATAATGGAAATGAAAACCCTGGAATCATTTAAGTACCAATTGAATGCTGCCTAATCGGTACTCCGAATTAATTCTGGATGGCTATGTTGGTGGCCTAACTAGCAGGGTTATAGAGCTTTTAAATATGTTTTCCAAGTATTCCTTTTTTGGCAGTGTTTAAGCAGTGATATGAAATGAAAATCTCTTATTGTCACAAGTAGGCTTCAAAGGAAGTTATTGTGAAAAGCCCCTAGTTGCCACATTCCGCCACCTGTTCGGGGAGGCTGTTACGGGAATCAAACCGTGCTGCTGCCCTGCCTTGGTCTGCTTTCAAAGCCAGCGATTTAGCCCTGTGCTAAACCAGCCCCAGTAATATGATACCAAACTCTGCTCCGGATGATTAAGGGTAACTAGAGGCAGGCAGTAATGTTCAATATCAAACTGCCCGACATTAATTTTCTGGTAGAATGTGACTGTGAATGAATTGCATTTAGTAACAAGAGAATGTGATTTATTGGTCATTGTTGTCTGCAAATCTTCCATCCCAGCATAAAGGGCCACAAAATAGTCATGGGGACGGACAATCCATCGGCCCTCTGGGGGTTACCCACAGCCACTACTTTGCATACCATTGGAATTACCACTGAGACCGAGGAATTAATTTAGGGTATGTTTGTCTTGACAATCGTAAGAGAACAGGGCGCACAATTTGAGACTGAGCGGCACGAACCAGGCACCAAGCGGACGCTGCAAGGAAGTTGGGGGGGGGATCTACAGTATGGCACCCCTGGCATCAATTACAACCCTGCGTTCAAAAAGTCGCACCTTCGGTCGTGCTGATGCGGTTCCCCCTACGACATTAACAGAGTGACGGTCTGCAAAAGAATCTGCAGACAAGGTTATCCCCCAGGTGGCAGCGTGAGGCTGTCCTGATCAGCTTGACTTTGATTACAGGAGCCTGGGTGGGTTGCTGCTGTGCATTCCCGTCCACAGACGCTGCCACTGTGCCTCGGTGACGGAGGCCTGAGTGGTTAAATTGGCAGATGGAGTGCCAATCAAGTGGGCTGTTTTGTCCTGGATGGGGTTCAATGTTCCCATCCCGTCACCTGTCGCCCCAGGTGGTCATGGTTAATTGGTGTTTCTATGTTACCCACGTACGGACAGAAGCAAAATACAAGGAAAACCTACTTCAAACTCACCTTATCTTTATGCTGCTAGTCTGAGGTAATTTGGGTTAGTTGTCCTTTACAAAGATAATTTGTAAATAATAGATATTAAAAGGTTACATAAAGTTCTTGTCGGTAACCGACTTAAAAACGAGCTTATATGGCCGTCGGGATATGTTGTCTGTACATTGATCGGCCGAAAACAAGTCAAAAACTCTGTTTAAAAGAACAATTTATAGTCTGTGATGTAATCTCAATTCAAAAATTACATTAATAAACCATTTAAGATTTTCTCTTTCAGATAATGAGATATGCTTTAAATCCTTTGATTAGATTAGTTTTTTGTAATCATTCCCAGGTCTCCCCAGTATATTGAAGTCTAAACTTTGTGCGCATCAGCAGGCTTTTAACAAAACCCCTTTTAAAAGTGGTTTATAAACCTAATTTTAAAACATCTGCAAGTCATGTTTGGAACAGAACAAGCTTAATTTCCCATATATTTATACCATAGAGAGATCCAAGAGCATGGTGCACTGAGTGAAATTACTTGCATTTTATTAAGTGGTTTCATATGAGATATATAATATCAGAGAGTAATGAGAATGTGCACTCACGGCTGCATGGAATGGATCAGGTGAATAGTGTAGAACAGTGTTTTTCAAACTTCTGCCAACTGGCCGAACCTTGGGGCCCACGCTGGCCGACCTTCGTGACCCATACCGGCCAACCTTTGTGACATACGCCAGGTTCACTTATCTTCAATGTGACAGGTGAGCCTGCTTTGTCGCCACGATCTCACTCCAGTCAAGTTCACAGGAGCAGAGGGCAATGCGCATATCAGGTGTAGAGTTCAAGCTGCCTCTTTGTGTCGTCTTCATCGTTGTCAGAACGGAAAATCCAACCTCATACACACAGGTCGTCATGAAGGGCAACAACAAAATGCTTGTTTTACTCAGCACTGGATACTCCAGGGAGATGTTACTCCAGAAAGCTGACAACCTCATGGACTTGTGGCGTGTTTTTAATGTGCTGTCACAAGTCAAGTGCAGCAGCTCAGTCTCATCATTTGGAGTCAGCTATGAGTTAACAACTGACTCTGGGGTCTAAACTCAAAGGGATTTTTCACCCGTCTCTTCTCTTTCAAAATATGAAACTTCCTCTCTGGAAAAAACTGTTCGTCAGCACAGCCAGATGCGACTGAATAAGGCTTATTAGTCTATTGACAGTTCCCTCATTAACACTGTTTTCTTCAATGTGTAGTAGCATGTGTGGGGAACATGCAATAGTTTTGGTTTTATGCTTGCACTTGCCAAACATTCAGTTACTTTGGGAAAGCATCTATTTCTTCATTGTGCCAAAACCAATCATCATTAAATTTCCATCATCAAACAAATTAGACAGAGGAAATGATTTCTCACGGAGGAAAGTGTGGATTTCATACCTCAGTTTGTAAACTCTGCCATGCACCCGATCCCTTGACAGCCAACATACTTTTGTGTGGAAAAATAAATGTGTGTGCTTGAATCCCACATTGGAACACAGAGCCTTGATAAGCTTGGTATTGAGTGCGTTGCAATAAATGAAATTCACAACTTTCACAATTTCTTTCAACACCATTTCAAGATGCATTGGAATTCCTTTCGCTGCCACAATAAATAAAGACTCACCTGATGAAGGAGCTACACTCCATAAGCCCGTGATTCCAAATAAACCTGTTGGACTTTAACCTGGTGTTGTAAGACTTCTTACAGGGAATAAAGCAATGATTCCAAACAATGTCCTGACCAGCTGCCACCTTAACCTTTTTGATAGCTCCTCTGCTTGTTCCCGTCATGTTGGCTGCCCCATCACTTGTGATTCCTCTGCAATGAACCCAGTCGAGCCCTCACTTTTCAACCACATAACGGCCGGGATTCTCGCCTACCCGGCAGGGCGGGGGGGAGTGGCATGAACCACTCCGGTGTTGGGCCGTCCCAAAGGTGCGGATTTCTCCCCAGCTTTAGGGGCCAAGCCCTAACCTTGAGGGGCTGGGCCCGCGCCGGAGTGGTTGGCGCCCCGCCGGCCGGCGGGAAAGGCCTTTGGCGCCATGCCAGCCAGGGCCGAAGGGACTTCACCGGCCGGCAGAAGTCTGCGCATGTGCCGGTGCGTCAGCGGCTGCTGACGTCATCCCCACGCATGCGCAGGGGAGGGGGTCACTTCCGCGTCCGCCATCGTGAAGGCTATGGCCAACGCGGAAGGAAAAGAGTGCCCCCACGGCACAGGCCGGCCGGCCGATTGGTGGGCCCCGATCGCGGACCAGGCCACCGTGGGGGCACCCCCTGGGACCAGATCGCCCCGCGACCCCCCCCAGGACCCTGGAGCCTGCTCGCGTCGCCTGGTCCCGCTGGTAAGGTAGGTGACCGGCATGACAGCAGCAGGACTTCGGCCCATCATGGGCCGTAGAATCACCGAGGGGAGCCCGCCGACAGTCGTAGTGCGATTCCCCCCCCCCCCCCGCCGACTCTCTAGTGCCGGAGACCTCGGGAGACAGCGGGGGCGGGATTCACGCCGGCCCCCGGCGATTCTCTGACCCGGCAGGGGGCCGGAGAATCCCGCCCAACAGTTCAATGTTTCAAAGATCTGTGTGCCAGTCGTGCTGGTTGGTAATGTCAAGCAGCAGCGCAAATTGCCATCAAATTTGTTGTGCCAAACGTATCGAATATAAACAAGCAAGGTTGCACAATCTGAAATGTCTGTACTTTCATCCGTTGAGGATGATTGCATTGAGAACTCCTGTGCTGTCTTTAAACGATAAATAAGCTGTACTAAGCTCTCATTAGTATCAAAAATCCCGATAGCCATTATATTATCATTCAGCGGAATGATTTCAACTGATGATTTCAGTTCTCTCCGCATCCTTTGAAAAAACCTAGAGGTTTGTTCTCCAGCTCCCCATGTTTAGCCTTCAAGTGCCTTTTCAGTTTTGAGGGTTTGAAACGAACGAGGTGTTTAGGGAGTATTACCTGGGACTGTACGAGGCGGACCCAGTGCGGTACTCACCACTGTTGTATTATATTGTATATATGGGATTACGGTAAGGTGCCTGTACTACAGGTACGGGGGTAGATCCCTGCCTGCTGGCTCCGCCCAGTAGGCGGAGTATAAATATGTGTGCTCTCCGAACAGCAGCCATTTTGTCAGCTGCTGTAGGAGGCCACACATCTTTGTGTAATAAAGCCTCGATTACATCCTACTCTCGTCTCGTCGTAATTGATAATGCATCAATTTATTACACAGAGATTTTTCAGAGATGGACCTCCGCATTAAGCCACACTCCTAAACCTCACCTACAACAAGGAGAAGTGTGTGTTCAGCTCGAACCGATTAGCCATCCTCGGCTATGTGGTTCAGAACGGAGTTCTAGGGCCCGACCCCGACCGCATGCACCCCCTCATGGAAACTCCCCTCCCCCACTACCTCAAGGCCCTCAAATGATGCCTGGGGTTCTTTTCGTATTACGCCCAGTGGATCCCAAACTATGTGGACAAGCCCCGCCCACTCATTCAATCCACCGTTTTCCCACTGACCAACAATTATGAGATTTTGTATTATCCCGGTAAGCTCAACGAGACCCCGATGCTCTGTCCCGAGGTACATGTGGCAGCGCACAATTGGGCCGACTCCGGAACCTGCACGACAATCTCTGCACCCAGGAGTCACCCGCTTTTACCACTTTATTAAGGCCCGCAATCTGCCCTACTCCATCGAGGAAGTCGATCACCAGAGACTACCAGGTCTGCGCGGAGTGTAAACCGGACTTCTACCGGCCAGACCGTGTGAGCCTGGTGAAGGCCTCCCGCCCCTTTGAACGTCTCAGTGTGGACTTCAAAGGGTCCCTCCACTCCACCGACAGCAACACGTACTTTCTTAATGTGGTCGACGAGTATTCCCTATTCCCCTTCATCGTCCTATGCCTCGATATGACATCTGCCAACGTCATCAAAGCCCTCAACACCATCTTCGCTCTGTTCGGTTTCCCCGCCTACGTCCACAGCGACCAGGGATCCTCATTTATGAGCGATGAGCTGCACCAGTACCTGCTCAACAGGGGCATTGCCTTGAGCAGGATGACCAGCTACAACCCCTGGGGAAACGGGCAGGTGGAGCGGGAGAATGGGACGGTCTGGAGGGCCGTCCAGCTGGCCCTACGGTCCAGAAATCCCCCGGCCTCCTGCTGGCAGGAGGTCCTCCCCGACGCACTTCACTCCATCCGGTCGCTCCTTTGCACTGTGACTAACGAAATCCCCCATGAACGTTTCTTTGCCTTCCCCAGGAAGTCCACCTCTGGGGTTTCGCTTCCAACGTGGCTGGCAGCTCCAGGACACATTCTCCTCCGCAAGCACGTGCGGCTCCACAAGGCGGACCCGTTGGTTGAGAGGGTACAGCTACTCCACGCAAACCCGCAGTACGCCTACGTAGCGTACCCCGACGGCCACCAATACACAGTCTCCCTCAGGGACCTGGCACCAGCTGGGTCCCCACACAACCCCCTCTGCCCCGGCGCCACCCTCCCTTCCCCCCCGGCGCACCCCACCGCAGCCCCTGCTCCAGGACAATCTGTCCTCCCCTTGCTCCCTCCTGGGGATGAAGAGGATTTCGACACGCACCCAGAGTCACCGAAGACCAAGCCAACGCCTGAGTCGCCACCAGCACTGCGGCGCTCTCAACAATTTTTAACCTCTGTAATTTTAAAACCAATCTGTATGTATATAGTTTTCCACCACCCCCACTGGACCCATTTTTAACAGGGGGTGAATGTGGTAGTCACCACTGTTGTATTATATTGTATATATGGGTATTAGGGTAAGGCCCCTGTACTACAGGTGCTGGAGTAGATCCCTGCCTGCTGGCTCCGCCCAGTAGGCGGAGTATAAATGTGGGTGCTCTCCGAACAGCAGCCATGTCGTCAGCTGCTGTAGGAGGCCAGACATCTCTGTGTAATAAAGCCTCGATTACATTCTATTCTCGTCTCGTCGTAATTGATAGCGCATCACCCGGGGGGAGACATGAGGCGGTTTCTGGACAAGCTAGGCTTTCCCCAGGTGGAGGAAGCAAAGAGGCAGACATTGGAGGAGCCCCTGGGGCTGAGGGAGGTGCTGGATAGTATCAGGGGTATGAAGTCGGGAAAGGCCCCAAGGACCGGATAGGTACCTGGCGGAATTTTCTAAGCAAATTGTGATGGACCTGACACCACATCGGTTGGGCGTTTATTGAAGCGCTGGGGAAGGCTGAGCTGCCGGAGATGATGACACAGGCAGTAATCAGGCTAATCCCGAAAAAGGGGAAGGACCCGGTGGGATGTGGGTCCTATTGGCCATATCACTATTGAACACGGATGTGAAAGTATTGGCTACATTTTTGGCGGGAAGGATGGAGGATTGTGTCCCGGGAGTGGTTGCAGATCAAACAGGTCAGGCAGCTCGTGAGTAATATAAGACGGCTGTTGAATGTAGTGATGAATCCATCGAGAGCTCTGGTACCGGAGGTGGTGGTATCCATGGATGCGGAGAAAGTATTTGATCAGGTGGAGTGGCGGTACTTCTTCGAGGTTTTGGGAAGGTTTGGGTTTGGACCGAGATTTGTGGCATGGGTGCGGTTGTTGAATGTGGCACCAAAGGAGAGTGTGAGGATGAATAATATATGTTCATGGAGCTTTGATCTATACAGGGTGTGAGACAGGGGTGCCCGCTATCGCCGTTACTGTTTGCGCTGGCCATAGGGCCTTTGACAATGTTTCTCAGGGGGCGATTGGGAGTGGCAGGCGATTATGAGGCGACAGAGGGAGCTTCGGGTGTCGCTCTATGCTGATGACCTCTTGCTGTATGTTTCGGATCCGCTGGAGAGTATGGGAAGGATTATTGGCCTGCTGGTGATGTTTGGAGGGTTCTCCGGGTATAAACTAAATGTTGGGAAAAAAGAGGGGGTGGGATTCTTCCATATTCGGCGGGGCAGCCGTACTGGCGCCAAAGAGTGGCATGAACCACTCTGGCATCGGGCCGCTCGGAAGGTGTGGAATCCTCCACACTTTTGGGGACTAGGCCGGCACCAGCGGCATGTTTCCTGTGCATGCGCAAGGGTGTTTCTTCTCTGCGTCTGCCATCGCGGAGCCTTACAGAGGCCGGCGCGGAGGGAAAGAGTGCCCCCACGGCACAGGCCCGCCCGCAGATCAGTGGGCCTCGATCGCGAGTCGGCCACTGTGGGGGACCCCGCCGGGGCTGGATCCTTCCAGGCACCCCCCCCCCCCTCCCCCCCCCCCCCCCCCCCCCCCCCCCCCGAGGACCCCGCTAACCGTACTCCAAGCCAGGTCCCGCCAGTATGGACCTTGTCTATTTCACGCCCGCAGGACTGGCCAAAAACGGGTGGCCGCTCAGCCCATCAGGGCCCGGAGAAATGCTGGGGGTCGCTGCCAATGGCCCCGACCGGCGCGGTGCGATATCCGCCCCCGCAGGAAAACCGGCACCGGAGAATTCGGCAACTGCCGTTGGAGCGGCGGGGCGGGAGAATCACGTCCGAGGTTTTCCCGGTGAATGAGCTGGGACAGCGGGCAAATTTAGGGGGATGCCATTTAAGGTAGTGAGGGATAGGTTTAGGTATTTGGAAATTCAGGTAGCGAAGGAATGGACGGGGCTCCATAAGTGGAACTTATCGAAACTGGTGGAGGAAGCCAGGGAGGATCTTAAGAGGTGGGGGGGGGGGGGGCTGCGACAGAGACAGAGGGGGGATTGGCGTTGCCAAACCTGCTTCATTATTATTGGGCGGCAAATGTGGACAAGGTGCGGCGATGGTGGGAAGGAGAAGGGGTAGAGTGGGTTAGGATGGAGGGGGAACCATGTAAGGGGCCTAATTTGAGGGCTATGGTGGGGGCAGCGTTGCCAATGGCTCTGAGTAGCTATTCAGGGAGCTTGGTGGTGCAGTCCATGGTGAAGTTGAGGAGACATTTTAGGGTGGAAGGGATGTCGGTGCTAACGCCGCTGTGCGAGAATCATGGGTTTGAGCCGGGGGGGGGAGATGGATAGTGTATACAGGAGGTGGAGGGAAGTGGGGCTGGCCAAGGTGAGGGTTCTGTATTTGGAGAACGGGTTCGCCAGTCTGGAGGAGCTGCCAAGGGCGAGTGAGTTCAGGTATCTGCAGGTTAGGGACTTTGCACGAAAGGTTTGCACGACAAGGTCCATTCCAGCGGGTCCTGGCTTCCCTCGGTTCCCTGCTGGTGCAACTGCTGCTTCCGGATGTGGAAGGGGAAGGAATAATTGGAGATATTGGGGATATATATAAGTGGTTGGGGGAGCAGGGAGGTGAGCAGGTGGTGAAGATCAAGGAGAAATGGTAAGGGGAGTTGGAAGGGGGAAATCACTCCGCCTGAGTTCTCTCTCTGACAAAGCTGAATAAAATGTATTCAGCTCTCTTTGCAACAAGAGACTCAGTGACCTCCCTTATTCAACAACAGATGACTACCGAGATGATGTTGCAAATATTGCTTTCTGCAGCCTCGAAGAGCCCAAGGCATGAATGTTTACGGGAACATTCACTTTCACCATCACTGGCAATGCCACCCTTGCCCTGGTTTAAGATGTGACTGCAGAAGATGGCAAATTTTAATGATTACATCTTTACTGAAGCACAGATGGTGCACGCATTGATTCTCGCTGAGGGTCAGGGAGGAGAATTGCTCCCGAACGTCCTGGGTGGATAAGCCTCCTGTTGAGAGCCCTTCTTCCCCTCCACCGTCCCCACCTTGCCCCCCCCCCCCCCCCCAGCTCTGTGTCACCTCTGATTGTTCTTCCAGTCATGATATAGTCCATGAGGAATGGAAATTTCTTCGCCCATAGTATACTTGTAGACCCAACCACCATGCGTTGTCTGAAGGTCAATTTCTCAACTTCAATTGGAAGCACATACTGCTGCCATCAAAGCTGTGGACCAGTGCCTAACAATCTGCCCTCTAACCTGCTGAGTTACTCTCTACCATTTCAATTATTATAACTCTTTCAAATGACTTGTTCAGATGAGTTTTGATATTCTATGCTCAAAGGAACAGAAGCCTAGCCAATGGAGCTTATTCTCATAATTTAACCCTTTTAGCTCAGGCATTATTTGTGAGAGTTTTAGCTGCATTCCCTCCAACTTGAATGTATTCTTGCTGTGGTGCAGTGCCCAGGACTGGATGCAATATTCTAAATGGGGTCGAACCAGAGCCAGTGGGGCCCTGCACTCACCTTCATTTATGGCCCCTCCCCCAATGACATCACACCCCTCCCCCAATGATGTTATACCCCTCCCCCAATGATGTTATACCCCTCCCCCAATGACATCACACCCCTCTTGACCAACCCACCCTCGTCCCCACAGAATGAAAATGCGCAGGCCACAGAAGTACACACATTGATCACTGCTTAACTGCTTTAGTGCCTTTCAACTTGTAAAAACAGCCTGTGTGAATAATTGTCGAATTGATATCCAACCTTACCTCTTGTCAGCATGATGGTAAAAATGGTCATTATTCCAATGTGTGCCTTGAGGCGGGCAGACATGGAACCTGTTGATGAGCAACGAGAGGGAAATATCTGCCCATGACATCAATGCAGCACAGGCCACAGCAGGACAGAATGAGTCAGTCCAGTGCAGGACCAAGATGCATACGCTGCCATTCGGTAGATTTCACAGAGTCTCGTTCAGTTTCAAATGTTAACTTCTCATTTCCTCTCATAAAATCAAAGAGGTTATTGCCGTAAATTCCCATGAGTGATGTGCCCAGTGAGTGCAAGTTCAATATCAATGGCTCAGTCTGCAGGATGCCATTCTTTGTCCTCGAAGAGATTTTCTGAATGCCAGTCTTGAGAGCGATGGTGGTTAGTACTATCAGCCATTACATGGATGGCACAGTGGTTAGCATTGCTGCCTCACAGCGCCTGGGCCCCAGCTTCAATTTCAACCGTGGGTGACTGTGGAGTTTGCACGTTCTCCCCCTTTCTGCCTGGGTTTCCTCCGGGTGCTTCAGTTTCCTCCCTCAGTCCAAAGATGTGCGGGTTAGGTGGACTGGCCATGATCAATTGTCCCTTAGTGTCCAAAGATATGCAGGTTAGATGGGGTTACAGGGATAGGGTAGGCGCAGACTTGATGGGTTGAATGGCCTCCTTCTGCACTGTAGAGGTTCTATATCAGACCAGGAATGTTCCATTTTGAAAAACAGAATTTATGCAAGAGAATATGGAAGACTGATACATTTTTGACGATTTTCTTTCTTTATCCCTAGTTGGCATGGCAACTTAGATTTTTTTCTATACTTCTTCACAAAATGATCAATTATATCATCATAGGTAAAACCCTGCCAAGACGCACTTTTAATCATCAATACTGCTGAACTTGTCAAATGTTCCTGACACATCGTGCTTCGTCAATAATTTTTAATTCCTTTCAATTCGAATAAAACATTTACTAGTGACATGTATTGTTAGAAATATTTTCAGAATGTGTTCCACGTTTATAAAGGTTCCTTGCAAATCATCACGCACAAGTCTATACAAATCAGCTGGTGATCTCGAAGCACAGAGCTCATCATTATCGATGGAATGAATGAATTGTTTCACGACATCTTCAAAAAGATTTGTGTCTATGTCCTCCCAGTAGAATTCACTTAATTTCTTATTGCAGGGGCTTTTAAAATTCTCATCCAAACTTCTGTTGAAAAGCACGCAAAATAAATCATGTTTTCTTCAGAGATTAATTTATACTCTGCGATTGCACCATCATTGTGTCACAAATAACATTGACAGTCTCAAAAATGATTTTCTCTTTCCCTTTTAAAGTGATTTTGTTATCTCTAGTTTCAACAAATAATAGCTTCTTGCTTCTCATCAAATTTTTTGTTAAGCCTTTGTTTCTACCGAGCTTTAGTCATTTCGAACTTCCATGACAAAACGTATAACTGAGGCTAACAACTGTGAGCATTCAATAAAGTTGTAGCAACATATTGCATTAATTCTTTGAAGTAAACAGTTCCACAAAAGGGTAAAAACAGCAATATCATACTTTTCAAACTTCTCTGCTCAGGATTTAGCTTCAGTTTTCACATGTGGTTTTTCTGAATTTGATGCGGTCATGTCTGATAAGGTTTTCTTTATATCAGCAAAGTTCATTTTCAAATCCAAAACAGCATCTGCATGGGTGGACCACCTGGAGTTGCAAATTCTTTTGACCGGCAAATGATTTTCATTTGCCTGCTCCAAGCGTGATTGCAGCGTCGTACATCGATGCGTGGAAACCGAAAAAAAGGCATACAGGTTTTGAATAAAGTCAAAAAAACATACAGCTTCCGCACAGGATTCAACTGCAGCAGTGCATATTAAATTCAATGAGTGACAGGAACATGGGATTAATAATGCAGAGGGGCTTGCCTTGTTCAGTCTTGCTTGTAGACCAGCATATTTTCCTGCCATATTTGCAGCAGAATTGAAGCTCTGCTTACCACAATAATTGATGTCCAAACCTAAATTTGCAATGCCTTCCAAAATGGTTGTTTCTGGACACTCAGAAGTGCGGGATTATAGCAGGACAAGAAAAATAAATCGCTCTACAACTTCACCATCGCTGGTCACGTACCTTAAAATGAATGTTCATTTATCCACATGACTTGATGTGTTGAATCAACTCATATGGAATAGTATTTGGCATCTTTTACTTCATTCCTGAATTGGTTTTTGAGCCACTTCAGTGATGTCGCAGTAGGTTCTGCGTGTTAGAAATGTGGTTTTCCCTGAACCACAGTATTGATAACTTTTCAAATGCTCTTTAAGAAGCTCGTCAAATCTGCTGAGATATCCAAGGCAGGCTAAAATATTACCTCTTTGATTTGTCAATGAGGGCTCATCATGTCCTCTTAGAGGTAATTGCAAAGATGACAGTCGTTTGATTGTGGCAGCTCTTTCCTCCAATAAGAACACTCCTTTTCAAACTGAGCCGATAACGCAGAATCGACTTGCGTCTTAGAACAATCGGACACACAGCTTTAGTATGAGGTGTGCAAGTTTCATGGTCAGCAATATCTCTTCTAACATTTCTCCAGTTGGAGTACATGTCGATAAATGCTTGTTTCCCTTTACTGGGGTCAGGGAATAAGTTACAAACATAACAGCTGGCGGCCTTAGTGGTTTCTGAAAAAAAATCAACCTAATTTTATTTTCCGTCATCCCATTTCTCTGAATCCTCAGAAAATGGGACTTATGAAGGCATCTATCCTGCCTTCAGTTTCCAATCTCAAACTCTTTTCTCAGATTTTCCATATACCTACATTTATTTAGAACAAAATATACTACTATACTCAATGGAACAGATTTTGGCAGTTGGGCAATGTCTTCAGTGTAGGTTTCTTCCCTCACTTCAATAGAAGAAATATCTTGTAGTTCCATTGCCATTTTAGGTATCAGCTCTTGTTCAGCTTTTTCAGGCAACGTGGTTTCTCCAGAAATCGGAAAGTCTGAGACATCAGATAATTCATCCATACCTTTGGTGGATGAGGATGAATGTGCAGTTGGTGCACTTTTCAATACTTTGAACTTTTAAAATTAAAATAGCGAGCTGTCATTTTGCCTCGCTTCGTCCTCTTGCGTCACCTTCAATCCTCTGCGCTTTTTTGATGGCCAGATTGATAATTTTGCTTCCTATTAACTGACTTTTCTTGACAGCAGCACGGTGGCGCAGTGGTTAGCACTGCTGCCTATGGCGCTGAGGCCCCGGGTTCGATCCTGGCCCGGGACACTGTCTGTGTGGAGTTTGCACATTCTCCCTGTGTCTGCGTGGGTTTCGCCCCCACAACCCAAAGATGTGCAGGGTAGATGGATTGGCCACGCTAAATTGCCCCTTAATTGGAAAAAAATAATTGGGTATTCTAAATGATTTAAAAAAATGATTTTTCAAGATTTTAATGAATAGTAATTTTCTGAGAAAGCAAGCCTTTTTTGCCCTCCTCAGTCTTGGAGGTCGAGTTGTCCCCTGCTCCCCTGGATGTTTGGAGATGGCTACCCCGAGTCTCAACCGGCTGGCTGGCTCACTCACCACCTCCTTCACGGCTCTTTTCACCAATTCGCCTGACCGCTGTGGCACCTCGCACCTCACCTCACTTGGTTTTCCTGCTCCATGCAGGAGTAGAACTGAACAAACATTTTAATGAACGGTTTAACAGAGAACACCTGAAGTCTCTACTTCATTAATTGCCCCTCGTAATGGTTAGCAGTTTCATCCATAGAATTTACAGTGCAGAAGGAGGCCATTCAGCCCATCGAGTCTGCACCGGCTCTTGGAAAGAGCACCCTACCCAAGGTCAACACCTCCACCCTATCCCCATAACCCAGTAACCCCACCCAACACAAAGCAATTTTGGACACTAAGGGCAATTTATCACGGCCAATCCACCTAACCTGAACATCTTTGGACTGTGGGAGGAAACCGGAGCACCCGGAGGAAACCCACGCACACACGGGGAGGATGTGCAGACTCCACACAGACAGTGACTCAAGCCGGAATCGAACCTGGGACCCTGGAGCTGTGAAGCGATTGTGCTATCCACAATGCTACCGTGCTGCCCATACCAATACTGTTAAATAGAGGCGATTAACAAGGTGCCAACATCTGATTGAGGACTCCGCAGGCTGCCCTCAAAGCCAGGTCTCGCAGGTCCGGACTTGGTCTAATCCACGGCGGCGGGACTGGCTGAAAATGGGTGGCCGCTCGACCCATCGGGGACCGGAGAAGCGCCGGGTGGGCCACTGCCAACAGCCCCTGACCGGAGCGGCGCGATCCCCGCCCCCGCAAAAAAAAACGGCGCCGGAGAATTTGGCAGCTGGCGTCGGAGCGGTGGGGTGGGACTCATGCTGCCCCCCCCCCCCCCCCGGCGATTCTCTGACCCGTCGGGGGGGGGTCGGATAATCCCGCCCTCTGGGAGAGAGTGCTGTTCCTACTTTGATAGTTTAAATGATTATTTTGGCAAATGTCATGCTCAAACGTATGAGAGATGTCAGTGCTGCACATTTCTCTACTTTATACACACAGGCACGGTAGCATAGTGGTTAGCACTGTTGCTTCACAGCTCCAGGGTCCCATGTTCGATTCCCGGCTCAGGTCACTGTCTGTGCGGAGTCTGCACGTTCTCCCCGTGTCTGCGTGGGTTTCCTCCGGCTGCTCCGGTTTCCTCCCACAAGTCCCGAAAGATGTGCAGGTTAGGTGAATTGGACATTCTGAATTCTCCCTCGGTGTCCCCGAACAGGCGCCGGAATGGGGCAACTCGGGGCTTTTCACAGTAACTTCACTGCAACGTTAACGTAAGCCTACTTGTAACAATAATAAGATAATTAAAAATAAGTGCTCAATACGAAGGGATTTTGGATCAATTATAACACAGTCGTAAATAGATGGCGAGGTTCCTTATGCAAGCCAGTGCAGAATTTTGTGACCAGCAATGACAGATTTGGATTAACAGCATTTCCCTCCTTATCAACCCTTGTAGGGGACAATCAGTTTAATGTCGAGGAATGTCCGCGCTGCAGATTAACAGTAGTGAGAGATTGGGCTGAGATTAGTCAAAGTCATTTCATTTGGAACTTATGTGGCGCTCTCCGTGAGAAGACTTTCAAGTCAGCAGTGTGGGCTCGAGATGGGTATAGTGTTCTAACCTGCTGTGCGGCACAACTTCCCTTCAACATTTCTGCCAGAAACTGCATTTCAGCTGTAATGGAGAGCAAAGGGGCAGTTTAGATTTACTGATCTGAGAACAGATATCTGTCCAACACCATCAGTCAATGGAGCTTTGCTCTTTGAATGACAGTGCACTGAAATATGCCAGTAATGCAAAACCAGTCGCAGTTAGAAGAAATCAAAGTCTCGCCTCGCAATTTGTGTAATATAGGATTCTAATCCCTCCAGGCAACTCCTCCCAAGATGGAGATCACCCGACAGGATTAGACACACAAGGTTTTCATAAAACCGAAAAGAAAACAAAAGGAGTTGTGGCAGCTGGGGCTAATACCGCGAAGCATTTTAAGTCGTTTTGTTTTCCTCTTTTGAAAAAAGAAAAATCGGATATCCGGTTCAGGCACCTTCGCACTGGGAGCTTGTAAAAGACTGTGTGAAGATAAAACCAGAGAAAATGAATGGGAGACAAAGGGCACCGTGCGGACTTTCAAACTGGGCAATGGAGACTGGCGTTCCTGCATGGGAAACACTATTGCTGATATTCCGCTAAACTGTACTGATAGAGGATGTGTGTCATCTAGAGTTACCCTTGAGCAAAGGGGGCAAACAACCCAAATTCGGTAACAAGTACAAATCTGCTTTTAGCTGATTCAGCAGATGAATTTTATTGACCCTGTGGTGCTCTTTGTGTTGTTCAATTCAGGATGATTGGCGTCGTGTTCATAAAGACCACAAATACCTTTTAAATTGAACAAAGCTATAAATTTATCAGCACTACTTTATTGGATTCGACACTTACTACCATTGATAATTAATATATAATCTACACTCATCTACTCTCCTTCAGTCTGTACTATAGCTATCTCCTTCACTTCTCCCCCCCCCCCCCCCCCACATAAGGCTTAACATCAATGTCTTATACGCTTGTACATCTAGCTCCCCCTAGAGGTTAATTTAGACAGTTCATTAACCCTTGCAGTTCTTACATTTCTGATAATGTCACAGACCCCAGCCCACAAACAATATAGAGTTACTGCATTGAAGGAGGCCATTCAGCCCGTCGCGTGTGTCAGCTGTTTTCTGGAGCAATCAACTTTGTTTCTGCAGTTTTTCTCTGCTCCCAGTGAAATAAAGAAGCGACCGGTGAATCGCTCTGTGCAGGATTTCCCCAGTTCACTCTTACTCGAACGACTATTCCAAGGCAACTATTAACTGGTGCAAGAAATTCATCCACAAAACTAACTGGGGGTATCCGATGGATTAGAAAATCAGCAACTACCTGTTTGAAGACTGTTGCATTTTAGTTGTTATTATAAGCTTCTAATGAGAGACCTTTCTATTGTGATAGCTGCAGATGGGCATATAGCATGTTCAAATGACATCCATTTGAGTGGGTGCCTTAACCTATTTAGTTTAGAGTGACTAGTGCACCCATTAAAATGGACAGAGGAATGCCATACATTATGTATTCAACACTATTATCAACAATAGTAATTTTATAAGATAAAATCAACATTACCACAGATTGCTGATATGTAGAAAGTATATTTAGTGGAGATGGAAATGCCAAACCACATGTGACATACGTAAGCCAAAAGCTCGAGTACTGAACTTAGGTTTGATGGGAAAGTTGGCTGAGGAAAAATTGGGTTGAACAAAAGAATAACTAAAGTGAAGGCTGAGATAGGAGAGGTTATGGACTGGATTTTCATGGTTTCTGCCAGGGTGTGGGAGTTGGAATGGGAAGTTTGTGGTTAGCTTGCTCCCACTCCATGCCCCTGCCGTTTCAACATGGTGAATCAAATGGCCAATGAATGGCCCCAGAGTGGGATGGTGGGCAATTAAAGTTGGGAAGGAGGGCTCTGTGCCCAATCGGGCAGAATGCCAAATGGCAGAGGTGTTGGACTTTGAACCGGTGGTTGGTCATGTCCACTAATCTAAAAGCCTCCTGCCTTCTCAATGGTCAGTCTAAAAAAAAGAAATACAGTCTCAATCAGGGGCGGCATGAGGGGGGGGGGGATGAATGTGTCTGTGTGCGGGAGGGGGATTGTGGATGTGCGTGGGGCGGGTGAGGGTGGGGAGGGGGTGCGGGGTGGTTGGGGTGGTTGGGGCGGCTCTCCCAATTTGTGCCCATAAAACCTTGCCCAATAATGGGGAATGAGGAAATGGCAGCGTCGTTAAACAAATATTTTGTATCTGTCTCCCCCTTAACAGTCACAAAAGAAAACTACCAGAAATAGTGTGAAGCCGATGGCGTACTGAGAGCGAGGAATTACAGAGCCTTCGTCGGAGTCTGTCTGGGGCATCGCTTTCGGTTTTGAGCCCAGATCCTCAGGAAAGATATTTTAGCGTCGAAGTGAAGGCAGTACAGATTCACCAGAATGATATCAAAGCTCAAAGAGTAAGAGGGGCGGTTGCATCAGTTTGTCTTGCATTTGCTTGTTTAGAAGGCTGAAGGATGATCTTATCGCGATGTTTACAATGATGAAGGGATTTGAAGTAGTCGATAAAAATAAATAATTTCCTTCGGTGGGATAATTCAGAACAAGAGGACATTATCTTAAAGGTTAGAGCCTGGCCATTTAGGAGTACATGCGCATTAGGAGCAGGAGTAGGCCGCTCGGCCCCTCGAGCCTGCTCCAACATTCAATAAGATCACGGCTGATCTGATTGTAACCTCACTCCCACATCCCTGCCGACCCCCCGATAACCTTTCACCCCCTTTGTCAAGACCCCTTAAGGGCTCTTAAAGGTTTCGGTTCAGTAAATTCAGGAATGATTTTTGCATACAGATGGTTTATACAAGTTCTGAGCCTATTTCTTTCAATGTGGCGCATCAGCAAGATTCATCGTAGATCTTTACTTGAAGTTCTCTCAGATTATGTTTACATATTTGCTTTCATAAAACTTTTCCTGGCTCTATATTTTTAGAATGTTTGTCAATAAGTTGACTCCTTTGGCAAGATAGATTTTAGGAACTCAGATGCAGGGCCTTTGAAGTGAGAAAAGCCTTCCTGTTCCAGCCTCTCAGCATTCTGCATTTCGAAAATTCTTCTAAACTCCAGGTGCCTCTGCTCCCTCAGTTATTGATATCAGGTGGGAGTTGGGTGCGCTCTGAAGTCAGCTTTTGCCAGGAGAATTTGCAGGTGGTGCAAAGCCGTTGTCGACCTCGTCCGAGGTTTAAAGATATTTGCAAGAGGAAACCCCAAATCTGAATATCATGGGAAGATATGGTGAAGAACAGGCCGCACAGGTTTCACTCTCTCGTGAGTGGGATTGGGGAGTCGAAAGAGGCTCAGGGGAAGTAGCTGAGAGAGAGAGAGTGGGAGAGAGAGAGAAAAGAGCAAAGAAGAAAGTGCATCAGGCTGCGGTCGACGTGGCGCCATTGTCAGGGGCCATTGGAAGAGGCCCATGCGGCGTTTCTCCGCGGTCGACCGGCCGAGTTCCCGCCGGCGTGGTTCACATCTGGTACCAGCCGGCGGGAGCTCGGAGCCGCGGCCGCGGTGGCTGGTCCTGGTGGGGGGGCAGGGGGAACCTGACTCTGGGGGGGGGGGGGCCTCAGCGGTGGCCAGGCCCATGATCAGGGGCCACCGATCGGCAGGCCATCGCGATCTGGGGGGGGGGACCTATCTTCCTCCGCACCGGCCCTCTGTGTGGGTCTGCCATGTTGGCGGTGCCCGCACCGAATTGTGCTGCCGCTTGTGGCTGCCGTGCGCATGTGCGGCCGCACGGTCTGGATAGCAGGGCCCCGCTGGCAGCCAGGAAAAAGTCCGGAGTGATTCTCACCTGTTTTCCGGGGGGGTGTGGGGAATTAGTTCCCAAAAGGGAGAATCCCGCCCCCATCTCTCCGTGTGATTTCAACTTCCACCACCTGTGGGATGGACTGTTCCTTGACAATTGGACACTTCAACCACTCAATGTTACTGTGATAAAGCGAGGAGAGCCCACCGAGCTTCTTAAAAGCCCTTTATTTCAGCAACAACATCGTACATTCACAGGGCCCCGTTACCTTTCACCGGGTCCTCGTCCCTTTTTAGCTGGCTCTACAGCTGCCTGCCTTTTATGCTCGTGCTGGGTTAACTCAGTCCAATTGAGCACGGGGAACAATTATCCCCAGCTGCATGAGTCCTGGGCAGGTTATTACAGTCACAAGATGGCGTTAGGAGAAATGAATAGATTTAGTTAAAGGGAGGCTAGAGCTAACACCACTGAATTGAAGGTCACATGCTTCTCGAATGCTTATAGACTGAGTGAACCTTGCACACCCTCAAAGCATCAGTAAGAACCCTCCAGCAAGCTCTGGGTTGTTTATGCCAGAGCCGTTAGGCTCTAGCTAGGAACAGATAGCGGAACTGCTTCTGGCTGAAGATTTAACAATAAACTGTGATATTCCTTTGTTCGCCGCAAAGAGAAAAGGTACAGAGGTGGAACCCTCTGGTGCGGCCTGTTCTTCGCCACATCTTCCCCCGATATTCAGATTTTCAGGCCGCCTCTTGCAAAGATCTTCAAACTTAAGACTAGGTTGTCCCAATGGCTTCAAAACTACCTGCAAATTCTCCTTGCAGCAGGTGACACTCTGGATTATTTCAAACACGATGAAAGGTTTTATTAAGTGGTGTTGCTCATCCAATCTAAGATGGAGAATTGCAAAGCCCACGCAAACACTTGGTTTACGTCTCTACACATCACGGGATGCTTCACCAGCAAGGATGTATTCTCTGATACATAACACCCCTCCCCCTTTACTTCATTAGACAACGACTTAATATTTATGCAACAGATCCATTTATTCATTATCTTTGTACAGGTACATAACTCAATAAGACAGTCTCTCAGGTGGAGGTCTATTCCTTTTGGCTTGGATTCGGCATTTTGACTCCTCGAGAACTAGGAAGTTTCCTCTTTTCCTTCAGCAGGTGGTACTTTCTTGGAATTTACTCCAGTGCCTGTCACTATAGGCATTGGGAAGTCCTCAGAAACAGAATGTGAACTTGTCTCTGGGTTTGTTCTTTGTTCCGAAGTATCGCTGTCTAGAATTCCCAAAGATAGAACTTCTGGGGAAGTCTCTGCGATTTCACTTTGTGAAGTTAGTGGCTGATCAGCATGACTTTGCCAAACTCGCTCATCATCCGTCTGGGCGGTGTATGAAATTGGGGGGTCTTTGCTAGGATCACAGCAGGTACCCATCTCCCATTGGTGATGTAGCGTCTGGCCAGCACTCACTCTCCCTGGTTGCATACTTGCTTTTTGGAGTTTTGCTCCCTCCTAGCAATCTGTGCTTGTTGTCGTTTGACAATCTCCGAAGTATCAGGTGGAATTAGCAAATCAAACCGTGTTCTTAGTTTCCTTTTGAACAACATCATTGCTGGTGAACTCTGTGTTATTGTGTATACGGTGTTCCTGTAAGACATTAGGAATTTGTTCACTCCTCTTGCAAATGTCCCCTGGCCCTTCGATGCTTTGATGAAATGTTTCAAAAACTGAACAAATTGTTTGGCCAATCCATTTATCGCAGGATGATATGGAGCTGATTTTATATGGTCTATAACATTTCCCTTCACGTACTCCTCAAACTCCTTCCAAGTGAATTGAATACCGTTATCACTTAAAATCTGCTCTGGTGTTCCAAATCTTGCGAATATTTCGTCTGGTTTCTCAATGGTCTGCTCAGTTGTCATTGACTTCGCTGTCGTGACTTCCGGCCATTTAGAGTGTGCCTCCACATCGCTAAGAATAGGTGACTCTCAACTGCACCAGCGTAATCCATCATAATATCCAACCATGTATATGATGGAGTGCAGACAGGCAGTGATTGACACACAGGATGACAAGTGAGCACACAGAATACAGCAGCCAATCACCAGACAGGACACAACCACTATAAAGCCAGAAGACACCAGTTTTCCCGCTCTCTTGGGATCCAGCCTCTGAGACAGTCAGAGCCCGTGAGCAGCAGCCAGTGCAAACACCATGTGGTAGTCAGTTAGTCCGGTCAGGTTAGCCTCAGGTCTCCAGTCAAGTCCGTATAGTGTCAACCCACAGTTAAGCATGTCCACATAGACCCAGCCTACCCAACGCATCATAGTCTATATTTATGGCTGTGTCGGCCCTTCCCACAGATGTTAGGGTTGCGGTGGTGGAGTGTCTGTAGTTTTGCACAGGACAGGACTGACATTGCCCCATTGACTCTTCAATTTGAGCATCTAATCCTGGCCACCAAAAATAATTACGAGCCAGTTTCTTCATCCTCAGAATGCCAGGATGTCCCTCATGTAGCTGGTCAAGGACTTCACTACGCAAGCACGCAGGAATAATCACTCTGATTCCCCAGAACAGAACTCCATTCTGATCTGTCAACACAAGTCGTTGTGTGATGTAGGGCCTGAGGTCTGGATTTCTCCTCTGAATGTCTGACAGCGTTTCTTTTTGCACCTTCCCCATCACTGGATCAGTTCTTGTGTGTCTCTGAATTTGAGATGAAGTCACAGGTACATTATCTACGAGCGGGAAATACAGGATATTGGCGAACTGATCTCAGATTCATGCCTGACTTGCAACAGCAATCATGACCAACATTCATTATTTTCATGAAGCTCTGACTCCTGGATTTTGGACATCGTATGAGTGCTGATAATATCAAAGACCGGAGTATCTAACTGCTGGCGCCAATGGAGAATCTGCGGTTGATTCACGATGGGAAAATCGGCGTGAACCCCTCAATGATTCCGGTGAGGGGTTAGCACTAGCGCCACATGGAACACCTTCAGATCACGCGGAAAATGGGCAAAGAATCGGCGGGTCCCGGCCGTTCATGCCGGGGCTGATAAGCTGCACCGATCGCACCGGAAAACATGGCACCTGCCGTGCTGGCACCCTAACCCGCCCACCCCGACCCCAGAGCCCAACCCCTGGCCACCCCCCCACCACTCCCCCCCAACCTGAGCAGAAGCCCCACCTCCCCCGGCCAGCCGCACGGATCCCGGACGAGTGTAGCAGCGCTGGACACTGTCGGTCGTTCCTCTCCTGAAGCCATTATGTGCAAGACAACAGCACCAACCCCATAGCGTGACGCATCGAAAGCAAGTTGCATCTTCAATTTGGGATTATAATGAACCACCAGCTTTGAATTCTGAAAGCCATCTTTTACCTCATTGTATGCACTTTTGCCTTTTTCTGACCAGTGCCATGACTGTTTGGCACATAACAAATTGTGTAAGGGCCTCAATCGCGTTGCTAAATTTGGTACGAACTCACCATAATAATTGATCAATCCTGAAAATGGTCTTAATTGTGTCTCATTTTGAGGATGCGGTGCTTCTAAGATTGCTGCCATCTCCGGCTCCTTGCGTAAGTCACTTTTATCGATGATATGACCCGTTGTAATTAATGGATGACATGATGAGTCCTTTTTAACTCTCAGGTTGTGGCTCTGTAAATGCTTCAGAGCAGCTTCCAAATTCTTTAAGTGTTCCTGGTCACTTGAACCGGCGATGAGATGCCATCTAAATAACATTGCACTCCATTCAGCCCACTTAGAATTTGATCCATGGATCTCTGTGAAAGCACAAGAGCAGATGTTGGTCCAATCAGGCCTGTGTGTGTCACAATGGTGAGTCGCGGCTGTGATTCTGCAGCCACATTCATCTGCAGATATGTCCGTGAAAGATCAATTTTACTGAATTTCTGCCCTACAGAAAGTCCAGCAAAAAGTCTTCAGTCAGCAGAGTGGATAATGATCTGTGAACAACACTGGGTTAACAGATATAGAACATAGAACAGTACAGCACAGAACAGGCCCTTCGGCCCTCGATGTTGTGCCGAGCAATGATCACCCTACTCAAACCCACGTATCCACCCTATACCCGTAACCCAACAACCCCCCCCCCCCCTTAACCTTACTTTTTAGGACACTATGGGCAATTTAGCATGGCCAATCCACCTAACCCACACATCTTTGGACTGTGGGAGGAAACCGGAGCACCCGGAGGAAACCCACGCACACACGGGGAGGACATGCAGACTCCGCACAGACAGTGACCCAGCCGGGAATCGAACCTGGGACCCTGGAGCTGTGAAGCATTGATGCTAACCACCATGCTACCGTGCTGCCCCGTGTTTTAAAATCTCCCAACATTGTCACTGAACCATCACGTTTCAATACAGGAACTATCGGTGTCACCTAATCACTTGTGGCAACTGCTCCAATGACTCCTGTTTGGACTAGTTTTTCTAGTTCTTCGTCAACTTTTGATCTATTGGCACACAGTACAGTTCTAGCTTTGAGACATTATGGGCGAAATTCTCCGCCCCCCACGACGGGTGGGAGAATAGCGGGAGGGCCTTCCCGACATTTTTGCCGCCCTCCCGCTATTCTCCCCCCCCACCGCCGAAGTCCCGACCCGAATCGCTGCCGCCGTTTTTTTTACGGCCGGCAGCGATTCTCAGCTGTTCGATGGGCCGAAGTCCCAGCCCTTTCCGCCGTTTTTACGAACGGCAAACACACCTGGTCTTGCCGTTCGTAAAAACGGCGTCACAAACTCGCTATTAATAACCATGGCACCGATGGGCACCGATCGCGGGCAGCGGGCCCGATGCCCGCGCACTACTTGTCCTTCCGCCGCCCCGCAGTATCCATTCGCGGGGCGGCTGAGGGGCAACCCGACCCGCGCATGCGTGGGTTTCGCGCAAAAACACGATGACGTCACCCGCGCATGCGCGGGTTTGAGTCTTCCAAACTGCGCATGCGCGGCTGACGTCATATGACGCGTCAGCCGGCGCTAACTCCGGCAAGCGGGCTTAACGATTTTCGTTAAGCCCGTCTTGCCGGAGCCTACGGCGTCGGGCTGCTAGCCCCGACCGGGGACCAGAATCGGTCCCCCGTCGGGAAGGGGCGCGCTGCCGTAAAACCCGCCCGGGTTTTACGGCAGCTTTACGATTTCTCCCGTTTTGGGAGAATCTCGCCCTATGGGTGGGATTCTTCGGCCACGTCTGCCTGGCGACTGAAAATTCCTGCCCGAGGTCACTGGACTTTTACATGGTCCCCGTCCCATCCATGGCGATCTTGAAGCAGGAGCGGCTGAAGAATCCAGCCTTTTGGCTTGATTTTCAAGTCATTGAGCCTAGTAAATCTTCGAACACCTTCTCTAACTTCACCAGAAGTTGTTGCAAGTTGGCCTTTGAGTCCATAGGATGACTTACTGCTTCCCAGTTGAGTCTAATCTCCAACCATGCTTTACCAAATAAAGCAGAAACATTTTCACTAACAACGTGAAGAGGCAACTTCACCGTCTGTCCACTTGCTTCTAATTTCACCATAATGCCTCTTTTTAATGGTACAACCTCTTCAGTGTACGTCCTTAGGATCACGTTTGATGGTTTTAAAGGCAAATGTTTCCATTTCTGATGAAAAACTGTCTCAGGTAACCCAAATGTTAGGTGGGGTTACGAAGAAAGGGCAGAAGAGTGGGCCTTGGTCAGGTGTTCTTTCAGAGGGTTAGGCAGGCTTGAGGGTCGTGTAGACTCAATGGGTCAAATGGCCTGCTTCTGCACTGTAGGGATTCTACGATTCTATGATCTATGAAACTCCCTGAGTTACCTGGGTGGTTGGCCCCGGGTGCGCATCAGCTGATCCTCCTCCCTGTGGGTGCTTGAGGGCCCCTGGCTTTTGCCTTGGGATAGAGAGGCAGCTGGACTAAGTATGAGAATTCTCACTGTCCTCTGGTATTGGCATTGATGGATACCAGCAAGTACCTGCACCATGGAGTGCATGTCCTCCAGCAGTACAGGACAAAGGTCTTGCATCAAGATCTGCACCGAGGCCTGCACAGCAGCTATGTTGACCTTGTTGCATTGGAGGGTCTGCCGAATAAGCTCAGACATAAGGAGGGTGGACACCCCCATGCAACCTTTTAATCCGAGGAGTGTACCAGACATCCTTTCCTGATTTTGCCTTAGGAGCCCCAGAAACAGAGGCAGGGCCGAATCCAAAGGCTCGACATCCGACTGGGGTACAGCAGATTCCAGCAATCCTCCGAGTGCCGGCACCCAGGGGTGTTCCTGCCTCCACCTGCGATGGATCAGGCACGAAAACTAAATGCCACCGCGGTGTGTGTCTCTGCACTCTTGGAGGATGTGGGCTGGCGCCGCGACTGTTCTTCAATGCTAGATCTGTGAATTCCTCTTCTGCTCTCGGGCTGAAGTGGAGGACCTGGCCGGTGGACACCCGGTGCTGCTTCCCAGATGTGGTCATTAGTGGACGACAGGGACCTGAGAAATAGGAGACTTTGTTGTCTGATGGATGTTGCAGTGCTAGATCGTCACTTGGTTTATCGCCGCTGACCTCACCATTAGCACAGGTCACTGTCCTCCCTGGCCTACTGGATGGCTCTGTCCTCAATGTCTGTGAAGACCTTCAACTCTGACACCCCTCCATCCAACTGAAATTCCTCCCTCTTGTTGTGTGCCAGCCTGTCCTGCATGAAAACAGATGGAAACAGGGTAAGCAGAGTGGGTGCCAGGGCAGGTGATAAGGATGCCTGGCATGTGTCACCCAGTGAGGACACAGCTTGCAGAGGAGATGAAGGCGTGCGTGGTGGTGTCCATTAATGTCGCAATGAGTGAGATTCCTGTGGGTGTGTGATGGGTGTGTGAGTGAGAGTTGAGAGTGATGAGAATAGTTCTTACCCTGGCAGAGCGGAGATCAGTCATCCTCTTACAGCACTGGATGGCAGTACTCCTCTGTAAGGTGTTAGTGTTGACCACCACTGCCACCACCTCCTATGCTGGATTGATGATCTTTCTGCCAGATATTTGCCAAGAGCGCGGGTATATCACGTCGCGGTGGGCCTCCACCACATCCAGCAGCCGCCCCAGGGAGGCACTGGGGGATTTTGGAGCAGTATGCTTAGCTTTTGCAGCCACAACTTCCCAGCGGCAAATGTGCTAGCCGTGTGGAGGGATGGCCTTTAAATGTGGCGCCCTGATCACTAACGCGCTGAGGTGATGGCGGGGCGGGTGAGTCAGAGGCCGCCCGTTAACAATACGGCATGGAACCCATGCATGAAAATATTTTGCACTAGGTGCCTCACTATATGGCGGGGAAAGCCGCCATCTCCATTGACGGGTTAAACACCACTTTTCCTGCCCCGCATCGGCCTTCGCTGATTTCCAAGAAAATCTCGCCTTTTCATTTCTCCAGTTTGTTGTTCCTGCAATTTCCATATTTAACTATCCGGCAGTATCCAGTCATTGAAAGCTTTTCGACAATATCAGATCTGCTCCCACTGAAGAGGCTGAAAATCAGGTGCTGGAGATGGCTAGTCACAGGCGGAGAGAAAGAGAGAGACATAGAACATAGAACATAGAACGATACAGCGCAGTACAGGCCCTTCGGCCCTCGATGTTGCACCGACATGGAAAAAATCTAAAGGCCATCTAACCTACACTATGCCCTTATCATCCATATGCTTATCCAATAAATTTTTAAATGCCCTCAATGTTGGCATGTTCACTACTGTTGCAGGTAGGGCATTCCACGGCCTCACCACTCTTTGCGTAAAAAACCCACCTCTGACCTCTGTCCTATATCTATTACCCCTCAATTTAAGGCTATGTCCCCTCGTGCTAGCCACCTCCATCCGCGGGAGAAGGCTCTCGCTGTCCACCCTATCTAACCCTCTGATCATTTTGTATGCCTCTATTAAGTCACCTCTTAACCTTCTTCTCTCTAACGAAAACAACCTCAAGTCCATCAGCCTTTCCTCATAAGATTTTCCCTCCATACCAGGCAACATCCTGGTAAATCTCCTCTGCACCCGTTCCAAAGCTTCCACGTCCTTCCTATAATGAGGCGACCAGAACTGTACGCAATACTCCAAATGCGGCCGTACTAGAGTTTTGTACAACTGCAACATGACCTCATGGCTCCGGAACTCAATCCCTCTACCAATAAAGGCCAACACACCATAGGCCTTCTTCACAACCCTATCAACCTGGGTGGCAACTTTCAGGGATCTATGTACATGGACACCGAGATCCCTCTGCTCATCTACACTACCAAGAATTTTACCATTAGCCAAATATTCCGCATTTCTGTTATTCTTTCCAAAGTGAATCACCTCACACTTCTCCACATTAAACTCCATTTGCCACCTCTCAGCCCAGCTCTGCAGCTTATCTATGTCCCTCTGTAACCTGCAACATCCTTCCGCACTGTCTACAACTCCATCGGCTTTAGTGTCGTCTGCAAATTTACTCACCCATCCTTCTGCGCCCTCCTCTAGGTCATTTATAAAAATGACAAACAGCAACGGCCCCAGAACAGATCCTTGTGGTACGCCACTCGTAACTGAACTCCATTCTGAACATTTCCCATCAACTACCACTCTCTGTCTTCTTTCAACTAGCCAATTTCTGATCCACATCTCTAAATCACCCTCAATCCCCAGCCTCCGTATTTTCTGCAATAGACGACCGTGGGGAACCTTATCAAACGCTTTACTGAAATCCATATACACCACATCAACTGCTCTACCCTCGTCTACCTGTTCAGTCACCTTCTCAAAGAACTCGATAAGGTTTGTGAGGCATGACCTACCCTTCACAAAACCATGCTGACTGTCCCTAATCATATTATTCCTATCTAGATGATTATAAATCGTATCTTTTATAATCCTCTCCAAGACTTTACCCACCACAGACGTTAGGCTCACCGGCCTATAGTTACCGGGGTTATCTCTACTCCCCTTCTTGAACAAAGGGACCACATTTGCTATCCTCCAGTCCTCTGGCACTATTCCTGTAGCCAATGATGACCTCAGCAATCTCTTCCCTGGCTTCCCAGAGAAGCCTAGGATAAATCCCATCCGGCCCCGGGGACTTATCTATTTTCACCTTGTCCAGAATTGCCAACACTTCTTCCCTACGCACCTCAATGCCATCTATTCTAATAGCCTGGGTCTCAGCATTCTCCTCCACAATATTATCTTTTTCTTGAGTGAATACTGACGAAAAGTATTCATTTAGTATCTCGCTTATCTCCTCAGCCTCCACACACAACTTCCCACCACTGTCCTTGACTGGCCCTACTCTTACCCTAGTCATTCTTTTATTCCTGACATACCTATAGAAAGCTTTTGGGTTTTCCTTGATCCTACCTGCCAAAGACTTCTCATGTCCCCTCCTTGCTCGTCTCAGCTCTCTCTTTAGATCCTTCCTCGCTTCCTTGTAAATATCAAGCGCCCCAACTGAAACTTCACGCCTCATCTTCACATAGGCCTCCTTCTTCCTCTTAACAAGAGATTCCACTTCTTTGGTAAACCACGGTTCCCTCGCTCGACCCCTTCCTCCCTGCCTGACTGGTACGTACTTATCAAGAACATGCAATAGCTGTTCCTTGAACAAGCTCCACATATCCAGTGTGCCCAACCCTTGCAGCCTACTTCTCCAACCAACACATCCTAAGTCATGTCTAATGGCATCATAATTGCCCTTCCCCCAGCTATAACTCTTGCCCTGCGGGGTATACTTATCCCTTTCCATCACTAACGTAAAGGTCACCGAATTGTGGTCACTGTTTCCAAAGTGCTCACCTACCTCCAGATCTAACACCTGGCCTGGTTCATTACCCAAAACCAAATCCAATGTGGCCTCGCCTCTTGTTGGCCTGTCAACATATTGTGTCAGGAAACCCTCCTGCACACATTGTACAAAGAATGACCCATCTAATGTACTCGAACTATATCTTTTCCAGTCAATATTTGGAAAGTTAAAGTCTCCCATAACAACTACCCTGTTACTTTCGCTCTTTTCCAGAATCATCTTCGCCATCCTTTCCTCTACATCCCTAGAACTATTAGGTGGCCTATAGAAAACTCCCAACAGGGTGACCTCTCCTTTCCTGTTTCTAACCTCAGCCCATACTACCTCAGAAGAAGAGTCCCCAAGAGCAGGAGAGTGTAGAGATCGACCATGCGGTTCAAGTGCAGTCTCTCAAACACTATAGAACTCAGTAGTAATTTGAGTTACCCTTCTCGGATGCAAGTAAGAATCTTTTATTGCCTCTACTGATTACATTTGAGAGAAACTTAAATCTATTCTCTATAAAGCCTTGCCAGCAAAAGGCTTAAAGAGAAGTAATTTACAAAACAATTTAGCTTTCAAAAATAATACAGAACTGGTTTCTTGCTTAAAACAAAACAGCTTGCGCAAACTTCAAGAGTTAGAGTGGAAAAGTGAAAATACAAAAATAAGGATAGCAAGTAGTTAGATCAAAATATAGAGTGATCCTGGATAGAAAATGGCTGTGCGGACCCTCATGTTTAAGGAAAATGTTATCAGTCTGAAGCCACCTGTCCATACCTCTATGTTGTCCTGATTGGTTTGGGTGAGTTTCAAATACATTTGATTTGATAGTTAACTGTCAATCCTCAATGTGCAACATAAGTTTTAAATGTTTCATGTTTGAATATTTGTTTGTGCTATGGAATGTGATTTTGTGCTGTAATCAAGACTGATTTATACTGGTTTTCTGCTGACTTTCACTTTATCCATATTCTGAACAATGGTGGCTTCATTTTGTTCTGGTGCTTATTTCGACCTTGATCCTGATTACTGGTACAGCTCATTTCTTAATATGAAACTTACTTTGAAATCTGTTCATTAGAACGATAGTCCATTCATTTTGTCAGTAAAAATGCCGTTTTTATCTTCAATTAGTTTGTGGACGTGTCAGGCTTTGTACCTCTGTTTAAGTTATATGTTTTGTCATGACCTAAGGTTATGAATACTGAAATCCTTATTTTAAAATGGGTATTAAAGGCTGGGCTTTAATATTAACATTAAAATGCCCTTTTACCTATCAGAAATAGCTGATTCCCTTCAGAGAGACAACATGAACCAATCATTACATTACATCAGGGGCGGCCAATTGTATAATACGGCACTTTCCAATTTGCAGCAAAGTTAACAAAGTCTGGAGGAGCAGGAATCGGAAAGATCCTGGCAGATAAACGATGCCGGGACCATTTCACAGACAATTGCTGGCAGTGTAAAACTCCGGGAATGTGAGCTGGGCAAACAAGATCAGAGTGCAACATTCCAACGTTTGCCAAACTATAGAAGGCAGGGCTGGAAATGGTGATGAATTTAATGATTGAGGGACTATAATGAGGTGCGAACTAAAAAGTGAGCACAGATGTTCCCGCCCAAAACAAATGCAGTGCTTCAGATGCTGTGAAGACTGAGTCTGACCTCAGTGCAAAGGGATAATATTTAGCATGTTTTCAACGAGTATGCATGACTGCTTGTTGAACAAAGGCTTTAAGTGGTGATGATTGCAGATGCTTTGTCATAAGTGCAGCAGCAATAAAGAGACTCGTTAATTCTATATTTCAGATTTCCATTTTGTGAAGGTGCCTCCATGACAGAACCAAGGCTCCTTCCAACAGCGGTTTAATGTGCACTGCTGGCTTATTACAATGCGTGGCCCTTCAAAGATTGGCATGTGCACATTTTAGTGAGAACATTGCACAGAGGGAGAATACATGTCCTCTGGTGGTACATTCCCGGTGGCCACGCAACAGCTCAGAGGGAACTTGAGACCAAATTTCCTCACGTCTCAATAAGCAACATTCTGCAGCACTGCCTGCTCAGCTGGGGAAGCTCTCCTTATTTGATCGGAAGAAAGAATTGAATTTATGTAGCAGCTTTCACATACCCACAATGTCCCAAAGTGCTTTAGAGTCAATGAAGTACTTCTTAAAGTATATTTATCAGTGTAATTTTGGAAACGCAACAGCCAATTTGCTCACAGCAAGTTCCCACAAACTACAATGCGATAATGAGCAGGTAATCAGTTTTTTAAATTAATGTTGATTGAGGGATACAGATTGGTCAGGACATCGGGGATATTTTTGCAGCTCGTCTTCGAAATTGTTCCATAGCATCTTTACCATCCGTGTCACGGACCGCACAGGACCACAGTTGAACACCTCATCTGAAAGCTGGCACCTCCTCCAGCGTGGTACCCTCTCTTGATTGGCTAGAGTGTTAACATAGATTTTTGTGCTCAAGTGTCTGGAGTGGGGCTTGAATCCACAACCTTCTAACTCAGCCAAAACTGATACATGGAGCCAAATTTCCGTGATCGAAATTCCCTCGGAGGAAAAACCTCCCAGTTGGCAAAATCTCCACTTTGGTGGGGTTTAAATAAGCTTCAGTCTGGGCCGTCTGCAAAACCTCATTTTGTACGTTTGCTGTTTTCACAGCCACAGAGAAATGTTGACTTTGCATAATTGATATCTCCATGCGATTCAATATTTTTTGTGATCTCTTTTGTTAATGGTTCAATGTTTATGTGCGCAAGACTAAGAACTGTAAATTGCCTAAATCGTCGACGATTGATATTGCAATGGCCTGTTAATTGGTACTCTTATAGGATTGTAGGAACACCAGTTTATTTTCTGAAAAATTATGCAAAGATGTTTTTTGTTCAATGTTTCACGCATACCATTGTTACTATAGATTATTTGGTTCTGTAAATAATATACATTGGGTGAATGGGCATAGAAAGCCTATGGATGCGATTTTCAGGCCATTCCCACCAACGGTATCTTCTGGTCCCCCACAGCAGGTTCCCTGGTGGCAGGATGGGCGAACCATGCCAAACGGCCTGGACTTTGACGGGACCGGAAAATCCCATCGGCAGCCAATGGTTGAGTTGGCATGGGAGCTATAAGGGGTAATGAGGGTGTGCGTGGGACTTGAGTTGGCATGGAGCGGACATGGGTAAGACCTTTTGAACTTACCGTTTTAAAAAGTTTACAAATACAAACTACCGTTTACGACTCCTCTGAGATCCATGAGCTACGAGTCATGGAGAAATTGGCTGGACTCTATGAAAATTGTGGAAAGCTAGTCTATCCCCCTGCATGGTAGCATTGTGGATAGCACAAATGCTTCACAGCTCCAGGGTCCCAGGTTCGATTCCCGGCTTGGGTCACTGTCTGTGCAGAGTCTGCACATTCTCCCCGTGTGTGTATGGATTTCCTCCGGGTGCTCTGGTTTCCTCCCACAGTCCAAAGATGTGCAGGTTAGGTGGATTGGCCATGATAAATTGCCCTTAGTGTCCAAAATTGCCCTTAGTGTTGGGTGGGGTTACTGGGTTATGGGGATAGGGTGGAGGTGTTGACCTTGGGTAGGGTGCTCTTTCCAAGAGCCGGTGCAGACTCGATGGGCTGAATGGCCTCCTTCTGCACTGTAAATTCTTTGTTAATCTCCCTGCAATGGAATTGGTCAGGTGGGGGAGCGCATGTTACAGGCTCGTTACCTGCACCCTTACTCCACACCAGCAAAAACTGGGGACACCAGTGGAATCATGTTCTCCGTGTCGTTATTAAATGGCTCTTGGGTCTTCCGATTCCGTGAAGAATAATTCCCTTTCCAGTTCGTTTAGATCCTGAAAATTGTGTTGCATCTTCCTTGATCATTTTTGTGCGGAAATAATGATTTTGTGACTTCCAAAATTGGCGCCCACATCTGTAGCCTATGTGGATCTCTTCTCTTATTGTGCTTCTTTTGAACTATTGCTTTTTCTGACTAGCCCTGCTACTGTGCAGCCGTTTTCAGGCATCAGGGGTAACAGTTTCTGGAACTAACGTCGGTGATGTTTATAATGCTTTAGCCAACTACTAATGCTAAATTGAGAATCATCAGATTGGAATATGTTAGCAACTCATCCAAATTGCATTTCTGTCCAAATACTAAGACTTATAAAAAACTAATATAGAAAAGGACAGTTCTTATTTGTAGTTATTAGTGTCTGGTTACATTAGCGTTGTGAAGCTTGGATGGAGGTGGGAGCTGTCTATTCGTATCCTTGCATTGAGAGCAAAACGTTATTGATGGGATTAAGGCAAAACTGTGAATTTAACAGTTGTCTATGAGACCATCCCAAAAATGGCAATGTCAACATCAAACTCACTGAAAGCTCAGTTATCACTTTGTTTTATTACGGTGCACTCCATTGAGTCATAACAGGGAAAACATTGTTCTCTGTATTATAAAATAATGACGTTTGCAATAAACTTACACTTGTGTGGACCAGGTGCATCAAATGCGTTTCCTTACAAAGATGCAACAGCATTGTCATCCATTGACTATCATCCGGACTCCTGTGATTGTCCAACACATCTCTTTATTCATCATATATGATGGTAACTCCACAATGGGAATTTCAAGATCTCATTTTAAAGCTGGCTTTAGAATCCTGGGGCATTACTTATTGGACCATTCTTGGTTGCTTTTCCACTGACTTGGTGTCTACCGTGGCTGCATCATCATTCTACTTCACAATGACGAAAGACGTTTGAATCCAATTTGGATGGGTTCTTCTAATCTGTACTTAAAGGCCGGAATTCTCTGGTGTTTGGGATTCTCTGTTCCCGCTGGCAGCGCGCCCCCGTCCGCGGGTTTCCCGGCAGCGTGGGGTGCTTCAATGAGAAATCTCATTGACAAGCGGCAGGAAGAGACAATCCTGCCACCGGAGAATGGCGCGCCGCCGTGAAACACGCGGTCTGACTGGAGAATCTCACACAAAATTTCATTTCCTTTAGTAATTTGAATTATCCTTTTTTTGTGTGTGCGTCTGTTTTCGCTTACCATTCCTTGACTGCTTGACGGTGCCTGGTGCTGGAAGGATGGGAACTCTCAAAGATACTTGAGGAGGAGGGAACGGGTCACCCAAACATGACTTTCCCTCCAACTTTCTTTTACACCTCTGTCATGTGAGAGTACCTTTAAGAAATGGGTGTTTATTACTGCAGTGATGTCAGAGAGTGGGTGGAGCTGGGCTGTCTGTCAGCTTTTTACTTTCATTTTAGGCTTTTTGCTGCAGGGTGTGTTTTAGTTTCGTTTCAGTGTTGGAGCTGAAGCCAGACAGAGCAGGTGTGCTGTTGATCTCTCTGCCATGAAAAGACTATCTCTTGATCATTTGGTGAATTCAGAATTATAAATGTTCTCAGTAGTGAATGTAAACCTATTGTGCTTCTGGGAAAAGGTATTTTAAGTCTTATGGATGTTAAAAGGAAAGCTTAAAGGATTACTTAGTGTTGTAGTCTTTGGGGGGTGTATTTGAATTAATGGTTGCTAAGATGTTCACTGTTTGTTTTAAAAAGGTTAACTTGAGTTCATAGAATAAACATTGCTTTGCTTAAAAAAATACTTTTCCATTTCTGCTCTACCACACCTGTAGAGTGGGCCGTGTGCTCCCCATACCACAATCTATTAAAAGTTGTGGGTCAGGTGAACTCCATGATACACTTTGGGGTTCTCTAAATCCTGGCCCAGAACACCTCCCTCAGCTCCTGTTTGGTGTGTCGTCACTCTATGTGGTTCTGGTGCAAAGTGGCTCAATGGTTAGCACTGCTGCCTCACAGCTCCAGGGTCCCGCGTTCAATTCCAACCTCGGGTGACTGTCTGTGCGGAGGTTACACTTTTTCCCCGTGTCTCTGTGTGTTCCCTCCGGGTGCTCCGGTTTCCTCACACAGTCCAAAGATGTGCAGGTTAGGTGGATCGGCCATGCTAAATTGTCCTTTTGTGTCCAAAACGTTAGGTGGGTTACGGGGATAGGGTGAGGCCTGACTCTAGCGAGGTGCACTTTCAGAGGGTCAGTGCAGACTTGATGGGCTGAATGGCCTCCTTCTGTGCTCTAGGGATTCTATGACAAAGTCTGTGCAGTGTGTGACTGAACCTGTACCTGCCCCTTATCCACTAACAGTCTGCATCATCAAATGTTTGATTCTCTCAAGTCTCAAATACCAAATGAACGAGACACAGATAAAAGGAGAAAATGCCTGAAATACTCAGCAGGCTGGGCAGCACCTGTGAAGTGAGAAACAAAGTTATCGGTCTGGATTTTCTGGTCTCACCCGCTGCGGAAACGGAAATTCCCAGATTGCTGGCCTGTCAAATCTCTCCTCCCGCCAGCAGCATTTCAACCATTTGGTCAACATTTTTGGGGCGATCAACTTTTATTGAAATGGCCAAAGGGATACTAAAAGATTTACGTTTTAAGCATGAATAGTTTTGTATAGAAACTGTTTTCTTGAAGTAAATACCGCAGGAAAAAAATCTTTAGGAGGTGACTAATAACGTTTGAAGTCTGTTTTTTTGCGCAACAGATGTTGCCATACTATTAGGTAACGGTAAAGTCACTACAGTCCCAGATGACTGATGCACTATCAATTACGATGAGACAAGAGTAGAGAGTGATCGAGGCTTTATTACGCAGAGATGTGTTGCCTCCTACAGCTGCTGCCGAAATGGCTGCAGCTTGGTGAGCACACACATTTATACTCCGCCTACTGGGCGGAGCCAGCAGGCAGGGATCTACCCCCGTACCTGTAGTATAGGAGCCTTACCGTATTACTTCTCATATGTGCAATATATACAAACAGTGGGGACTACCACAATTACCATAGGCTACTTTCCCCTTTGAGGAGGGGGGTGGAGAGCTGACTGGTGGCGATTTAACCTGAGGATCACCACACCTCAGGCGAGGGGCACGGTTGAGAAGGCATGAATAACCTTAGCCGGTACAAGAATTGAACCCGTGCTGTTGGCCTTGCTCTGCATCACGAACCAGCTTGCCAGGCTAAACCGGCCCTGACACAATATCATTTGCATGGTGTTAATGAGCTAGTTAAGATTGTGTTCTGCAGAGCAAAGTTTTCAATATATTTGGGTGGCAACAGCAGGGCGTAGCCATAAGCCAGAGGTTATTAGCAGAACGGGAAAAGTCTGGATAGCTTCGCATTTGGCACATTTCCTTGTGCCTTGTGCAAGTTCCAACAACTGTACCTCAAATCCCTTTGGTTTTCTTGTGTTACCTCCAGCAGAGGATATTCCACTTGCAAGCGCTCGGCAGGAATGTGAAAGCACGCCTTCTTCGTGATTTGCACAAGCCGGACAGACATTTGCGGCTCTTACTGGCACCAGTTTCAATCCTCCCTTATCTGTCAACATGTATGGCATCACTATCTCCTCTGTTCGTGAGTGGAGCTAAATCTCTGATCTTCTCCATCGCTGAAACCGCCTCTGAGAAATCCGGCTCTCTTCTTTGATCCTGGAATTGACTTCCCCCTGACTTCATCGAAGATTTGAAAACTGCTCCGACCTCAGAGGAGGCCTTTCCAGCAGCTCTCCCAATGAGGGAATAAAAGAGGGGACATGAAAATCATATTGGCAAGCAATACCAAGGATCTTTTAGAAACACATGACGAGCAAAGGGCGGCACGGTAGTCCTGTGGTTAGCCCTGTTACTTCACAGCGCTAGGGTCCCAGGTTCGATTCCCGGCTTGGGTCACTGTCTATGTGGGATCTGAACGTTCTCCCCGTGTCTGTATGAGTTTCCTCCGGGTGCTCTGATTTCCTCCCACAAGTCCCGAAAGATGTGCTGTTGGTGAATTGGACATTCTGAATTCTCCCTCGGTGTACCCGAACAGGCGCCGGAATGTGGCGACTGGGGGCTTTTCACAGTAACTTCACTGCAGTGTTAATGTAAGCCTATTTGTGACAATAAAGATTATTATTATAAAAGGATAATTAAGGAAAGGGAAGATCATATTAAGGTCCCCAAAATCATAACCTAAGTGTTGAGGTGAAACATTTGCAAGAGCATTGGCCTCGCACCTGCAGATGATGTTCGCAAACCCGCTGGCGAGGGGCACCCGGCCCCCAATACCAACACGGGCCCCTATATCACTGATACCCAAAAGGGACAAAGACCCAATGGAATGCAGATCATACAGATCCATTTCGCTGCTCAATGTCGATGTGAAAATATTGGCAAAAATCCTGGCTAAGCGGCTGGAGAACTGCGTGCCAGAGGTAGTCACAGAGGACCAGATGGGCCTTGTTAAGGGTAGACAGCCACCAGCGAACATCAGACGGCTGCTGAACGTGATAATGGCCCCATCATGTAGGGCAGCACGGTAGCATGGTGGTTAGCATAAATGCTTCACAGCTCCAGGGTCCCAGGTTCGATTCCCGGCTGGGTCACTGTCTGTGACCCAGCCTGCACATCCTCCCCGTGTGTGCGTGGGTTTCCTCCGGGTGCTCCGGTTTCCTCCCACAGTCCAAAGATGTGCGGGTTAGGTGGATTGGCCAGGCTACATTGCCCTTAGTGTCCTAAAAAATAAGGTTAATGGAGGTTGTTGGGTTACTGGGATAGGTATAAGTGGGCTTGAGTAGGGTGATCATTGCTCGGCACAACATCGAGGGCCGAAGGGCCTGTTCTGTGCTGTACTGTTCTAATTCTAATTCTAATGTACCATCAATTGAACGCGAGACGAGTTGCTGAACAAAAGTATGGCTTTAATATACTAGATGTTAAGCCCTGCAGTCGATTACAGTAGAAGGACGACCGCCGGGAGTACTGGGTGTTTATACCCCGCCCTGGAGGCGGGGTTAACTCAGCCTCTCGACCAATCGGGGAGCCGTCACATGACTGGTCTCAACCAACCGGTCGAGAGGCACATGACCGACCAGGGCCAATGGTAAGCCGGTGTTCTGCACCAATGGCAGGCAGCTATGCTAATCATACCACCACAAACACCAGAGGTGATTGTCTCCCTGGACGCAGAGAAGGCCTTTGACAGAGTCGAGTGGAAGTAACTCATTGAGGTACTGGAGTGGTTTGGGCTGGCGACAGGGTTCACCTCATGGCTAAAACTCCTGCACAACGCCCCCAAGGTGAGTGTACGGACCAACGCCACCAGCTGTGAATACTTCCAGCTGCACAGAGGCACAAGGCAGGGATGCCCGCTGTACCCTCTCCTGTTCGCCCTGGCAATCGAGCTGATGGCGATCGCCCTGAGAGTGGCGAGAAGCTGGAAGGAAATCTGAAGAAGGAGACACAGAGTCTCTATGCGAATGACCTCTTCTACATCCCGGACCCGCAAAGCGGCATGAGAGAGTTTGGAGCCTTCTCGGGCTACAATCCCAAACTGAGCAAGAGCGAGGCATTCCCTGTGAACCCGAGAGGGGGAGGGGCAGAGTTGGAGGGACTATTGTTCAAACTAGCCCAAAACAAATTCCGCTACCTGGATACCAGATAGCCAATGACTGGGCTCGGATCCACAAGTGGAACCTGACCAGTCTGGCGGAGGAATTTAAAAAAAGGGCCGACAGAGATGGGTCCCCAAAAAAGTGCGACAAAGAAGAAAGATGGTGGGTCTGGCATTCCCAAACCTACAGTACTATCACTGGGCAGCCATGGCGGAAAGAGTGAGGGGGTGGGTGAAAGAATCAGACACGGAACGGTTGAGGATGGAGGAGAGCTCCTGTGCAGAGACAACCCTCTGGGCCCTTGCCGCTGCAGTACTCCCATCCCCACCAACTAAAGAATAAACAAGCCCAGTGGTGGTGGCCCCACTCACAATCTGGAACCAGATGTGGCAGCACTTCGGCCTGACCAAGATGCCCACCATGGCCTCCATCTGCAGCAGCCGTAGGTTCGCACCAGCCATACTTGACACCACCTTGAAGAAACGGAGAGAGATTGCTTTGTATGGGAGGGGAGGGGATTTTGTTTCTGTTTTCTTTATTTCATTGTTGGGAGAAAATTAGTTGTTGAAAAATTTGAATAAAAATCATTAAAAAAAAAGAAATGGAGAGATGATGGGGACACACACGGATGGTTAGAGACTTTTGCACAGACACACTAGTGACCCTTAAAGGCATTGACGAAGAGGCTTGAGATACCGAGTGGAAACGAACTCCGACACCTACAGGTTAAGAACATTTTCTGCAAGGGGACGACAGCTTACCCACGGACCCTAAGACATACAATGTTAGAGAAGCTACTGGAAGCGGATACTCTGAGGAGGGGAAACTGCAGGGACCTGTACGGACGTCTATTTGAAAGGACACGCTTCCCACTGGACAAAACACGGGAAAAATGGGATGAAGAGCTAAGGATTGAAATAGGGTGAGGTCTCTGGAGCGAAGAACTGAGCAGGGCCAACTCTGCCTCGTCATGCGCAAGGCTAAGCCTCATGCTGGGGCACAGAGCGCACTTGACCAGAACCCGAATGAGCAGGTTCTTCCCGGAGGTGGAGGACAAATGTGAGCGGTGCCAGGGAGGCCCAATCGACAAAGTGGGGGAGGGGAGTGCACCGCACACACGCAAGTAGAAGATAATTGCCCACTGTATAATCAGCGACCAAAGAAAAGATCCTGAAACAACAAAAAGAGGGGGCGGGGAGGGGGTGGGGGGGGGGGGGGGATGTGTGTGTGTGGGGGAGGACCAAAGGGGTGGGGGCAGGGCGGCCCGGCACAAAGGGAAATGCTATGGGCGAGATTCTCCGCAAATGCGGAGAATCGTAAAGGCTGCCGTGGGACAGGCCGTGACCCACGGCAGCCTTCACGCCCACTTCCGGGACCAGTTCTCCCCACGGGCGGGGCTAGGAGCGCGGCCCCGTGTGTCACGGCGGCGCGGCCTTGACGACAGTCGTCAAGGCCGCACGCCAAGCGTCACGCCGGCTGACGCGGCCGATGACGTCAGCCGCGCATGCGCAGGTTGGACAACGCCACCTGGCGCCCGTTTCACGACGGCAGCGAGCAGGTGTGTTTGCTGCCGTGTTGAAACGGGCGTGAAGGGCCGGCCGCTCGGTCCATCGGCCTCGGAGAATCGCTGCTCGCCGTAAAAAACGGCGAGCGCCGATTTGTGGCGTGGGTCGGGCGTGGGGGGGTGGGAGAATAGCGGGAGGGCGTGAAAAATGTCGGGAGGCCCTCCCGCTATTCTCCCACCCGGCGTGGGGGGGCGGAGAATCGCGCCCTATGTATATTGTAACCGATTCACATACCCTTGTTGAATGTACAGTGTACAAAATGTAAGAACTTCAATAGAAACATTTTTTTTTTAAAAAGAGGGCGTATATGCAACCAACACTTTGGTAGCTGAGCTATAAAATAAGAAGCTAAGGAGGTTGTGCCGGAATTGCGTGAAACGCATCTTGGGCCACAGCGATGGTCATCACATCAGGAAAAGGAGTTGACTGCACAGGAGAGGGTGCAGAGATGCACGAGGGTGTTGTCAGGGCTGCAGAGTTTCCGCTCCGATGAAAGATTGACTATCGGCTGCGTTTGTTTTCTTCGGCACCAAGGAGGCTGAAGAGGAATTTAATTGAGGCGTGTAAAATGATGGGTGGGAGCTTCCCATCCCTCTGGCTGCTGGGCGTGTGGCAGGCAGGGGGAACCTAACCTGGCGAGAGGCCAAAAGATCCGCTTCCTGACGTCAGGATGAAATTTTGAAATTCTCTTCAAAGGCGGGCCAGGCTTCCCAATGAGCAATGGCGGCAAGAAGCCTTTTGGCATGGATAGACAGATCACGCAAGCTCATTAAAAAGCCACCTTGCCGCCAGCCAGAAATTAGAATGCTTAATTTTGCAATTGCACATAAATGCTATGCACCTGGCGAGGTAGGCTTCACCTATGATTAATGGTAATTTGCTGCTGCATTGTCCTCTTTGGGGAGCTTCTGGAAATGCCAGCTTCCGCTTGAGGCTGGGTGTGTCATAATATACACATCAGTATATAATGGGGCAGAGACACACACTGACTGACACACTGAAAGACCAATCAACACACACAACACAGCAGCCAATCACCAGTTAGGGCACGCTCACTATAAAGCCAGAGGGCACTAGTTTTCCTGCTCATTCGGGATGCAGCCTCTGAGACAGACAGAGCCCGCAGCTTGTAGCACAGATCTTCACCATGTGCTGATAGTCTAGACTGCTCAGCATAGGCATAGGTCTTCAGTTTAATCTAACATAGTGTCGACCCACAGTGCAAGTATGTTCAACAGTTCTTAGTTTAATAAAATAGTGTTGCACTATTACAAGTGTGTGGTGGTATGGAGATGAGCACTGCCATTGGTGCAGAGCACTGGCTTCCCATTGGCTCTGGCTGGTCATGTGCCTCTCGTCCGATTGGTTGGGACTAGTCATATGACTGCTCTCCAATTGGTCGAGAGGCAAGTAGGCCCCGCCTCCGAGGCAGGGTATAAGTACCCAGAGTTCCCGGCGGTCGGTCATTCTCTGTAGTCGACCACCGGGCTAACAACTAGCTGATTAAAGCCACAGTTCAGATCCTAAATGTGTCTTGAGTCGAATTGATGGTACATCAAAGTGTTGGTAGCCTGTCTATGTTACTGCTAAGGTAAACGCAGTCTCCACAGATCCAGAGTACCCAACACATCAGGGTGTTGACAGTGCAAGTTGCGTGGAGGGTGACCAAGGAAGGGAGGACGGGTTCGCGGGTAAGGGTGGAGCCATGGCTGGGCGAAGGTGGTAGGGATGGTGCAGGCAGTCCGGTAGCCATTTAAAGATGCCATTTTAGAAAAAAATATGGTTAACATACAGTGGCCACAAGTAACATAGCATAAGAAATAGGAGAAGGAGTCTCAAGCTGGTTCCATCATTCAATATGATCATGGTTAGTCTGCTACTGCAGCGCAACTTTCTTTTCTTATCACCACATCCTCTGATTTCCTTATTGTCTGAAAACCTGTTGGGCAGAATTTACTGCACAACGCACCACGCGTTTCACAGCGACTGGAGGCTGCCCACCGTTGGTGTGGTGGCATCTTCCAGTGCCGCCGTTGTCAACGGGGTTTCCCATTGAATGTATCCTTTGCCGCCGGGAAACCGGCGGTGGGGTGTGCCATCGGCAGGACTGGGAGATCCCGCTGGCGTGAATGGCCAGAAAGTTTTGGCCATTGATTCCTGCATTGAATATAATTAAAGGCCTGGGCAGCACGATGGCCTAGTGGTTAGCACAGCTGCCTCACGGCACTGAGCTCACAGGTTCGATCCCGGCTCTGGGTCACTGTCCGTGTGGAGTTTGCACATTCTCCCCGTGTCTGCGTGGGTTTCGCCCCCACAACCCAAAGATGTGCAGAGTAGGTGGATTGGCCACGATAAATTGCCCCCTTAATTGGAAAAAAAATTGGATAATCTAAATTTATAAAAAAATAAATAAATAAAAATAAAAATAATTAAAGGCTGAGAATCCACTGTTCTCTGGGGTAGAGAATCCCAACAATAACATCTTATCACTTGATTACTCATAAAGACTGAGCAAGGTTATCACCTGGAAACTAGTAGCATCTGGAAACCTGCTTTTCCCTTTTTTTATAAACATTTTATTGAGGTATTTATGGTTTTATAACAGTAACAGATGAACAGTGTACATACAAATATAAACATAGTGCAAAAGCCGTCTTACAGGTCCCACCGTTTCTAACCCCCTGCTCTAAACCCCCCCCCCCCCCTTCCCTTTCTTCTGACGGTTAATTTTCCCTAAAGAAGTCAACTAACGGTTGCCACCTCCGGACGAACCCGAACAGTGACCCTCTCAGGGTCCGATAGCCAGGTCTCCGACTTCGGGGTCTTTGAGTCCCTCCAAGCTAATAGTATCCGTCTCCGGGCTACCAGGGAGGCAAAGGCCAGAACGTCTGCCTCTTTCTCCTCCTGGAATCCCGGGTCTTCCGACACTCCGAAAATCGCCACCTCTGGAGTTGGTGCCACCCTTGTTTTCAACACCTTGGACATGACATCCGCAAACCCCTGCCAGAATCCCCTAAGCTTCGGGCATGCCCAGAACATATGGACATGGTTCCCTGGTCCTCCCGCACACCTTGTGCACCTGTCTTCTACCCCAAAGAACCTGCTCATCCGGGCCACTGTCATGTGAGCCCGATGAACGACCTAAACTGTATCAGCCTGAGCCTGGCACATGTTGTGGACACGTTGACTCTGCTCAACGCATCCGCCCAGAGACCATGCTCTATCTCTCCTCCTAACTCCTCTTCCCATTTGTGTTTCAGCTCCTCAGTCTGTGTTTCCTCTGACCCCATGAGCTCCTTATAAATGTCCGAAACCCTCCCTTCTCCCACCCACACTCTGGAAACTACCCTGTCCTGTATCCCCCTTGGTGGTAGGAGTGGGAAGGTTGAGACCTGCCTGCGTAGGAAGTCCTACACCTGCAGGTACCTAAATTCATTCCCTTGCGTGAGTTCAAATTTCACCTCCAGTTCCCTCAAGCTGGGAAAGCTCCCCTCTATAAACATATTGCACATCCTTCGATCCCTGCTCTCTGCCATCTCCGGAACCCTCCACCTAACTTCCCCGGGGCAAACCGGTGATTATTGCAAATTGGAGACCAGACCGATGCTCCCTCTGCTCCCACGTGTCTCCTTCATTTGGTCTACTAGTCAGACCAGATTTAGCTTGTGCAGCCGTTCCCATTCCCGCGCCACCTGGATGCCTAGGTACGGAAAGCTTCCCCCACCTCTCTAAACGGCAGCTGCCCCAGTCGCCTCTCCTGCCCCCTTGCCTGGATCGCGAACATCTCACTTTTCCCCATGTTCAATTTGTAGCCCGAAAACCAGCCAAATTTCCCCAGAATCCCCACAATTTCTTCCACCCCTACCAATGGGCAGGTCGTCCGCGTATAGCGAGACTCTGTGCTCCAACACCCCCCCCCCCCCCCCCCCCCCCCCCGGACCAGTCCCTTCCAGCCCTTTGAGGCTCTCAACACAATTGCCAGCGGTTCTATGGCCAGTGCGAACAGCAGCGGGGAGAGGGGGCATCCCTGCCTCGTCCCCCGCTGCAGCCTAAAATAGCCCGATGCCAGCCTGATCATCCGTACACTCGCCACGGGCGCCTGATACAGCAGCCTGACCCAGTCAATGAAGCCCCGCCAAATCCAAACTGCCCCAGTACCTCCCACAGATAATCCCATTCCAACTGGTCAAATGCCTTCTCTGCGTCCATTGCGACCACTGCCTCTACGTCCCTACACTCTGGGGCATCATGATAACATTCAACAGCCTTCTCACGTTGTCTGCCAACTGCCTTCCCTTAACAAATCCTGTCTTGTCCTCCCCAGTCACGTCCGGAACGCAGTCTTCAATCCTTGAGGACAAAATCTTAGCCAACAATTTGGCGTCTACATTTAGTAGGGAGATCGGTCTGTAGGACCCGCATTGCTCCGGGTCCTTATCCCACTTCAGGATCAATGAGATGGTGGTAGCCCTAGCCCTGGGTTAATGACTGTGTTGAAGTCCCCCCCCCCCCCCCATGACCAGCTTATGCGAATCCAGGTCCAGGATCTTCCCCAACATCCTCCTTTATGAACTCCACATCCTCCCCATTTGGCGCGTACACATTCACGTGTACCACCGGCAGCCCCTCCAGCTTTCCACTGACCATAATGTGCCGGCCTTCCACATCCGCAACTATTCTTCCCGCCTCAAATGACACTCGCTTATTAATCAGGATCGTGACCCCCTCTAGTCTTAGAGTCCAGCCTCAAGTGGAAATCCTGTCCAACCCATCCCTTCCTTAGTCTGACCTGGTCAGTTACTCTAAGGTGCGTCTCCTGCAATATTGCCACGTCCACCTTCAGTCCCCTCAAATGCGTGAACATGCTTGCCCTCTTAACTGACCCATTTAGGCCTCTTACGTTCCTTGTGATCAGTCTGGTTGGGGGGCTTCTCGCCCCCCCCCCCCTCCGCCGATCAGCCATCACCTTTCTTGGGCCAGTCTCCAGCCCGCGCCCCTCTTATCCGCAGGCCCGCCCCCAGCCAGCCTCCATCCCCGACCTCCCTATTGTCCCACAGCAAAAGTCCCCCCCCCCGTCAGCAGAACTTCCCCCCCCCCCCAAGTAACAGCGCTATACACACACCCCCCTCCAGCAAGCATACCATCTGCTCACCCCCCACTACGCTTCCGTGAGCTAGCCCGCCCAGCTAGCTTGGTGGCCCCGCCCATGGCGCCAGACTTTTTCCACCTATTGTTCCCTCCCCCCTCCCCCTCGCTCGGACCCACACATATACAAATGTAAACAATCCCAACACAATTGCCCAAAATAAACACAAAGAAAATCAGAAAGAAGATCCAACATCTGCCATTCACACCTCCATCCCCCATCAGTGCAAATGCCAATTTTAACTCAAGCAGCTCGTCCGCAGACCCCAAATTAATACAGAAGGCATTACAAGTAAAATCCAAAGACAAAACATTTTCTTTCTTTTTAAAAATATACCAAAAAAGGAACAAACAAAAACCATGAACACTGCAGCAAAGTTCAATCCAAACACCTCAGTCCGCTACCAGCCCTTTTCTTCTAGCAAAGTCCATCGCTTCCTCGGGCGACTTGAAATAGAAAAGTTCGCTTTTCCCTTTCACTCCAGTAATTGACACTTTAGATCAGTGGTTTTAAACTTTTTTTCCAGGGATGCACTTTTGCCAGGCAGCTGACCTTCACGACCCACGCCGGCTGTGCTGTCACAGGTCAGGTACAGCAGTGAGCAGGTCACGTGCCCTGCAAGTTCACTTGACGTCAAGTGCCCTCTACGTATGTGCTTTTGGTGCCAAATCTTGGAGGAGAGTATGGCAAGAGGACTGTGAAAATGGATAATTTTGTTACAAGAAAGAGACAGTTGAGGATACAAATAGGTTGTCTACCTACTGGTCAAGATCTCACATCTGAATCTGCTGGTGAGAGCTGCGCAGGAGAGTCCACGGTTGGATAGAGAGGTGCTAGTGTTAGCTCTGTACAGAGCTCTGGGGCCTCTGGTGAACAGTCTACAACGAAGAAACTCAGGAACAAAGCAGTACGAAGATGATTTCCTGAGGTCTGGTTTTGTCAATAATGCCAATGCAAATAAGAACTGATGTGAGTTATATGCAAGGAAGAACTGGCAAATGAGAGAAGTTTCAGATTTCAAAGAGAAACGGTGGGTGAAAAATTCCTTTTGAGATTGAGACCCCAGTGTCTGTTATTAACTTATAGCTGACTCCAAATGAAAAGACTGCGCTGCTGTACCTAACCTGTGACAGCACATTAAAAACATGCCAAACGCCCATGAGGCTGTCAGCATTCTGAGATAGCATTTCCCGTGAGTATCCGGTGCTGAGTAAAACAAGTATTTTGTTGCTATAGCCCTTCATTACAACCTACAGATGCATGGTTGGATTTTCTGTTCTCACAAAGATGAAGACGGCACAAAGGAACTGGATGAACTCCATACCTGATATGCGGGTTTCCCTCTCCTCCTGTGAACTTGATTGGAGTGAGTTTGTGAGGAAAGCAGGTTCCCCTTCAGCATTAAAGGTATACAAAAGAGACGAGTATGGCGATGGCCGACCAGTGTGGGTCCAGAAGGTCGGCCAATTGACAAAAGTGAGTGTCGGGAAAAAAAAGTTTGAAAAACACTGCCTTGAATTATTCAGTCAAATGACAGGCATTGTGAAATGTCAGTCTTTGGGAACTTGCTGGTTTGGGTGAAGGCAGGGTTGTGTGCTGCTGGAGCAGTTAAAGACCTGTAGTGCCTTAAATGGGACTGAGGAGCAGAAATTGTTTTGTGCTCTATTCTTCTGTTAGCCGCAAAGAGAAAAGGTATGGGGCTGTCACACTCTGGATTCTTTCAAACACAATGAGAGGTTTTATTTAGAGGTGTTGCTCATACAATCTAAGATAGAGAACTGAAGCCCGTGCAAAACACTTTTCAGATGTCACTACAGATCACGTGATGCTTCACCAGCAGGAATGTGTTGTCTGATACAAAACATCCCTCACTTTACTTAATTACTGCAATGACAATGACTTAATGTTTATGCAACAGATTCCCTTCTGCATTATATATATATACTGTTTGGGTTGAATTTGGCATTCTGGAACCTGGCTAGTGAAATGACCCCTTGTGGTACTTCCTGGGAAGTTACTCCAGTGTCTGTCACTTTAGGTATTGAAAAGTCCTCAGAAGCCGAATTTGAACTTGTTTCTCTGTCTGGTCTCTGCTCTGAAGTACCGTTGTCCAGAATTTCAGAAGGTAGAACCTCTTGAGAGCTTTCGACAATTTCACTTTGTGAAGCAAGTAGCTGATCAGCATGACGTCGCCAAACACTTTCACCATCCATCTGGGCGGTGTATGATATCGGACCTGTCTTTGCTAGGATCACAGCAAGTACCCATCACTCGATGGTGCTGTAGCGTCTGGCTAGCACTCACCCTCCCGGTTCAACACTCGCTTTTTAGAGCTTTGCTCCCTGCAAGCAATCTGTGCTTGTTGACATTCTCTGAGGTATCAGGAGGAGTTAATAAATCAAACTGTGTCCGCAGTTAGCTCCTGAACAACAGCATTGCTGGTGAACTCTGTGTTCTTGTGTGTGAGGTGTTCCGGTAAGACATCACGACATTTTGATGGAATGTTTCAAAGACTGAACAAAACATTTGGCCAACCTATTTGTCACAGGAAGATACGTAGCTGATTTGATATGGTGTATACTCTTTCCCTTCAAGTAGTCCTCAAACTCATTTGAAGTGAATTGAATACCATCGTCACTTACAATCTGCTCCAAATCTAGTGAATACTTGTCTAATTTCTCTATGGTCAGCTCTGTCGTCGTGGATTTCATAATGATTACTTCTGGTCATTTAGAGTGTGAATCCACAATCACTCGGAACATGTGACTCTCAACTGGACCAGCCTAGTCTATGTCAGTGTTTTTCCGGGGACCCACTTTTATCAATCGGCCAACCTTCGGGTCCCACGCCGGCCGACCGTCGCGACCCACCGTTTTTGTTTACCCTTAATGCAACAGGTGAGCCTGCTTGGTCCTCACAATCTCAAGTGCTTTGTCATTCAATGTTACATTTCTCTATGGGTTGTTCACCAGAGGCCCTGAAACTCACACCACCACTGCTTTGTCCTGTTGTGGACCATTCTGAACAGCTCACACCACCACTGCTTTGTCCTGTTGTGGACCATTCTGAACAGCTCACACCAATACTGCTTTGTCTGCTGTGGACCCTCCTGAACAGCTCACACCACCACTGCTTTGTCCTGTTGTGGACCATTCTGAACAGCTCACACCAACACTGCTTTGTCTGCTGTGGACCCTCCTGAACAGCTCACACCACCACTGCTTTGTCTGCTGTGGACCCTCCTGAACAGCTCACACCAACACTGCTTTGTCCTGCTGTGGATTTTCCTGAGCCACTCTCTCCGGCAGGTTTAGTTGTGAGATCCTGGCCTTTTTCTGTCTCTCGCCCTCTTTTCCTTATTACAAAATGATCCATTTTAAATTTTACAGTCCTGTTGCTTGCTTGCTGCTGACAAAATGGAGGATTCGCAATCGCATCCAGAGCACGTGATTTCACGTTAGTGTTCGGGGCGCGTGACCTGTTCTCTGCCATCACTTTAGGCAGGACGACATCAGGGGTAGGCGGTGTTTCTTCCTGGACTCCGGGCATGCGCACTGCTGAGCGGGCACGCATGCGCAGTGCGCCTGGATTCTGAAAGCCGGTCGCGGCCGTCAGTTTTAAAAGCTTCTTCAATTGTTTCTGGGCCAGTAAGAGCTCATAAAGCAAATGCTATTGGTGGGTTCCTCTCCTGAAGGCTTCCACAGAGTAGAATCCCTACAGAGTAGAACGAGGCCATTTGGCCCATCGACCTTTCAAGTGAGCACTCTGCCCATTGACGAGTGTCCACCCCGCCCAATCCCTGTACTCCCATAACCTAACCTGTACATCCCTGGACATGAAGGGGCAATTTAGCATGGCCAATCAATCCATCATGTGTGAGCCAACTGCACCAACCCCATAGGGTTTACGCATCACAAAAACGTTGTAACTTAGGTTTGGGATTATAATGAACCAACAGCCCTGACTTCTGGAAGGTATCTTTTACCCTATCGTAACCACTTTCACTTTCTTCTGACCAGTGCCATGCCTGTTTCACATATAGCAAAGTGTGGAAAGGATTTAAGCATGTTGCTGAATTTGGTACGAATTTACCATAATAATTGATCAATCCTGAAAATGACCTTAATTGTGTCATATTTTTAGGATGCGGTGCTTCTAGGTTTGCTGCCATCTCCGGCTCCTTGTGTAAATCACTTTTATCGATGATATGACCCATTGTAATTAATGGATGACATGATGAGTCCTTTTTAACTCTCAGGTTGTGGCTCTGTAAATGCTTCAGAGCAGCTTCCAAATTCTTTAAGTGTTCCTGGTCACTTGAACCGGCGATGGGATGCCATCTAAATAACATTGCACTCCATTCAGCCCACTTAGAATTTGATCCATGGATCTCTGTGAAAGCACAAGAGCAGATGTTGATCCAATCAGGCCTGTGTGTGTCACAATGGTGAGTCGCGGCTGTGATTCTGCAGCCACGTTCAACTGCAGACATGCCTGTGAAGATCAATTTGACGGCATTTCTGCCTTCCAGGACGTCCAGCAAACAAGCCTTCAATCAACTGCAGTGGCTAATGATCTGTGCACAACACTGGGTTAATAGTGTTTTAAAATCTCCACATATTGACCCTTTCACAAGTTGGAACAGCTTCTCCCTATCTGCTCTGCCCAGGACCTCTATCAAATCTTCTCGCTGATATCTTTTCTCCAAATACAACAGTTTCAACTTTTCCAATCTATCTTCATAACTCAAATTGCCCATCCCTGGAACCATTAGAACCTCCTAAATTACACTGAAAACATGACAGTTCTTTCATCTCTCACGTCAACTATATGCTGAGCTGATTGAGTCATTTGAACTAACAATTCAATTGATGCAATACATGCTGGTATTTCTATTTACTGTAATCATCCTCACAACCAATTTCTTGCGAGGCTTTAAGTGCTCAATCTACAAGTGTCTGTCTTTCAAGAAGGTTTCAATTGCCCTTCTAATAAGAGGATTTCAATTCTCAGCTATGAATTAAGGAAGAGAAATAAACATTGCTGAATTAAATATCATTCTGTATCATAATTGTTTTAAGGCTTTGGACAGGAAAATAATTTTTAAAAAAGTTTTTATTCACATTTTCAATTATTTTTACTGAAATCGCATCAAACAAAACAAAATGAAAAAGATAGCCACAGGTAACAATAGGTGCAACGCACAACAATTGTCAATGCAAGAATAGGGGCAAATAAGACTCGATAAATCACGGATACAAGACCCATCTGTACCAGAGCAGGATACAGGCAATATAGAACCATTGTGGTTAGCACTGCTGCCTCACAGTGATAGGGTCCCGGGTTCAATTCTGGCCTTGGGTGGCAGTATGTGTGGAGTTTACACGTTCTTCCCGTGTTTGCGTCGGTTTTCTCTGGAGGATAGGTGGATTGGCCATGCTAAATTGCCCCTTAGTGTCAGAGATCGAACATAGAATAGAACATAAAATTTACAGTGCTGAAGGAGGCCATTCGGCCCATCGAGTCTGCACCAGCCCTTAACCCCACTTAATCCCACATCTCCACCCTATCCCCGTAACCCAGTAACCCCTCCTAACCTTTTTGAACACTAAGGTCAATTTAGCATGGTCAATCCACCTAACCTGCACATCTTTGGACTTGTGAGAGGAAACCGGAGCACCCGGAGGAAACCCACACAGACACGGGGAGAAAATGCAAACTCCACACAGTTAATGATCTAAGCCGGGAATCGAACCTGGGACCCTGGAGCTGTGAAGCAACCGTGTTGACCACTATGCTACCGTGCCGCCCCGACGTACAGGTTAGGTGGGGTGGCAGGGAAAGAGTGTGGGAGTGGGCCGAGGTAGGGTGCTCTTTTGGAGGGTCGGTGCAGACTTGGTGGGCCGAATAACTTTCTTCTGTACTGTAGATGTTCTTTGATCTAATTCTATGATCTATGAACCCATTCCCTGGCGCTGTGAGGCAACAATGCCAACCATTGTGTCTCCGTGCCACCCCTAGGAACAATATCGCGGGCCTACATTCTACCAATAGTTACAAAGCAAAGTGACAGAAGAAAGAAAACACTATCCCGAGAAGCCCAGAGCTAAAGGGGCAATGCTCACAGTGCAAATTACACTCTACCCCAGGCCCAGCCCAGAACTGACAGCCATGATATAACCACAGGATGACAAGGGGAGGATCGGGCTTCACCAAACCTCCAATCACAACCCAGGGCCTCCCATAGAAAATGAAGGCAATGTCCATCCTCGGAGCAGCAGGATGCTGATCACTGATCCCCGGAGCCGAGCTTGACTGAACCCGACACCGTCACCGCATTAAACACTCAGCAGAATTAAGCCCCAAGGATTACCATCGCACCCAGCAGTCAGAGCAGGAGACCCATATCAGGAGAAACCACTGACTCGTCCCTAAAGAGGAGCCACATCATCCCAGTCCTCAACAAGACAACGCACCGTGTGAGCCTGGGAAAGGAACGCCGCTAAACAACAATAAGAGATTAGCTCACACGGAGGGGGGACATAGTGAGGACAGAGCTAATCCTACCAACTCCTCCCCTCCTCCCCTCATTCCGCTCCCACTCTGTCCATCCTCCCACCAAGGATACACTGGGATAAAGCAACTTTGCATAAACAACAAACTCTGCATTCAGCATAACCTGATATAAACTGAGTAAAGCAGGATGATCAAAGGTGCAGGGCATCACACCCAAATTATTCACTTCCCTGCAAGCAAATATATTGACAACATCAACAGCCAATTATCAGTGAGTACAGTCCAGGATAAGAACCAAAATGCGAGGCCATTATCAGGATAAAGACCTCTCCATCCGCGCACGAAGGAAAGCAGAATCAAGGACAAAGCCGAATTAAAAACAATGAGAAATCTCAGGATCTTGCACAGATTCCAACTATTGAAGCACACAATCGTATTGTTTCTAACATGCCATCTCCCCAAACCCAGGAGGTCAACAAGCTACACTCCAGCAGGGGGAGATTGTAATGATATCTGGTATATCATCTTTGTATGAATGATCATGTGGAATAGTGCGTAATTACAGCATCCAGCCACTAGATGTAGTAAGAGCGCATCTCACGTGCCACATGGTGGTCCACGTGATCTTGGGGAGTCAGTTAGTAGAGAGGGTTGCAGACAGTCGTGTTTCTCAGTAGCTCTGTGGATTGTAATTATTTAATCTAATACTTAGCTTTCTCGGCATACTTTAAAAAAAAATTAGAGTACCCAATTCATTTTTTCCATTTAAGGGGCAATTTAGTGACGCCAATCCACCTACCCAGCCCATCTTTGGGCGAAACCCACGCAAACACGGGGAGAATGGGCAAACTCCACACGGACAATGACCCAGAGCCGGGATCGAACCCGGGACCTCGGCGCCGTGAGGCAGTGGGTGCTAACCACTGTGCCATTTTCAGCATACTTAGGAAATCACAATTTATAGCATAGTGTAAATAAATTAGTCTGCACGTTCTTTGTAGGGCACTACAACTGTAATAATATTAATTTAATCAACCAAAGGACATCACAGAGATCACCTGGCCGGCTCAGCCACCTCCAACCCCTCTTGACTGACATCCGGAACAGGACAATACAGGACAAGAGATTAGAGGCTGTTCACACCCCTGGTCTTGAAGACAGGATTAAATGTGCTCCATCAACATTGCTCCCTCTGCAACGCCTCCAGAGAAACACCTCACAACTCTTGAAATTTGGCTTTGGCGATCCAAAAGTAGCTGCGTCACTGGAGACAAGGCCCCACTCCAACTCCTTCCAGCCGACACAGATCAATGAGGATTTAAGCAGCTTGTCTCGACTACATAGTGTCAAACCGTTGACCAACAAATCTTGCAACACAGTAAAAGCTATGCAAACCAAAACAAGACATGAAAGAAATGTGCACGTGGATTTTTTAAAAATAGGTTAAAAGATTAGCAGAACCCAGAGCTTGCGAAAATGCAGCCTCTCTCGCGCTCACATCCACAGGAAAATAATTTAAACTTGGCTGAAATTAGCTGCACTCATTCAAATAAAAAGATCTTTGTGGGAGAGTCAAAGGGAACACACACATGTTGCCTCGGGAGATTTATATTTCAGTGGGGATGATGCGGTCCAGGCAATTTACTGGAATGGTATTGCGTGTTAACAAGTTAAGCTCTTCATCAGCCTTGCCGTTTTGAGTTGTTGTTACATGTACGTTTGCAGACTCATTGTGCTGCCAAGTTGACTACACAAGAAGAGGATATCTGTTTGATATGGAGATCACATGTTGGTCTCACGTCAGTGGTTGGGAAACGACTGGAGACGATTCTGAAGGAGAGAATCTAGCTCCACTTGGACAGGCAAGGTTTGATCAGGAATAGTCTGCATGGCTTTGTCAGGGGGAGGTCATGCCGAACACATTTGATTGTGCCTCTACTCCACTTCTGTCCTTGTGTGACTGACTGGCGTCATGAGCAACTTTTTCAGGGGATAGTCTTTGACACCTAGGAGGTCAAACTGGAGCGATGAAGAACCTTGACACCTGGGAGCGTGGCAGGATGTACGCTACATGGGAGCAGTCAGGATACCTGGCAGAGGTCTGTAATATCTGTGTCGTGCGGCCACAAATAATGTGGACATTCAGGGAGCGGAAGTCCTCTCTGTTGATGAAGGCATCGAGTTCACTTGCTGGTGCCTCTACGGCCACCTGCGTGCTATCTATGGCACCCGGGATGTGCAGGAACCCAGCAATTGCAGTGAAGCCTCTGACTCACTCACCTTTGCTGGCTGCGTCGCTCTGGAAATGAATGAAGTTACGGGAGGTGGAAAGGTTCAAAGCCACTGGAACCTGAAGGGACTCTGGCATAGGGTGGCCACTTTCACAGTTTAAGGTGATCTCTGGGCCAATAGTCTGCCATATGGAGGTCACAGTGTCCCTGGAGAGGCATTGGACCTCACATGTCCATTCAAGACCATAGGAAACAGGAACAGAAGGCCATTCGGCCCCTTGAACCTGCTCTGCCATTAAATAGAATCATGGCTGATCCGACATTCCTCACGTCCATTTTCCTGCTCTGGTGAGACAGCTAAAACCATACCTTCAGCTAGTTTATCAAGAATCTCCTACCTGTGTGTTGAAGACATTCAAAGACATTCCATTGCCTTTTGAGGACGGGAGTTTTAAAAACACACTACATTCTGAGAGAAACATTTCACCTCATCTGTGTCTCAGTGATGACCCCTCATTTTTGGGGATCCCCTAGTTGTAGATTCTCCCAGAGAGAGAATCTATGAGAATCACCCCTCCACACCCACCCTGTCAAGACCCCTCAAGATCTTATAACTTGCTCCCCACCTGCAAATGTTGCATCGAGGCGAGAAAACTGAAATGCCTTTTCCTTCTTGTTGGGCGACACGGTAGCACAGAGGTTAGCACTGTTGCTTCACAGCACCAGGGACCCAGGTTCGATTCCCGACTTGGGTCACTGTCTGTGTGGAGTCTGCACGTTCTCCCTGCGTCTGCGTGGGTTTCCTCCGGGGGCTCCGGGTTTCCTCCCACAAGATGTGCTGTTAGGTAATTTGGACATTCTGAATTCCCCCTCCCTGTACCTGAGGAGGCCCCAGAGCGTGGCAACTGGGAATCCTCTTTTTTGTTGTAAATTTAGACTATCCAATTAATTTTTTCCAATTAAGGGGCAATTTAGCATGACCAATCCACCGAACCTGCACATCTTTGGCTTGTGGGGCGAAACCCATGCAAACACGGGGAGAATGTGCAAACTCCACACAGACGGTAAGCCAGAGCCGGGATCGAACGTGGGACCTTGGCGCCGTGAGGCAGCAGTGCTAAACACTGTGCCACTGTACTGCCCGACTAGGGACCTCTCACAGTAACTTCATTGTAGTGTTGATGTAAGCCTACATGTGACAATAAAGATTAAAAAAAAAGAAAAACTCATTTGAATGAGCATCATTTCTAAATGGGCCCAAGCCTGTTGCATTTGAAATGTCTGTATTGCTCAAAACATGCCAAAAAAAAATAAGATTCATCAAATTGCAAAGTCGCACAGGTGAAAAGGAGGGGTTAATGATACTTGCCTTGACCTGGGTTATACCAGTTAGCTTACCTAAGTCACATTGCAAAATCATTACTTGGTATTTTCTGTGACACACCCTTGCTTCTGGCTTCAGATCAAGCAACGGAGTTGTGTGCACTCCATAGCAACAGAAACAGGTTTATGTTTTCAACTTTCCGTAAGTCAAACCCGGTTCATGGTGGTAGTTTTCTGGAAGTCAAGGTTGCCCCTTACTGCGTCAAGTGACTTGTGGGTACATCGATTCCATTTTGAAATTGGGAAAATCTGTGGAACAGTAGAAAGGTCTTTGTTTGAGTTGACTCTGAGCAAGGTTTGGATTTTAATTATTTTAGTTGCATGAGTGGAAACCTAAAAGCAGCACCCAGGAACAGATGAACAGCCCAACATTCGTTGTCTGAAGCGTTTGCAGAAGAAATGGAGATAGGGCAAACTTTGGCATCCAAGCATTCCTCTCTATATCCTTCAGACTTGAATTCTGTCAAAGCTGAGTTTCAGATAGGGGCTGGTTTAGCACAGTGGGCTAAATAGCTGGCTTGTAAAGCTGACCAAGGCCAGTAGCGCGTGTTCAATTCCTGTACCGGCCTACCCGAACAGGCGCCGGAATGTGGCGACTAGGGGCTTTTCACAGTAACTTCATTTGAAGCCTACTTGTGACAATAAGTGATTTTCATTTCATTTTTCAGAGTAGGAGATTGAAATGTGCTTTCAACAACACTGAATTCATGTATCTGGCTTCTTCTCTATTCTATTCAGATTAATTATACATAGTCATAAAAAGTGTGACCAAAACTTCTGACATCAGGAAGTGAAGCTGAAGGGCAGAACCTGCACATTGAAGGCATTTAAAATAACAGGATTACATGAAGTATGCACTGTAACAGCTCAGTGGTTATGTTTCAGGGCTGGTAATCTGGAGGTGTAAGGTCAAACCCCACTACGCCAGCTGGGGAATTTAATCCCCAGTTAAGCATATAAATTAGGTAAAGAAAGATATTCACGTACACTGGTGAACTACTGGATTGTTATAAGGAAGCCTGCTACTTTACATAGTTTGGCCTGTGTGTGACTCCAGATCCAAAGCTATGTAGTTGACTCAATACTACCCTTAGAAAGGCTTTTGAACAAACAAATTAGGAGCAGGGTAGAATGTTCGGCCATTCGAACCTGCTCCATCATTCAGTAAAATCATTGCTGATTTGATTTTAGCCTCCCCTCTACCACTGATGATCTTTCACCCGCTTGCTTATCAAGAATCCACCAAGTTTGTTCTCATCTCTATTTTAAACAGTTCACCTGAGGAAGGAGCTGCGCTCCGAAAGCGAGTGGTTCGCAACAAACCTGTTGGGCTTTAACCTGGTGTTGTAAGACTTCTTACTGTGCCCAACCCAGTCCAACGCCGGCATCGCCACATCATGGCTATCTTAAATCTGTGTGACGGCCTGGCACTGCCAAGGTGCTCAGGTGGCATCACCAGCTGGCAGGGGCACTGCCAGGGTGCCGCATTGGCAGTGTCAAGGTGCCAAGGTGGCATTTTTTTGCACGGGTGCTCTTGGGCCAGGGATGCCCTGCGTGGGGCAGGGTGGGGGGGGGAGGGGGCGCGGACCCTCCCATAGTGTGTGGGGGGGGGGTCAGGGGTCACTTTGGGCACCTCGGAGGTCTCTGGCTGCACTGAGGAGTTCTGGTGAGCAGAGTTCCTCAGTGTACAAAACGGGGCTATGCGCACGGGAAACACGAGGCAAAACGCAGCCGCTATGGGACTTTGTTCCTATTTAGTTAAATCTCTGCTTCTGTGTTTCAATCAAGCTGCCTCTTGCTCTGCTAAACTCCAGCAAATACAAGGCCAGCCTGTCCAAACTTTCCTCATTAGACACCCCACCCATATTCCTGGTGTTAGCCTGGTAAACCTTCTCTTAACTGCTTTTACATCCTTCCTTAAATGAAGAGACCAGTGCTGGACACAATACTCCAGATGCTGCCTCACCAGTACCCTGTATAACTGAAGCATATTCAATTCCCCTCGCAATAAACAATAACATTCTATTAGCTCCCCTTGCTGTACCTTTTGTGATTCATGCACTAGGACACCCAGATCCCTCTGCGTCTCAGAGCTCTGCAATCTCTTACCACTTTGATAATAAACTTCTTCTTTATTCTTCCTGCCAAAATGGTCAATTACACATTTTTCCACATTATACTCCATTTGCCAGATTTCTGCCTATTCACTTAACCCATCTATGCCCGCTAACGTCCTCTTCACAATTTATTTTCCTCCCTATCTTTGTATCATCGGTAAATTTAGCAACCATCCCTTCAGTCCCTTCACCCAAGTCAATTGTATGGGCTAGAAAACCATTCACCTGCACCAAACTACTATGACAAAGCATTATACGTTAAACCGTTTTCTCTGTACAGACGCTGCCTGTTATGTTGAGTATTTCTGGAGTTTTCTGTTTTTAATTATTATTCAAGAAGTGATTCGAGAAGGCAATTCACCACCGCTTTATCAGGGGCAATTAGAGACTTGCAATAAATAAAACCCTCGCCAGTGATGCCCACATTCTGTGAATGAATAAAAGAACCTGGGCGGGATTCTCTCACCCCGGGGCCGGGCCGGAGAATCTCCGCCCGGGATGGGCTGAGCGGCCACGCAAAAAAAGCCGAGTCCCGCCGGCGCCGTTCACACCTGCTCTTACCCGGCGGGGCCTCGGCGTGGATCCATCCGGGGTCGGCCTGGGGCGGGAGGGGGGTGGCCTCCGCTGTGGCCTGGCCCGTGATCGGGGCCCACCAATCAGCGGCCGGCCTCTTGGGCTGAGGGCCTCTTTTGTTCCGCGCCGGCTCCTGTAGCCCGATGCCATGTTGCGTCGGTGCCGGCGCGGAGAAGGGAGCCGCTGCGCATGTGCAGACCCGCGGCGCACATCTGACGCCGGGGATCGGCAGCTGGAGCTGCGTGGGTCGCTCCAATGCCGTGCTGGCCCCCTGTAGGGGTCAGAATCGCTGCTCCTGAGGCCATGTTGACACCATCGAAAAACGCGATGGCTTTTACGACGGCGTCAACACATAGCCTCAGGATCAGAGAATCCCGCCCCTGTGTATTCCGGCACATCTCCACTATTTATAGTTCAGCAATGTGTGGTAGGTTTGATCTCCAAGTACTTCTGAGCCACTTGCTAAAGCTTTGAAGAGCTAATTTAAGCATGAAAACTGTGGACCAGGCTTCTCCGCTGGGTCAGTTTGATGAATTCAGCAGCCAGTTTGGAATTGTCAACAGGCCCGATGGATTATGGGATCTTCTACTCCTGCCTGTTGCCTCCATTTGTGCAAATTGTTGGGGCAAAGTAGAGAGAGGCTTACTTGACAATTAAATGCACTGTGGTACCCAACCCCAGGAACGGCCGCAGTTAATTCTGAATTAGAAAGTGTTCCGACCTCCAACATGGGGACCCCCCCGCCCACCTCCTCACCTCAATGAGGAGGAAGTTCGCAAATTGGAAAGCCGTACATTAAAAGACAACTGGTAATTTACCAGGAGACAGCAAGTACCTCGGAAGCAAAGTCGGGAAAGGATGACGAAAGGATTTGAACCAACAAAAAAATGAATAAAAATAGAACACAGGGCAGGGCAACAAACGCAGGAAATTTCAACTAACCAGAAAGGAAGTGGGTCGTGGCTGACGAATTGTGTTGTCTCTTGATGGGCTGAGATCATTTAATAGTTTGGGGTTTGTAGCTACATCAATTCTGCTCACTGGACCACCCAGTGTTTATTGAATTGGCAGAAGGGAAATAGAGCCTGAGCTCTCAGCAGAACTGACTCAGTGCCTGTCTGAATCATTCTGAGGCAAGGCCCTGCTTGTGGCAGGAGAAGGTGGGATTTAAGAATAGAACGGTCCGAAGCACCCTGGAAGGAAGCTATTTCCGCACATTGAAGTCAGTGCCATGACGGTTCGGAATCACAGCCAAGAAAGCGAGGCTTTTGAAATTGGGGTGGCAATGATGTTATTTTTTTGAAGCATTGCGCTGCAAGCCAGTGGTCTCGTGAAAGAAAAAAAGGAGCGAGTGTTTATTGTTTTCAGGGATGGTCTGCAACTCGTGCGAAATAAAATTGACGCTTTGCAAAAGCCACCAAGTAATGTTGACAAGACCACAAGGTGAAGAGGGGGCATTCGGCCCATCCAAAACTATCCACCCAGAAACGAATGCCGTCTGTTTCACAACCCCAACCCCAATATTGCAGCGTTTAATTTTTTCTTAAAGGGTTTCAGGATTTTAACCTGCATGACCCTGTCTGAAAATCCATACCAGTGAGTTAATTATTTTCCTGTATAAAACGTGATTAAATTACTCCTCGGGGACTGTGAGCAATTCTGGGCACCACACGTTAAGAAGGATATCTTAGCCTTGGAGGGAGTGAAATGTAGAGGACCGATATCTGGATTCCAAGGCTTATTCTATAAGAGAGGTTAAGCATATTGATGGGCCATCAATTGCACGTGAGACGAGTTGCTGTGCAAAAGTTAGGCTTTAATAAGCTAGAACTTAGCCCTGCGGTCGACTACAATAAATGGACGACCGCCGGGCGTTCTGACTATTTATACCTCGGTATGGAGGCGTGGTTAACTCAGCCTCTCGACCAATCGGAGAGCCGTCACATGACTGGTCTCAACCAATCGGTCGAGAGGCACATGACCGACCAGGGCCAATGGTAAGCCGGTGTTCTGCACCAATGGCAGACAGCTATGCAAATCATATCACCACACATATTAGGGTTGTAATTTATTCTGTCATGGACTGTAGGTGTTACTGGCAAGGCCGGCATTTACAACCCATCCTTAATTGGCTTTGAACTCAATAGGTTGCTCGGCCATTTCAGAGGGCAGTTAAGAGTCAGCCACATTGCTGTGGATCTGGAGTCACGTGTAGGCCAGACCAGGCGAGGAAGGCAGATTTCCTTCCCTAAAGCAGGCATTTAGGAGTTAAGTTGCTGTTAAGTCAACCACGATGTCATTGAAAAAAGAACAGACCCGCTGGGCTAACTGACCAATCCAGTGAATGGTGGACGTCTTTAAACAAAATGTATCCTCACTAATCTGTTCTTCCCCCTTGAAGAGAAAAGAAAATCCAGAATGAGCAGCACCATACATCGAGGCCACGAGTAACGGATCAAATGAAGAATATGGGAGGAATTTCTTCACACAATGAATGGTGAGAATATGAGTTCTCTGAGTGGTTGGAATAAAGAGCATTGAGGCCTTCAACGAGAGGTGTGAGGCATACGTGAAGGGCAAGGGAATGGAGGGGGGTGAGGGGTAGAGTCGGGAGAAGTACTTAGAGCGGGAGGAGGCTTATGTGAAAACATCAGCATAGACTAGTTGGGCCAAATGGCCTGATTCAGTGCTGCAAATTCTAAGCAATGTAGTTCGATCATAGCATTTACAGTGCAGAAGGAGGCCATTCGGTCCATCGAGTCTGCACCGGCCCTTGGAAAGAGCACCCTACTTAAGCCCACACCTCCACCCTATCCCCATAACCCAGTAACCCCACCGAACCTCTTTTTTCTGGACATTTAGGGCAATTTAGCATGGCCAATCCACCTAACCTGCACGCCTTTGGATTGTGGGAGGAATCCCGAGCACCCGGAGGAAACCCACGCAGACACGGGGAGGACGAGCAGACTCCGCACAGACAGTGACTCAAGCCGGGAATCGAACCTGGGACCCTGGAGCTGTGTACCAACAGTGCTAACCACTGTGCTACCATGTCGCCCACTATGTATCAACATTATCCTTGTGGGTTTGAGTCAAGGAAAGACTTGGAATTGTAGAGCGCCTCCCATGACCACAAACCATCCCAAAGTACTTTTCGGGCCAGCGAACTACTTTACGAAGCGTATTCACTGTTGTCGCGTAAGAAACATAGAGCACAGTTTGTGCACAGGAAGGTCTGACAAAGAGCAGCAAGATGATAACCAATTAATCTGTTTTTGTTTTCAGCTAAGACTGGCACCTGCTTATTGAAATCCCTTGTGAGGTTTGCCCAGCGGTTTCGAGGTAAGGCTCCCTCTTGTTCAGGTGAATGCAGCCGAAAAGGAAACCTTGGCACCACATTGTGAAAAGCTGTATTCATTCATATTTCATGTCTACGACATATATATATATATATAGTCATAGGGACATAGAAATTGCTCGAGGAGAAAAGGTCAAGGTCCATCAAGCTCACCTTCCACCACGCTGGCCATCCCCAGGATAGTTTTGGGCACATTCTTTCCAGACATTAATCTGTCTCGGTGCCAGTGAGCTTCATTCATAATGGTCATTAACCGTTCACTAACATGGGTTGTGACAGCAACTGAACACGCGCTGTACTATTGCTACATTGCACATTCCTACATGTCATGTTGTCCATAAAATGCACGATAATCTCTGGCATGAAACCGCAAAGTACAATTTTCACGTCACTTCAATTTTAGTTACATAGCACACATTCCACATGTCAAGACGGACTTTCCTGTATTGAATTTTAGTCCATATTAGCATTTATTTTATGTGAGGTTTTGTCGCTGTTAATTTGGGGGGGGGGTTTTTTCCCCTTATTTTTCCCTTTAGATCTCCGATAAGCCACAACCCCCACTGATTTGTAAAAGTGGCAAGAAGCAATAAGACTGAAGAGATGCAAAGGAAAAAACAGACGGATACATATATTAATGGGCAATCTTACGTCTAACAAAGATCTTTGAACAATTTCAGATGGGTACCTTTTGAACTAAGGTGTAAAATAGGTAATAATCATAGAATTCACAGCGCAGAAGGAGGATATTTGGCCCATCGAGTCTGCACCGGCCCTTGGGAATTGCATCCTACTTAAGCCCACACCTCCACCCTATCCCCGTAACCCCACCCAACCTTTTTTGGACACTAAGGGGCAATTTAGCATGACCAATCCACCTAACCTGCACATCTTTGGTCTGTGGTAGGAAACCGGAGCACCCGAAGGAAACCCACGCAGACACGGGGAGAACGTGCAGACTCCGCACAGACAGTGACCCAAGCTGGGAATCGAACCTGGGGCCCTGGAGCTGTGAAGCAACAGTGCTAACCACTGTGCTTCCATAATGAATTGGCAGATCCTGCTTCAACATCCATCTTGATTGTCATTTACATCAATGGAAACGGAAACTAAGAGGGATTTAAAGCAGGTGGCTTCTTCAGTGACACATGTTTTAAGCTATCACACGAAGTATTGGACGCTATTGTACCTCTACATTCTCTTGTGTACTTCTACTTGGGCATCCCTGGGAAAATACATTGATAAACATGAAAAGACAGGACAGAGAAAAACTTGTAACAGTTTAATGTACCGGATAAGTCTGACCGTGGTGAGAGATTATTGTACTGGACAGAGACATTTGCATATGAAATAGCTCCAGGCTAATTGAGCTGAATGTACTCATAGCGAATCAGCAACCACTTTGCATTACCCAAAATTTTATTTCCCATTTATTTGAATTTTTTTTCAAAATGGTACGATCCAATGGTTCTAAGTGTCACGGTGTCAATTCTACCAAGTACACTTTGGTTTGGGAACAAAATAACGTAGACAGTTGTCCATGCTATCGCACAGTCCAAGTTTAAGTCTAGTTCTCTGCACAGGAAATTCTAAAGGCTGTCTGACAATTAGATCAAGGCAGCACGCATAGTTCATTTCAAAATTCATGGATTCTGTCTTAATTTTTGTATTTCCATTAGGAATTTCTAAGACCATGGACGGGATTCTCCGTTGCCTAACGCCGATATCTTAATTGGCGACCGGGCGGAGAATCGACTCCGATGCCCTAATCGGGGCCGGCGCCGGTTTGCACCGGTCAACCATGCTCCGCCCCCTCAGAAATGGCATCATCGCGCCATGTGCCCTGCATCGTTGCAACGGCGTTGGCTCGTCATCGACCGGCCCTCCCGCAATGCTCCGCCCCCCCCCCGATGGACCGAGTTCCCGACGGCACGGGACACAAGTGGTCTCAGGGGTCGGGAACCCGATGCAGCGGCTGCAGACTGTGTCCAACGCCGCCACATTCGGCCAGGATCCATGCCGCTGGCCGGGAGGGCTTCCACAAGGGCTGGGGGGACTGGTGCAGGGTGACCAGGGGTGACCTGTGGGGTGGCAGATGGCGGGGAGCATCTGTGCACGTCCAGCACCATGTTGTACGGCGCAAACGCTGCAGGTCGTCATCTGTGCTCACAAGCGGCCAGGGACCCGGCCATTCTCCGTCACGGGAGCCAGGACTTTCACCCGGCCACTGATAGCCCCTCACCGGTCCCGGAATCGGTGCGGGGTTGGCCCCGATTATTTCATCGTAAACCTCCCGTGAATTCTCCGTTCGAACTGAAACGGAGAGTCCAACTCCATATTTGTAATGGAAACTGCCCATGTAAACTTGTCACACTGTAATTACACTTTACTGACAGTGATGGCGCTGCATTGAATTTAAGATTTGTAATGCATCAATTAGATATACATGCATAAAGAAATAATTCCAAATTTCCGAACACCTTTCATGACCATAATAGCACGTTATGACCAACAAAATACTTTTGAAGTAGAATCGGGTTGAAATCTCTACCGGCTGCCACCAATGGCAGACATCCCGATGCGGCAAAGAATCCAGCGGCGGGAAAAAATGGGATCAGTATGGACAGGTGCCAATCCGTTTCTGATGCTTTGGTTCTCCACTGCCGGCGGGATTGAGGTTCATGTCCCGCACCTATCAGACTTATTAACGTGTATGCCCCGGCCGTAAAAACTGAGCGGCTGGCTGTCCTTCAGCAACTACCACTGCTGTTGGCCACCTCCAAGCCGGTCATCCTGGGCGGTGACTTCAACTGCATCATCGATGCGGCTGGACGATCCGGCAGAGCTGACAGCAAACTAGACGTTACGTCCAGACTCCTGATGGAAACGGTAAAAGACGCCAAGCTGCTCGACGTCTTCAGCAACCCTGCAGACGGAGCGCAGCGTAGATACACATGGTCACGGCCAGATGGGTCCGTTCCAGAATAGACTTCTTTTTTGTGTCCCGTGTTCTCACGGTCAGGCCCACCGACGTCAAGCCGGTGTTCTTCTCTGACCACTGCCTCCTACTGGCTGACTGCCACCTGCAGGAAAATCAGGGGGTGAGCAGGGGGACATGGAAGCTAAATGTAAAACTGTTGACCCCAGAGAACCTCCAGGAACTCAAAAGGTTGGAGAACCGTGAAACCCCTCTTTGAGTCTCCACATCTCTGGTGGGAAGCAGTCAAGGGGAACATCAAAAGGTTCTTCATCCTCAAGGGCGTTCAAAAGGTGAGAGAGAGACGAGGGGTCACGACCAGGCTCCAGAAAAGCATGCAAAATTTGCTCCAGCTGCAGTCGATGGGGGTTGATGTCAAGGAGGATCTCCAAGAGGTGAATGGCCGGTAAGCCTCACTCTACACTTCGGAGGCCTCCAAGGTTATCTTCCGGTCCAGAGTCCGCTCCGTGGAGCAGGATGAAAAGTGCTCACGCTTCTTCTTCCAGAAGGTACACAGAGAGACCTCTGTGATCAGCAGCCTGAAGGAAGAAGATGGCTCTGTAAAGACATCGCAGTCTGACATACTGAGGATCAGTCAATCCTTCTATGCCAGACTGCATGATCTGAAGCCAACAGACAGTACTGTTACCCAGACCTTCCTGTCGTCTATCACGGAGGTCTTGGACGACAATGAGGGGGAAAACCTGGACAAACCATTATCTCTGGACGAGCTGACAAAGGCCGTCAAGTCCTTTGAGACGAGTAAGCGACGGCTTACCGGCTGAGTTGTATTTGGCTCTGTGGGACTGGATGGGCCCAGACCTGCTGGAAGTGTACGAGAGTATGCTTCTAGATGGCAGCATGTCAGAATCCATGAGAAAAGGCATCATCACCCTCATCTACAAGCAGAAGGGGGAAAGGGAAGAAATTCGAAATTGGCGACCCATTTCACTGTTAAATGTGGATTACAAAATCTTAGCCAAAGTCATCGCTAATCGGGTCAGGTCTGCTCTGGAGTCGGTGATCCACCCCGACCAGACCTGTGCTGTACCCGGCAGGAAGATCTCTGACAGCCTCGCGCTGCTCAGGGATACGATTGCCTACGTGCAGGACAGGAGGGTGGACACCTGCCTCATCAGCCTTGACCAGGAGAAGGCCTTTGACAGAATATCGCACACCTACATGATGGATGTGCTCTCCAAAATGGGGTTTGGGGAGGGAATTCGCAATTGGATCAAACTGCTCTACACAAACATCTATAGCGCAGTCTCAATCAATGGGTGGGAATCAGAAAAGTTCCAGATCAAATCTGGAGTCAGGCAGGGCTGCCCTCTCTCCTCGGCCCTGTTTGTGTGCTGCATAGAACCTTTTGCCGAGTCCATCAGGAAGGATCCGGGTATGAGAGGGGTGACGATCCCGGGCAGCGGAGGCGTGCAAGTCAAGGCCTCCCTGTACATGGACGACGTCGCCGTCTTCTGCTCGGATCCCGCATCTGTACGCAGGCTCTTGGACACCTGCGACCAGTTTGAACTGGCCTCAGGAGCCAAGGTAAACCGCGGCAAGAGCGAGGCCATGTTCTTTGGGAACTGGGCCGACCGATCCTTTGTTCCCTTCACGGTCAGGTCAGATTACCTGAAAGTGCTGGGGATATGGTTCGGAGCGGCTGGGGCGTGCACCAAAAACTGGGAGGAACGCATTGCTAAAGCAAAACAGAAACTGGGCTGGTGGGAGCAACGCTCCCTCTCCATTGCGGGCAAAACACTGGTCATCAGGTGTGAGGTACTCTCGGTGTTACTGTACGTGGCGCAGGTCTGGCCCAACACTCGGACCTACGCCGCAGCAGTCACCCGGGCCATCTTCAAATTCATTTGGAGATCCAAGATGGACCGGGTCCGAAGAGACATAATGTACAAGCCTCTAGATAAAGGGGGGAGGAACGTACCCAACGCCACCCTCATCCTGATGGCCACCTTTGTGTGCAGCTGCATCAAGCTGTGCGTAGACCCCGGGTATGCAGACACCAAGTGTCACTACATACTGAGGTTCTACCTGTCCCCGGTGTTGTGAAGGATGGGCCTGGCCTCATTGCCGCGGAACGCTCCAAGCAGTTGGACCGTGCCCTACCACCTGTCCTTCGTGGAAAATTTTTTGAAGAAAAACACCTTTGACCACAAAGCAATGAAGCAGTGGTCAGCACCTAATGTCCTCGAGACCCTCAGAGAAAAGGAGACTGTGGAGGACGTTGGATGGTTCCCTGAGCAGACTGTCAGAGCCATCTGGCAGAACGCATCATCACCAGAACTTTAAAACAAGCACCAAGACCTCGCTTGGCTGGTGGTGAGAAGGGCCCTCCCTGTCAGATCCTTCATGCACACCCGAAGGCTCAGCATCAATGCACGCTGCCCTCGGAGTGGATGTGGGGGAAATGAGACAGTCACCCACCTCCTTGTGGAATGTGCTTTTGCAAAGCAGGTCTGGAAAGAGATGCAGTGGTATCTGTCAAGGTTCATCCCGAGCAGCTCAGTAACACAGGACTCTGTGCTCTACGGACTGTTTCCAGGGACACACACCGAGACAAACATCAACTGCTGCTGGAAGGTCATCAACTCGGTGAAAGGCGCTCTTTGGTCTGCCCGAAACGTGCTGATCTTCCAGTGCAAAGAATTGTCCTCGACCGAGTGTTGCAGACTGGCACATTCCAAGGTCCAGGACTACGTGCTGAGGGACGCACTCAAGCTTGGGGCAGCTGCCGCCAAGGCGCAATGGGGAAAGACCACTGTGTAAGGTCTCACCAGCAAATGTACACCGAGGGGTGGGTAACAGTGTAAAGCCCCTCGGCCCGGGTCTTCAATACTCCAATGTATGAAAGAAGCAAAACAATGTAAATATTTAAGAAAGAACTGTAACTTATTGTAGGATACGTGTGTAACGTTATCCCAATTGAATTGAAGAAAGACAAATGAATGTAACTCAGATGGAAATGCACAGTCAAGACAATTTGAAATGTTCTGTAAAGTTTATGATAAATTTTATGAATAAGTATATTTTTTTGAAAAAAAAACCAGCAGGAGGATACAAACAGGTCAAATTGACCCATTTGCATCCTATCAACAGGCTGGGCCCCGGATTCTCCAAGCCTCCACGATTCTCCAGCCCTGGATTTATGTAGGCTTGGTTTGGTACACTCGCGGTGGGCCAAGGCGGGGTAAGTATTTAAGGTAGGTGTTCCCCCCCCGAAGTCCAATGGAGGGCCCCCCTCCCCCAAATTGTAAATCCCGCCCACCCCACCCCACCCCACCACCAGAACTCTCCCCACAAGACACACCCACCAGGCCTCCCCACAAGAGACCCCCTATCATCTTGGGGTTAAATGCATTTACTTCCACTTTTTCTCAGCACATGCCACTGCCTGATTGGCATATGGTTGGACAGACCTGCCTGAAAAGGGGCGTCGCCGGTCTTTCACTGGTTCTCCAGCTGGCAGGAAGACTACAGCCCCCCCCCCCCCACCCACCTCCCCCCCACTCCCCCCCCACTCCCGATGTCACAACACAATTCCACCCATTCTTCTCAATACCTCCTCTTGGTGTGTCCATTTCTGATATGGGAAAACATGTAAATAATGGTCAGATTGGGACAGTCCAGTGTTGCCAATGTATCAAATTAGACTAGAATAAGTGGTTATTATCAAATTGTCCGTTAATATGTGCTGGGAATCATGTTGTATCCTCAATGCCTATCTCTGCATAATAAATAGGTATTGCTAAACGTCTGTCTATACTGGGAGATGGATGTCCGAACTATCATTTTGCTATGCGTGTGAGTTCATTGCTCTGAATTGCTGTACTCGGCTGTGCTTTTTCTTTATGATACAGTATCTCTTACCATAGCTCTATTTACTCAGCTGAAAATCATTGGTCATGCAAATTGCACTTCTAAACATTATCGCAAAGATGTTTTTTCGCACTGCTTATTCTGCAGTGATTTTTATCAACAAGTTGCTGGCAACACATTCAGCCCAAAGTGCTTACAGGTGATATCTATCTGTATAGCTGAGTAGAAGGGAATCATATTCTACTACTGCAACTCCTGCTGTGGGTTTTGAACATTGTGAGGAGGGAGGTTCCAGTGGGTATGACAGGAATTGCAATTAATGACCACTGCAATGAGTGACTATTAAGGATGGACACGAGTGCAGGATAGAAAATTAACACAAAGGGCAATTGAGCCATGGATAGCCAGCATTGGGAATTGTTCATGTTGGGAAGTGGTTCTGAGTGGGACAATCCAGATGTTGGCTTTGGAAACATGGATAGGGTTTATAATGTAGGGGAAGGCTGTACTCAGCAGGATCCCTCAACAGCAATGAGATTATGGTCTGGATTCTCCGATCGCAAAGCCCCCTGTTTCTCGGTGACGCGCCGTTCCCTGGTGGCGGCATTCTCTACTCCCGCCGCTTGTCAGCGGGATTTCCCATTGAAGCCGCCCCACATAGTCGGGAAACCTCCGTCGGGGATGTGCTGCCGGCGGGAAAAGTGAATCGCAACTGCCGGAGAATTCCGGCCAATGACTGAGGACTAATTTCTCCCACCCTGCGTCAAAGTCCCGTGGCAGGGGCGGGAACGTGGAACGTTTTCCAATGCGGAGGCTGACAGGAAAACACAGCAAATCTACCGACCCCGCCCTCATTATAAGGAGCAGTCATATAGATATCATGTGACTCCTGGGTATCTGGGAGAAAGTGCACTGGTATAAAACCGATTTCTGGACCGCCAGCCGAGCTCTTCCCCCCCCCCCCCCCCCACCTCGTCCCGCCATTGAACCTGTCAGTGGAGGCGCGGGAGAATCCCACCCTGAATTTTCTGCTTCCTCAGTAACTGAAGATCAAATATCAGCCAGGATGTTGGGGAGGACTCCTTTCTTCAATTAGCACCGTGGCTTTTTTTGACATCACACTGGGAGGACAGATAGGACTTTAGTTTAATATCCTGCCTGAAGGATAACACATAGAACATAGAACAGTACAGCACAGAACAGGCCCTTCGGCCCTCGATGTTGTGCCGAGCAATGATCACCTTACTCAAACCCACGTATCCACCCTATACCCGTAACCCAACAACCCCCCCCCCCCCCCCCCCCCCTCCTTAACCTTACTTTTTAGGACACTACGGGCAATTTAGCATGGCCAATCCACCTAACCCGCACATCTTTGGACTGTGGGAGGAAACCGGAGCACCCGGAGGAAACCCACGCACACACGGGGAGGACGTGCAGACTCCGCACAGACAGTGACCCAGCCGGGAATCGAACCTGGGACCCTGGAGCTGTGAAGCATTTATGCTAACCACCATGCTACCGTGCTGCCCCTTGCCCCTTGCACCTCCCCAGTAAATTGGATCAAATATTGTTTCATCTGGCCAGGAGTGTTAATGTGTGACAAACTGCCAGAGGTGGATCTGGTGTTCTTTAAGACCACAGAATCTAGTTGCTCAGTCAATACAGCTTCAGGTCAATTGGAGTCGAATTATGAGGGAACAATGCAGGATCAGGTCAACCAGAATTCAATTGTTCTTCAGGCTCCGGCACAGGACATCGTTAAATGCCCAGTTTTAAACTTGAGTATGGTTAGTCCGGTTATATTTTAATAAATTCTGGTCCTGGGCAGTATTCTAAAATCAGCAACAGCAAATCAGCAGCTTGTAAAGAGCCCTCTTAATTTTATTTACTTGAATTTCGAACCCAGTCTCACCCTTTCCGACTTGTTTTGTTTGTCGCGGTACATTTCGGGTGAATGCTTCCCCGTTCTTCAAAATAAAAACAGCTGGGAGAAGTTTACCCTGGAGTTAAATGAAGTGCCTGAATTTTCCTGGGGCTATATTTGCCTGCAGTTAAGTAGGTGAATATTTTTACCCTTAGTTAAGTGTGACAGAGTGCGTGACACAAAAGCCTGAGGTGACTTTTAGGTTTGCCAACTGGGATTAGGTGAATTCCTGGAGATTTCATCGCTTGTCTTGGCACCCTCACCCCACCCTCATTAGTCGGCCAACACATCCATCATTGTGACGCACTACCTTCTGACACTAATTGGAAAGCAAAATCACTCATTACCTAATTAGAAGACGCTTGACTGTCATCCAAACTACCTTTTTTTTCCCCTCCATTTTCAATATTTTTATATCTGGTAATGGGAAATGGGAAAGAAAATGACAAATGAAAACAAACATTTTTACTCTCCTGGTGATTGTTTTCTCTGGCGTTGCACACAGCAATGACCTGCAAATTGATCTTCATCGTCCTGGCATCTCCAGGCCATGCTGGGGGAGGGGGGTTGGAAACCCTATGCACTGTTGTTATTTGGGCAGCCTCAATACCGTGCCTGCTGAGCGCAGACCAGAAGGATAAAGATTCATAGTTTCGCCAAAACATTGGCACCAAATCACACCCACTCAATTGGTACCTAGTTCACGCTGTTGAGACGGAGGTGTTACCCTGAACTTGGGGCGAAGGAAGATTGAGAGGAGCTTTGCTCTGCATCTGGTTATAGAATATCTGGGGCGGGATTCACCGACCCCCCCGCCGGGTCGGAGAATCGCCGGGGGCCCCCATCAATCCCACCCCCGCCGTGTCCTGAATTCTTCAGCAGCGGAGATTCAGCGGGGGCGCGAATCGCTCCGCGCCAGTTGGCATGCCCCCCCCCCCCCCCCGGCGATTCTGCGGCCCGCGATGGGCCGAAGTCCCGCCGCTGTCATACTTCTCCCGCCGCCGTGGATCAAACCACCTACCTTACCAGCAGGAGCAGGCGGCGCAGGCAGGCTCCGGGGTCCGGGGGGGGGGGACGCGGGGCGATCTGGCCCCGGGGGGTGCCCCCACGGTGGCCTGGCCCCGATCGGCGGGTGGGCCTATGTCGTGGGTGCACTCTTTTCCTTCCGCCTTCGCCATGGTCTTCACCATGGCGGAGGCGGAAGTGACCCCCTCCCCTGCGCATGCGCGGGGATGACGCCAGCAACCGCTGAGGCTCGGCGCATGCGCGGACTTCCGCCGGCCGGCGAAGTCCCTTCGTCCCCGGCTGGCGTGGCGCTAAAGGCCTTTCACACCAGCCGGCGGAGAGCCAACCACTCCAGCGCGGGCCTAGCCCCTCAATGTTAGGGCTTGGCCCCTAAAGATGCGGAGACTTCCGCACCTTTGGGGCGGCCCAACGCCAGAGTGGTTCACGCCACTCCATCACGCCGGGACCCCCCCGCCCCGCCGGATAGGGGTGAATCCCAGCCCTGGTCTGTGAATGCTTCAACTGGGAAGCGATTGACTAGAGAAGGTGATTTTCTGGTACTGGCAGTTGTTCCTCACATTGAGGAACACACAAGATGTTGCCAAGCAGTTTAGCAGAAGAAAAGCTGAGCGAAGGTTAACATCTGTATCGCACACAAATGGGCTCTTCTCCATCTTTAGTGCCTGGTCTGTGGATGGAAAGGAAATCTGGTGGAGAGAATTCCTTGCCAAGACGTTGCAACATAATAATTGCTAGACCAGCGAAGACTGTCCTTATAGCTCACCATCTACCAACCTGGTAGTTCTGTGATACAAGGATAAGGAAGTTGATGACTGACCATGGTGATCATTGAGGTCTGCAGCACAAAAAAGGCCCTTCAGCCCATCATGTCTGCGGCAGGCAAAAACAAACACCCAACTATTCGTATCCCATTTCCCAGCACTTGGCATGGACATGCATGCCTTGACATCGCAAGTGCACATCTAAATACTTCTGAAATGTTATGAGGGTCTCTGCCTCCACCACCCTTTCAGGCAGCGAGTTCCAGACTCCCACCACCCTCTGGGTGAAAAAATTCCCGCTAACATCCCCTCCAAACCACCTACCCCTTATCTTAAATCTATGCCCCCTGGCCATTGATCCGTCCACCAAGGGGAAAAGTTTCTTCCTGTCTGCTCTATCTATGACCCTCATAATGTTATACATCTCCAGCATGCCCCCCACTCAGTTTCCTCTGCTCAAAGGAAAGCAACTTTTTCTACTTGCATGTTAACTTAAAGAACTGGGGCGGAATTCTCCGACCCCCCCATCGGGTCAGTGAATCGCCGGGTGGGGGGGGGGGGGGTGGGTGGGCATGAATCCCGCCCCCGCCAGCTGCCGAATTCTCCAGCGCTGGGAATTTGGCGGGGGCGGGAATCGTGCCGTGCCGGTCAGCGGCCGCTGGCAGCAGCCCCCCCCCCCCCCCCCCCCGGCGATTCTCCAGCCTGCGATGGGCCGAGTGGTCGCCCGTTTTTGGCCGGTCCCGATGGTGTAAATTAGAGTAGGTCCTTACTGGTGGGGCCTGGCTGTGTGGGGGAGTCTCCGGGGTCCTCGGGGGACGGGGGGGGGGGACGGGGGGGGGGGGGGGACTGGGTCCCGGGAGGTGCCCCCACAGTGGCCTAGCCCACGATCGGAGCCCACCGATCCGCGGGAGGGCCTGTGCCATGGGGCCACTCTATTCCTCCATGTCAGCCACTGTAACAGTCCGCGATGGCAGAAGCGGAGGTGAACCCCCCCCCCCCGTGCATGAGCTGGGATGACGCCAGCACATGCTGGCACTCCCGCGCATGCACCAACTCGCGCCGGCCGGCGGAGGCCCTTCGGCACCAGTTGGCACGGCGCCAAGCTCCTTCTGCACCGGTCAGCGGGGCTCAAACCACTCCGGCGCCGGCCTACCCCCTGAAGGTGCGGAATTGGTGGCCCGATGCCGGAGTGGTTCACGCCACTCCTTTGCGGCGGAGGTGCCCGCTCCACCGCTCCTGGTGTTCATGTACACCTAAGTCCCTCTAATCCTTGGTGCGTCCCAAATTCCTGCCGTTCATCATATATTCCCTTGCCTTGTTGGATCTGCATCACCTCACACATATCCAGATTGAATTCCATTTGCCACTGATCAGCCCATTTGACCAGCCTGTCCATATCCTCCTGTAATCTAAGGCTATCCTCCTCACCATTTACCACCCCATCAATTTTCGTATGATCCACGAACCTACTGATCAACCCTCCTACATTCATATCTAAATCATTTATATAAACCCCAAACAGCCAGGGCCCCAACACTGATCCCTGTGGGACCCCACTGGACACAGGCTTCACCCTCTGCCTCCTGCCACTCAGCCAATTCTGGATCCAATTTGCCAAATTTCCTTGCACCCAGGGACTCTTACCTTTGCTATCTTTGTTATTCAGTCTCTTTAACCAATCTCTATTAATTAGTCTACACACACCGAGAAATGAAGAGAAGAAACCCAAATGGTTAAAAGCACTGGGAACCATTCACCTACAATATGTCACATAATTACTCACATTATTGTATCACAAAATATTATTTTTTGAAAGAAATCTAGCCAGTTTCCATTTGAATGGATCAATACTATTTGTTTCCATCATGCGCCTAAGTAATCTGATTTGATTTGATTCATTGTCACATGTACCGAAGTACAGTGAGAAGTATTTTTCTGCAGCCGAGGGAACGTACACAGTCGACACAACTTGTTCCACAGATTGACCACTTACTCACCAAAATAACGGGCAGGATTTTGCTGTGGTCTTTGGGGCCCAGGCATCGGGACCAAATGGGGATTGCAAAGACTCCACTTCCTGGTCCCAGTCTGGGGGAGCCATTTTCCTGGAGATGGCTTCCTAATCGGCCGTTGCCCAACCTGTCGTGAAGCGTTCCCGATGCTGCTGGCCTTTCCTGAGGCAGCTGGCAGAACATGATGACATCTCAAAGTGGAAAATTAATCAATATTGTAGCCCGGCCAAGCAAGCTGCTCGCTCTGAGCAGAGGTGAAACCCTTCCGCTGGCAATGCTTGGAATGCAGGCCTTTTCTGTCACCTGAAGCCTGATGAGGGGCAAAAGGTGTCAATTACATCTTTCTGTTTGAAGCTAACTAGTGTGAGTCATCATAGCTTATCTGAGCTCTATACAAGAGGGAGGCGTAAGCGCACTCTCAGTAAGCTTTGCGCACGTGAAGTTGGAGACAGTCTGAGTGAGGCATCCAGAGTGGGGATTGAAAGTTGGTTATTTGGAGCAGTATGGTAATTCGGTGCAGAGTGGGAGGAGATGCTTTTCCCCTTTTTGTTTTGTTTTCTTTCTTCTTGCATTATAACTGTTAATCTGCAAGGAGGGGTTCAGAGGCATCCTGGAAAGTTAAGTGATATTAAGATCGCAGCGATAAGTGAAGGTAAGAGTTTAATCAATTTTCTGGAATATTTTAATTGGTGATATAAATGTCAGTCAGTGGGGTTAAATGCTGTGCTTGTGAGATGTGGGAGACCCGTGACACCTCCAGCGTTTCGGAAGACTACATCTGCAGGAAGTGCACCCAATTGCAGCTCCTCACAGACCGCATGGATAGGTTGGAACAGCTGTTGGATGTACTTAGGAGCGTGCAGGTGGCGGAATGTGTCATAGATAGCAGTTATAGAGATGTGGTCAAACCCAAGGCGCAGGCAGACAGATGGGTGACCGCTAGAAAGGGCAGGCAGCCAATGCAGAATCCCCTGTGGTCATCCCCCTCTCTAACAAGTATACCGATCTGGATACTGTTGGAGGGAATGGCCTATCGGGGATAACAGTAGCAGCAGCCAAAGCAATGGCACCACGGCTGGCTCTGTTGTTAAGCAGGGTGGGACAAAGAACACTAAGGGGACCCTATAGTTAGAGGTACAGATAGACGCTTCTGTGGACATGAGGCACTCCAGGATGGTATGTTGCCTACCTGGTGCCAGGGTGCAGGATGTCTCTGAATGGGCAGAAAGCATTCTGAATGGCGAGGGAGAGGTCGTAGGTACTAATGACATAAAAGGAAGAGTGAAGAGGTCGTGCAGAAGGAGTTCAGGAAGTTAGGCAATAAGCTAAAAAGCAGGACCTCTAGGGTTGTAATCTCAGGATTACTCCCTGTGTCACATGTCAGTGAGGCTAAAAATAGGAGGAGAGTGCAGCTAAACACGTGGCTAAACTGGATCTGTAGGAGGGAGGGTTTCAGATTTCTGGACCACTGGGATCTCTTCCGGGGAAGGTGTGACCTGTGCAAGAAACACGGGTTGGATCTAAACTGAAGGGGCACAAATATCCTGGCTGGGAGTGCTGGTGACACTCAAGAGGATTTAAACTGGTATGGCAGTGAGGTGGGAGCCAGAGCGTTAGCTTAGAAAGTAAAATAAGAGAACAACAGCATCACCCTGTCTGCTCAAACACAAATGTTTGAAGTGTATTTGTTTCAACACCAGAAGTATAGCAGGTAAGGTAGACGACTTAGAGCACTTATTAATACTTGGAATTCTGATGTTGTGCCTGTGACAGAAACGTGGTTAAAGGAAGGGCAGGATTGGGAGGATATAGATGCTCCAGGAGAGATAGAGGGGGATGTAAAAGAAGTGGGGGAGTAGCATTACTGGTTAAGGAGAATATTATAGCCGTACTGCTGGAGGACACTCGGAGGGCTCATACAATGAGAGTTCAAGAACAGGAAGGGAGCAATCACGGTGTTGGGGGTTATTACAGGCCCCCAACTACCAGCGAGAGATAGAGGAGCAGATAGGTGGAGAGATTTTGGATAGGTGCAAAAGTAACAGGGTTGTTGTTTTAGGGGATTTAACTTCCCCTATATTGACTGGGACTCACTTAGTGCTAGGGGCTTGGATGGGGCAGAGTTTGTAAAGTTAATCCAGGAAGGCTTCTTGATGCAATATGGAGATAATCCAACTAGGGAAGGGGCAGTACTGGACCTGGTATTGGGGATGAGCCTGGACGGGTTGTTGAGGTATCAGTAGGGGAACATTTTGGGAGTAGTGACCACAATTCCGTATGTTTTAGGGTACTTTTGGATAGGGATGAGGGTAACCCTCGCGTTAAGGTGCAAAGCTGGGGAAAGGTAAATTACAATAACATTAGCCAGGAATTGAAGAATTTGGATTGGGTGCGGCTGTTGGATGGTAAATCAACATCGGACATGTGGAGTCCTTCAAGCGACAGTTGATTAGGATTCAGGAAAGTCACGTTCCTGAGAGAATGAAGGACAGGTATGGGAAGTTTAGGGAGCCTTGGTTAACGAGGGATATTGTGAACCTCGTCAAAAAGATAAAGGAGGCTGTCATATGGTCTAAGAGTCGAAACCCTTGAGGAGTATAAAGAAAGTAGGAAGGTACTTAAGCGGGAAATTAGGAGGGCTAGGAGGAGTCATGAAAAGTTCTTGGCAAGGAGGATTAAGGTGAATCTCAAAGCTTTTTATTCATATGTAAAAGGCATGAGGGTGTCCAGGGAAGTGATTGGACCACTTACATCAGTGCACTTTACATCAGTGTTCGCCAAAGAACAGGATTTTTGTGGAAGGTGATTCTTGGTTGGGTGTGTGTGGATAGTTTGGATAATATTAACATCAAAAAGTAGGAGGTATTGGGTGTTTTAAAAGACATTAAGGTAGGTAAGTCTCCTGGGCCTGATGGGATTTACCCCAGAATATTGAGGGAAGCAAGGGAGGAAATTGCTGGGGCCTTAACTGACATCTTTGTAATCCTCATTGGCTACAGGTGAGATCCCAGAGGACTGGGGAATAGCTAATGTGGTACCGCTGTTTATGAAAGGTGGCAGGGATTATCCTGGAAACTATAGGCTGGTGAGCCTCACATCGGTAGTAAGTAAATTATTGGAGAGAATTCTCGGGGACAGGATTTATATCCATTTGGAAACAAATTGACTCATTAGTGATAGATAGCATGGTTTTGTGAAGGGGAGGTCGTGCCTCACTAATGTGATCGGATATTTTGAGGAGGTAACAAAGATGATTGATGAGGGGAGGGCGGTAGATGTTGTTTCCATGGACTTCAGTAAAGCCTTTGACAAGGTGTCTCATGGCAGACTGGTACAAAAGGTGAAGTCACACAGCGTCATGGATGAGGAGGTAAGATGGACAAGGAACTGGCTTGGTCACAGAAGGCAGCGGGTAGCAGTAGAAGGGTGTTTTTCTGATTGGAAGGTTGTGACTAGAAGTGTTCCATATGGATCTGTGCTGGGACCTCTGTTGTTTGTAGTATACATCAATGATTTGGAGGAAAATGTAGCTGGTCTGATTAGTAAGTTCGCGGATGACACCAATGTTGGTGGAGTGGCAGATAGTGTTGAGGATTGTCAGAGGACATAGATAGGTTGGAGACTTGGGCAGAGAAATAGCAAATGGAGCTTAATCCAGACAAACATAAGGTAATGTATTTTGGTAGGTCTAACATACAGGGGAAATGTATCATAAATGGCAAAATTCTGAGGAATATAGAAAGTCAGAGAGATCTGGGCGTGCAGGTCCACAGATCTTTGAAGGTGGTAAACCAATTAGACAAGGTAGTCAAGAAAGCATACGGAATGCTTGCTTTCATTGGATGGGGCATCAAGTATAAAAACTGGCAAGTCAATGCTGCAGTTGTACAGAAACTTGGTAAGGCCGCACTTGGAAATTTGCACACAATTCTGGTTGCCACACTACCAGAAGGATGTGGAGGCTTTGGAGAGGGTGCAGAGGAGGTTTACCAGGATGTTGCCTGATCTGGAGGATGTTAACTATGCGGAGAGGCTGAATAGACTCCGACTGTTTTCATTAGAACAAAGGAGACTGATAGAGGTCTACAAGATTATGAGGGGCATGGATAGAGTGGATGGGCAGGCACTCTTTCCCAGGGTGGAGGGGTCAGTGACCAGGGGGCTTAGGTATAAGGTCCGTGGGGCAAAGTTTAGAGGAGATGTGCAAGGCAGGTTTTTAACGCAGACGGTGGTGAGTGTCTGAGGCGTTGCCAGGGGAGGTTGTAGAAGCAGATACATTAACGGCGTTCAAAAGGCGTCTCGCCAAATACATGGATAGGATGGGTATAGAGGAATTCAGCATTAAAAAGGCTGAGGGTTTTGGCCAGGGGCGGTATCATGACCGGTACAGGCTTGAAGGGCCGAAGGACCTATTCCTGTGCTATATTGTTCTTTGTTCTTTGCCTCTTCTTTGGATGATGGAGCCTTCAGCTCTGATGGGCGCCCTGGACTGCTTCAGGGAGGCCATCTCCATTGAGCTGGCAGCCTTCCCAGGTGACTGAGGGCTGCTCCACCATTTGGCAGGATGAAAGCCAGTCCTCTCATGTATCCCTAATTGGGGATTTGAACATGCTGCTTGGCTGCTTTCTGCTTTCCCATGCCAGTCCAACCCCAGGAAGCTTCCCTGCTGTGGGAATTCATTGGGAGCTATCCTGACATGGATTCCCAATCTTTTCCCAGGCCCGTCCCCTCCACTCTTCCCACCCTGAGGCCAGAAAACCTCTGCCCAATATTTTGGCAACTTATTTCTGATGTAACCTCCTTCAAGCACAGGTCATGCCCTCTGACCTTACTGTCCTGGACAAGGTGCAACTGTTTGTCCATGATCTACTTGACTCAGTCATGTAAGAATCTTAAAACAGTAAAGTATCAATGCTCAAATGTGTCTTTCTCAGTAAGAAAACACCCAAATAAGTAATTACTTCTTATTTCTTTATTCTTTGAAATTTAAGGATAGAACCTCTGCAGAGTTCCCTCGTCCCAAGTCGTCTCTCTGACTGCACTCTATCCAGGCGAAGCTTGAAGCCCATAGGAAAAAGTCAAAGTCTTCCCCCAACATTTCTACACTCCCATCCTGTTACCTTCCACGACCAAATGATGAGATTCAGGCTTCCTGCTGAAAAAATCTTCTCTGACTCTTCACTCCTTGTCCTTCCACAAGCCTCTTTGTTGGATCACATTCAGGACAACTGCCGTGCTTGTGGTAGAATGCAGCAATTACGAGGTTGAGAAGTTATTAGATCAGTTTGAAGCCCCATATTAAATTTCACGGCCTTGTTTCAAGTTCTGACGTTTGGAATCGATACAGCAGTCGCCCGGAATTGGAGTGATATAAAATACATCTCAATTCAATTACACATGAATATCTCCTGCTGGGGAATAGGTTGGGGAGGGGGTGGGTTGCAAGGGGGAAAATGCACGTCCAGTAATAGTTTTCATGGTGCTTCGTGAGCTTACAAAGAATAAATGTTGATTTTATTTCTCAACCACTCACCCCACCTACTCGCGCAGGCACACACAATTACAGCTGGAGCCGAATTTGTAAGTGCTTTTCCGAGGAAAAGTACAGGCCTGGGGAAAATATATTCGCACTGGGAATGGTTAAGGGCATGTACAGAATGGCCTCGGAGGAGGAGTGGTGGTGCGTTGTGACATATCACATTTACAGCTGTCAACATTGTACCAAGCTTGAAATAGTGTTTGTGCCACGCATTGGTTTGGCTCCTGGAAGAGGTATGTTTGTTTTAAACATCCTCCCTCTCCCCATCCTGCCCTCCTACCTTGTAAACTTAGAAAAAATGATGCAGCAACACATCGGAAAAATCAATCCCCGCCCCTCTCTATCCCAACAATCAGAAGGAATTGTCCTTTCCCATTCATTCCCTTCAAATCCCCATTCTAATTGTAAAGGGCCTATTAACTGTTCTCTCGGCTTTCACTACTCTGAGGGAAATAGTCCCAGTAGTATTTTGGGCTCAGCCAACTTAATAGGGGAACAGAAACCAACTCAGCCCAAAAATAACAAAGAGAAACGGAAACTTAAGAAGATTCAAACTGTGGGAAGAGGAGTCAATGAAACAATCCAACCCTTGCGGTGGTCACCGAGCATGGAAGGCCTCGAGTGTGCCCTGGGACACCGCATGCTCCCTCTCCCGGGACACCAGTCCGCGAATGAAGACGCGGAAGAGGGGCAGACAATCTGGTCGCACGACCCCATCTACCCCTGCTGCCTGAACCTGTTAATGGCAAGTTTTGCCAGGCCCAGGAGCTGGTTCACGAGGAGATACTCTGCCTGCCCCGCCCCTCTCCGCACCGGGTGGCCGTGGATCAGGAGCTTGGGCCTGTTTCCTCCAGCACGTCGGTTCAGTATCCACTCACTTTCCTTGCTCCTTATGTCTCTGATTGGTTCCGCCATACAACAACAACTTGCATTTACGTAGCATCCTTAGATGTAGTATACCACCCCCCCCCTCCCCCCCGGGGGAGCTTCACAGGAGTGTTGTCAAATAAAATGAGACTCCCCGCCCCACATGAGGAGGTATTAGGACGGAAGAGGGCGTACGTTTTAAGGAGTGTCTTAAAGACGCAAAGGGAAGAAGAGGGTTTTCCGTAGGGAATTCCAGACTTTAGAGCCGAGGCAACCGAAGGCAAACCCTATTAGTGGTGGCCAGGACTTTATGGCTCACCCCTCCTGCACTCCCACCCCCCCCCCCCCCCAACTACCCCGCCCCAGCGGATTTTCCTGCAGCGGAGGTGGTTCGTCATTGGCCGCCGGTGGGGCCGTCCGGCCCCCTGACGTCAACGACCATTTATGTGGCTCGGCGGCTCCGTTCCCGGGGAACTCGCCACAGGAGGGGGGGGGGGGGGGGAGGAGGGGGGTCGCTCTCGACAGGACACAAGTATCTTGGAATGGCCTGTAAATCCTGCCCAGTGATGCAATTGGCAGATCCACTTCATTTCATTTCACCTGCACATCTTTGGGTTGTGGGGGTGAGACCCACGCAGACACGGGGAGGATGCACACACTCCCCACGGACAGTGACCCAGGGTCGGGATCGAACCCGGGTCCTCGGCGCCGTGAAGCAGCAGTGCTAACCACTGCCCCACCGTGCCGCCTGGGTAGCAGAGAGCTTGATGAGCTCGTGCTTATTGGAGGTTGGAAAATGAAAGGCGAAAGTAAGAGCAGGATGGATGAGGGTTTCTGCAGCGAATCAGCTGAGGCGGTGTAAGAGATGGTCAATGTTATGGAAGTGGAAGTAGGTGGTTTGGCTGATGGAGTGGATACGGAGGTTCAGGGCAAAAAGGATGGCAATATTGTGAACGGTTCGGATCAGCCTCAGCACGTTGCTGAGGAGGGGGATGGAGTCAGCGGCTAGGAAACAGCGTTTGTGGCAGGGGTTCCGTCTTTTTAATGGCTTTGGTCTTCCCAGTATTTCCGCAAGATCTGAAGAGAATTTTCCAACTCATTCCTCCATACAGGGTGAGAGAAGCGATGCGAGATTAATTATTTGAATTCCATTTTGAATTCAATACTCCAATTAACAATAATAATCTTTATTATTGTCACAAGTAGGCTGACATTAACACTGCAATGAAGTTACTGTGAAAAGCCCCTAGTCGTCACACTCCGGTGCCTGTTCGGGTACAGTACTGACAGTAGGCAGGGTTGCCCACACTCCACTTTTATTCACCCTGGCAATAGAGCCTCTCTCTATAGAAAAATGAAAATCGCTTATTGTCACGAGTAGGCTTCAATGAAGTTACTGTGAAAAACCCCGAGTCGCCACATTCCGGCACCTGTCCGGGAGGCTGTTACGGGAATCAAACCGTGCTGCTGGCCTGCTTGGTCTGCTTTAAAAGCCAGCAATTTAGCCCGGTGAGCTAAACCAGCTTCTTTCTTAAGGTCCTTTCTATGTATTCCCTTAATTCCCCTTTTATTTTGCCGTTATTATCAATGGATGATTAACGGAAATAAATCTTTAAGTCAAGCAGCTGAATTCAGGTGTTTCCGGAGATAATGCTTGTTCCTGTTGGTTTGAACATGGGGCTTCAACCTTTTCAAAGAGAGAGAGGTGGCCAGGGATTTGCTGGGAGCCAGAATTGTCCCAAAAGGCTGTACTCTGCCCAATAACAGGTGGTGATTGGATTGTATCCCAGTGCGATGGTTCTCGGAGACATGAGAGTTTCAGTTTGACTTCTAGCGGAGCGGAGGCAAGATCCCACTCTTTTTGTTGGTTAAACAATAAAACAGCTGCTTTAGGGACGTGCTGAAACAGTCATACCCGTGGAATTTCAACAGCTTTGTCAGGCTATACCTGCCATCTTATCAAATATTCTTGCATAATTCAAACCTCCTCCTCCTGCATATATCTGTTTTCTTATTCCTCTTCTACATATGTAAATAGAAAAGTTTATATAATGGGCGGGTTTCTTCAGTCCACCAGGCATGTGTTTTTTAGCGACGAGCCAGTCGCTGTTGGCAGGTTCCCTCTTTTAGAATTTACAGTGCAGAAGGAGGCCATTCGACCCATCGAGTCTGCACCAGCCCTTGGAAGAGCACCTTACCCAAACCCATGCGTCCACCCTATTCCCGTAACCCAGTAACCCCACCTAACCTTTTGGATACTAAGGGGCAATTTAGCATGGCCAACCCACCTAACCTGCATATCTTTGGGGCTGTGGGAGGAAACCGGAGCACCCGGAGGAAACCCACGCAGACACGGAAAGGAAGAGCAAACTCCACACAGACAGTCACCCAAGGACGGAATTGAACCTGGGTCCCTGGAGCTGTGTGGCAGCAGTGCTAAGCACTGCGCCACCGTTGCCGCCCATCTTTCCACCGCTGGCCAGTGGGAATTCCGATTGAAGTTGCCCCACTCTGCCGGCAAACCCGTGGGCTGGGGATCGCTGCCAGTGGGAAAATAAACGGCCAGAGGATTCCCGCCAATATGTTCTGAGCTCAAGGCTATGTAGCCTTTTTGAATCTTGGCTGTGTTGAGTCTACATTAGGCATTGTTCGCTAAGAGTGAAGCTCAAGTTGAAGGCAGCATGATGGCCTTTTAGCTGAACTTAAGAATCTAGACCAATATGTTACAGAAACCTGGTCAGATCCCAACAGTGGCCAAGTTACTGGACCAGAAACCCCCACAGTGTCTTTTAAAATTTTTAAATTGTGGGGAAAGATCGATTCGCTCCCAGAGTGATTGCATAAGGAATCGGGGAGGCTTATTTTTACAAGCAAGAAATCCTCCTTCAGAGTCCATCAGCGGTGAGCAGTGAATGATTTGTTTCAACTATTATTTTTTTGATGGAGTCATCAGAAATGTTTACCAAGTTGGGTAGATTCCAGTATGATCCCAGTTCACCACTCAATAGATTTGACTATCCTCTCCGTTGTTTCCATTCATTCCAAATCGGCTAGTCCGCCCTTTATTTGGATATTATGGGTAACTGAATATGCTCGTCAATATCACTGCAAAGGGTCAGGTGTTTGACTTGAGTTTTAAAGATCTTTTATGTCTCCGAGACATTGAACTGGTTTTGTAAATTGAGTTTGATTTTGCTCCAGAATCCACCACATTGGTTTAGAGATTTAAGCCTAATTTTCCATGAAGCTCTGACATTGCAACTTTGAAGCCATCAGCTTTTCTTTTTTTTGTTCTATTCATGTGGGCGTCACTGGCATGGCCAGCATTTATCGTCCTTCCCTACTTGTCCTTGAGAAGCTGTCTTCTTGAACCGCTGCTGTCCGTGTGGTGTAGGTACACCCACAGTGCTGTTAGGGAGGCAGTTCCAGGCTTCGGACACAGCGACGCTGAGTCAAGTTCCCTGTTTTGTTGATGTGCCCCATTTTTGTCAACATTTCCAGAAATGCCCTTTGCATATTTAGCAATGTCTGTTTCGGAGCAATCAGAGCCGTACTTCAATGTGCGAAAGGTTCTGCGTTCTCTGCTCTGTCTGCATGTATTGATTAAGAAACCACAGTAACGTAGAGAAAACCTAAAACTCTCTCCCCCCCCAAAAAAAAAGGCTGTGGATGCGAGCATACTTGAACCGTTCTAGTCTGAGATTGATAGATTATTGAATGAGTCAAAGGAAATATGGAGTTGAAGTACAGATCAACCATGATTGAATAATGGAATAGGTTCGAAGGGCTGAATGTCCCACTATATTCCCAATGTCTATTGCTGAACTTAACTGGGTTGTTAGCTAGCGACAGGTACACTGCCCATTGTCTTGTTCCTTTGCCCTGTACTAGCAGCCATGAGGAAACATCAGTTTTAGTTCCAATACTCTGCTCACAGCACAGTTTGAATTGTAAACATTCTGTGAATATTTACACCATATACTCCCTGATTAAACCGTTGTGATTTGAAAAGGGCTCTTGACCTATCACATTGCACAGATCACCTTCCCGAGGAGCCCTTGACTGCACCGATCATGGTTGTTGTCTATTTTGGCCACGTTCCCCGTTTGCAATTGATCGTGTGGATTCCACTGTCATACTTCATTGGTCCCCCAGACTGCTGCAATTAATTTGCTTTGTTCTAATCAATTAACAGCTTCCTCAAGAGTCCATTCCGCGTCCCTTTGGAGGTCTTCCAAAGCATTGTGTATTTTGAAACCCTGCAGCTGGCTCACTTTGTCAGAGCAAATTAACAGCAATAACAGTTGATATATTGCTGCACGCATGATGGAAGTTCTCAAAGCATTTTAGAAATGAAAGAAATGCATAATCAGCACGAGATGAAGAAAAATAAGCGGAGACTCTGGGCACCATTCAAGGGATGGGATAGTTTTTGAAGACAGGCTGAAAGGCAGTGAGGAAAAATGGCGCAGAGTGAGTCTTTGAGAAGTTGGCGGTCAAAAGACTGGCTGCTGATGGTTGCAATATCTCGCGAGGCTTCATGATTGAATCAATTAGTCCATCGCCTACACCTCCCCCCCCCCGCCCCACTTTCATTGCTTAAAATTTGCACTCGATGGGCACAGAAATATTTCTCAAAATCCTTAACCTTGCATTGCCTTTATCTTCACCAAGCTCGCAGTACCTTCTGCTTCATCCTCCTTTGGGATTAGCATAGACTAATGGAAGCGTTACAGCACAGAAGGAGGCCAAAGAAATCTGGAATTGAGAGTTGACCATGAAACCATTGCCAATTGTCATTAAAAACCCATCCGGTTCGCTCATGTCCTTTTGGGCAGGAAATCTGACGTCCTTACCTGGTCCGGCCGACATGTGACTCCAGGCCCACGGCAAGGAGGTTGACTCTTAAAAAAAATGCTGCTCAATTCGAGGGCAATTAGGGACGGGAAACAAACTCTGGCCTTGCCCGCGACACCCACATCCCGTGAAAGAATAAAAAATTCCGTCCATCATTTTCTTGCAGGCTCTCTGCAAGGAGAAGTCAGCTAGTCCCACACTCACTGCCTTTTCCCCAGAGCTGTGCATTTTTTTTTCTTTGTACTTCAGTATCCAACTCCCTTCTGAAGCTATTTTTGAATCTGCCTCTACCAGACTCTCAGGCAGTGCATTCCAGATCCTCATAACTCAATGCGTAAACATTTTTTTCCCTCGCGCCACCTGTTTCTTTTGCCATCCCACTTATGATCTCTGCTCGCGACCCATCCACCAACGTGAACAGTTTCTCTCCATCTACTCTGTGCAGAACCCTCAGAGTTTTGAACAGCTCGAACACATCTCCTCTCAACCTCCTTACACAGGAACAAATGAACATACAATATAGGAGTAGCAATTGGTCCCTCGGGCTCGCTCCTCCATTTGCAACGCCCACAGCTGATCCGATTGTGGCTTCAACTCTACTTTCCTTCCAACGCCCTATACCGTTTGACGCCACTGTCAGTTGATAATCTATCGAATTCAACCTTAAAAATATTCGTTGACCCAGCCTCCACTGCTCTTTGGGGAAGAAAAATGCACAGATAACGACACTGAGAGAAAATATTTTCTCCTCACCTTCATCTTAAATCGGACACCCTGTATTTTTAAACTGCGTCCCACACGGGTAAACATCCTTACAGCCTCTGGCCTGTCAAGTCCCCTCTGAATTCTCTGTTTCAATAAGGACTTCTTTTGATCTTCTGGACTCCAACAGATACAGGCCCAGTCCGTCCAACCTTTCCTCGTGAGACAACTCTTTCATCCCAGCAACCAGTTGGGTGAACCTTCTCTGAACTGTTTCTAATGCAATTGTATCCTTTCTGAATTAAGGAGACCGAGGCAGTACATAGTATTCCAGATGTTGTCTCATAAATCTCTGTACAACTGTAGTAAAACATCTCTACTTTTATATTCCATTCCCCTTCCAATAAACCCCAATGCTCCGTTTGCCTTGTCTTGCTGCACTTAGAATCATAGAATTTACAGCAGACAATGAGGCCATTCGGTCCATCATATCTGCATTGGCTCTAAAAGAGCCCCATTCTCCAGCCCTATCTCCGTAGCCCTCTAAATTAATCCCTTTCAAATATATATCCAGCTCCCTTTCGAAACCTCCGATGGAATCTGCCTCCAACACTCTCCCAGGTAGTGCATTCCAAATTCCAACAACAATCTGAGGAAATAATTTCTCCTCATCTCACTCTTCGCTCTCTTGCTGACCATCTTGAAATTGTAACACCTAGTCACTGACGTACCAACTAGTGGAAACAGAATATCCTTCTTTACCCTGTCAAAATTGTTCAGAATTATGAACAGTTATGTACTGTTCCAGAAAGTTCTCCTGCACACATTGCTGTGCCCCACACTCTACTCTTCTCCCAGTCTACCTTAGGGTCAATGAACTTCCCACCAATCACAACCCTACCTGTCCTGCAGATTTCCATAATCGGCCTACAAATGCTCTCTTCCACCTCCCTCCCCACTATTTGGAGGTCTACAATAAATACCCATCAAGGTCAAGCTTCACTCCTGTTTCTCACCTCCAACCATATAGATTCTAATTCAGGAACTGCCTCTCGTTCAGGAGCAATGATACTATCTTTTCCCCACCCTCTTTCTACTGAAAAACCTTATAACCCGGGATGTTAAGTATCCAGTCCTGGTCTGACTTGAGCCATGTTTCTGTCAATTCTCCTATGCCATATCCCCCTTGAGCAATTTCTGTTTCCAGGTCCCCAATTTTGTTCACTATACTCCGTGCATTTTCATACAATTTAACCTTGCCCTTATCTCTTTCTTGCCCTTTTGGGAGGTGACCATTTCTTTGTTCACTGTCAACACTCAAGCCTTTCCCCGTTTTCTTTTCATTATTCCCTATCTTCTCTCTTTTTCCCTCACTGGTACTTCTACAACTAGGCCCATTAACCAACCGCCCTGCCTTACAAGATTAAATCCACCCCCACTATGCTATTTACTCTCTCAGCCAGGGGATTTGTCCTGTTTTGGCTGAGGTGAGGCCCAGCTCTTCTGAACAGTTTTCTCTTTTCCCAAAAGTGATCCCACTGTCCCAAGAATCATCAAGCCTTGCATCTACCTCCCTGATTTGCCTTTGCCTAAATGGTGAAGCTCGTGGTACAGGTAGTATTTCTTAGGTTGCTATCCTGGAGGTCCTGTGTTACAACCAACTCCCTGACTCCTGAAGCTGGTCCTGCAAGACCTCTAAGCTGTCCCTCCCTATGTTACTGGCTCCCACGTGAACCGCAACCTCTGGTTGTTCACCCTCCCTTTCCAGAAGTTTGTCCAGCCAATCCGTTATGTCCCGAACCCTTGCACCCGGGAGGCAATAGACCTACGGGATTCACGATCTCTGCTGCAAACTAGACTGACTATCCCTCGAACTATTGAGTCACCCACTTCTGCCCCCTTTCTAATCTGCCGACCAGCCTCCCTCTCCTTTCCCAGAGTAGGCTCGGGCACCAGGGTACTCTTGGTTTTACCTCAAGTCATCTACCCCTGACTCAGCCATGTTGCTCACTTCACAGGTATTGAACATTTCATACCTATTAGAAAATTCCAAGGAATCCTGGGTTTCCTGAACCAGCCGCCTCTTTTCCTTCCGATGAATGGCCACCCACTCTCCTGCCATCCCGACACTCCGGCTTACCTATCAGGATGTGGAGTGACCACTCTCTGGTATGACTGTTCCAGAAACCTCTCTCCCACCTGCATGGTACGCAGTGAAGAGAGTCACTACTCCAAGTCATGGACTGCTACCCCTTGGCACTTCATGGGGATGTGACTCTTCTGGACTTCTTATGGATCCACAACCTCACACATCTTGCATGTCACGCACATCACAAAGCTTACCCAGAGTGTCTCCTTGTCTTTCTTTCTCTCTCTCTCTCTTTTTGGTTGGGGGGGGGGGGGGGGGGGACAGGGAGCCGACTTCTCCCAGAATCCTCCTCTGTTACTTCTCACTACCGCCCTCTGTTTGTTGGATGTGCCTTCTGTGGTGATCTGCATCACTGTAAGTACGCAAGGAGTTAATGTAAGTACATGTAGACTAGATAGACACTAGAGGGAGCACCAGAGACATGACACACAGACATTCAACCAATAGGTCAGTAAGATAGGACACGACCAATGGGCATTCACGATACACACAGAGGTGACACCGCCACAGGAGGGCATTACACCAACACATATATAAAGGACACAGCACACATGATCTTCCTCTTTCCAGTGGAGACACTCAGTGAGTACAGACACAGGGTTGATTGAACATCACACCCACCACGTGGATTGTAGCAGACTGGTTCGCAGTCTGAGTAGCTATAGAAGGATTAACAGTAGAGTCGAATCCAAGTAGGAGAATTGTTAATAGTTCAATAAACGTGTTGAAGCTATCTCCAAGTTTGAACCTTCCTTTGTCAGAGTGCACATCAAGGAAGCTGCTTATGCTACGCCAAGAGCATAACAAGACATGGTACCAGTGAGTGACTGTTTCAATCCATATAGTTACAACTCAGCAAACAGTGACAACCAGCAACAACACCCAGGCAAGATGTTCGAGATTCCGGTTCCACAGAGGCTCACGTGCCACGGCAATCTCAGTGAAAACTGCCGTGCATTCAGGCAAAGGTTCGAGATCTTCCTGGCAGCAGCCGTGACGTGGCCGATACTGAAAAGACAGAGCTTCTGCTCACCATCGCCGTGCCAGAGCAGAAGAAATCTTCAAAACCTTCAAGTGGGTGGCCATTCAAAGGGCAAAACAGGAGCGACTTCCAAATTTGAACAATACTGCGAGGAAAACACAAATAAACCAACAGAAAACGGTAAGAGAGGCGCCAGTACTCACTATGAGGCCGAGGTCCCGGAGCAGAGAATGACAATTTTGATCGGAGGCCATCTTGGTAAAGGTGCTGCACATGCGCAGTTGAGAAAAAGGCCCCAAGTAAAGGAACAGCGATCCGAGCATGCCCAATCGCTTCCTATGACCTATGTCACACGCTTCGTGACGTCGGAGGCCCCAGACCACGCCCACTTAAAGGGGAAATGTCCAGAATCATGAAAACAAAATTTAAAGCCGTAAAACCTGATTCTTTCACCTGGAACGACACCACAATGCCTGAAATTCGACCAGTAGCTGAAAGTAACCTCCGCAGAACCCTGCAACAAGCAGTTAGCATCGCCCAAAGAGATGATACAGTCCTTGAAGACTACGACCACGACCTTGATTTCTTCTTTGGACATCACGAGCCCAATGCCGGCTCCGACACAAAAAGTGATGATATGGTCCTAGAAGACTACAACTCAGACGAAGGTTTCTTCATTAGAGATGGCGACCCTAATACCAAATCCGAGCCACAACGAGATGTGTTCTACAGTGAAGAATCCGACACAGACGTGGATGTGTCCTTCGGATTTGAGGATCTTCAGCCCAGTATATATGACATCCCGACTCGTGAATGCAGGATTATGCTGCAGCCTGACACCAAGAGACAGACAGCGGTACAAGCCCACAGAGAGCGGCCTGCTGCCCCACAGAGAGTGGTCCACACACCACAAACGATCCCAGCCTCTACACAGGAAGTGATGAAAGACTCCACAGCGAGACAACTGCACGTCTCCACACAAGAAGTGACTCGAGTGACACAAGCCTCCACAGTGAGCTCGTGGACGGCCTCCACAATACAAGCAACGCAAGACTCCAAAGCGCAGTCCTTGCATGAACAAGATCATGAGGGTCTAGCAACCTCCTCTGAGCAACCAGCAGCAGACGATGCAAGTCCGCCACGCTCAAGTGAACAACAGAAAGACTACGACAGTCTGCCATGCTCAAGTGCACAGCAAGAAGACTATGACAGTCTACCACGCTCCAGCGAACAAGAAGACTCTGATAGTCTACCCAACTCAACTGAACAACAAGAAGCTGCTGAGGCCCAACCCACTGTATGTGAGACAAGTGACGACGGCGTCCCACTTCCCATACAAGATGTGCAATGTGACAGACCTCAGCTAGTGTGTACAGAGGCACTCGACGATCACAGTGAGACTACTGGTGACTCCGGTGACACCACGTTACTTCAAACCTCATTCGCTCGAGCCTCTCCACAAGCAAATGCATTCCTGAACGTTTTGACTCTGGACGTGGAGCATCAAGAAACCTCAGCTGACACAGGTGAAGCAGACCAGACTCCAGACGGGGAGCAACCACAAGCCAAAAAGCTGATTTAAGTAAGCCGGACATGACCCCAGACGGGGAACGCCGCGAAATCAGTGACGGCACGCTCAAGGAAACAGAAGATGCCACAAAGCATGCTGGCACGAGCAACTGTGTGAAGGACTCGTATTACCCACAGAGTGTGGTCCTTGAGCACAGCAAACACGGCAACAAAACCGACCGACACAATAACACAACCTATGAAAACCATACCAAAGACAACAATGTGAACCAAAGACAACCTCGTCGACAGCAAGCACGACAACGACGTGAGTGCACAGGGGACAAGGTAGATCCCACATGGAGGTAGTTGGTCACCTGAAGAGGCTGCTGCTGGGGAGATGGTGGAGGGCTGGGGAAGGGATTGTGGGCCCGAGGGAACATTGGCTGACGCTTGGGATGCGAATTATCCAATCGGTGGGGATGGTAGCTTGGGGAGGCTGGGGAAAGACTCCTGCTTCTCCTTGACATACAAGGAGCGATGGAAAGTCAATCATCTATTCCATGCAGCAGTCATCACCTCCCATCAACTGCCAGGTTTCCAAGTGAAGGAGTGGAAAAGTCTAAGTCACGCAGCCCCATTAAAATATTAAAATGAGGGCCGCACATTCAGAGAACGGATTGGTTGCCTGTCCCTCCTATCACCTCCTTTAAAAGTGGGTAACTCAAAGTAGGTTGGATTTGCGTTTGAAATCTTGAACTGTTTTTGAACTGCCCATCTGCTTTTATCTCGGGGTCCGCTGGCAATCCGTATGGTCAGCCCTGCTGGTCCTGGAGAGCTTCTAGCCCCCTGATTGGACAGCAGACCTCAGGGGCGAGACTTTCGATCTACTGGGCACTTAACCAGATGGGAGGCTCGATACAGCCCAGATAACGACCAGATTGGGATTAAATAGCATTGGGCATCCCAGAGAAAAGGGGAAAACAGTAAAACGGGAAAACGAGGACACCGGTCGGAACTATTGTTTTCTCTCCTGGGCAGAGAAAAGCGGTAAGGTACTCTCACTGCTTCTCGAGACCTCAGTCGCCCACCTTAAGTCCCGGCCGCTAACCCTGTTGTGACAGTAAGCGATTATTATTATTACTAATCTATGCATTCAGGCAATAACATATGGTTCGGTTATGATATTATATACATAGATGATGATTCTCATATCATCACATCGTCCCATGGTCCCTGCCTCCATCTGATGTATATCAGTAGCTCACCAGATTGTACCCCAGAAGCCTCTCCACTAACGTTCCCCACCGAGGTGTGTGTCTCTGCGCAGGTGGAGGGTGGGATGGCAGCTGTGACGCGTCAATTGTGGCATCCTCAGAGCTCCCCTTCGACGCTGTCGGCTGATGGACCTGCGGGAGAATGGACATGTGGTAAGTGGGAGGCTTGAATCGCTGCTCGGCCTTTTGGCTACGATTAAGCGTAGCGCTTCTTGGCCTTTTGGTTAAGCATGGGATCAGGTGTGATGCCTGGATCTGGTATGTCTGTCTTGTGGAGACCATGAATTGGATTGAATTTGAATTGGTTTTTGGAGCAGGCAAGGAGCTGGATTAGGGATTTGCCCCTGTCCACAATCTCAGCTCTGGCTTTGTAACTCTGATAAAGTAATGGATAAAACAAAATAGTGGGAGGCTTGGGTCAGTTAATACAACTCATGTGTGACTGATCATCCGGGTGGGGCCCGGCGAATCCTCATTTCTGCAGCATCCGCCAACCTCCGCATTGGCCGGCGTTATGTCCTTAGCCACACCAGTCACCTCCAGCGCGCGTTCCTCGAAGGTGGTGAGGGTTTGTATGTCCGGCACCCCTCCACCAGTCTAGGCCTGCTACCGGCGATTGTGGGAGAGCCTCTACTGCAAAGACACAGAGAGGACATCGTTAGCCACAAGTGTGCTTCACAGTGGTGGTGGGAGAAGGGTTGTGAAGGAGGGGTTGGGGGAGGTTGAAGGGAGTGGGGGATGAAGGGAGGGTTGGGGGCCGCATGGTAGGTTGGGGAGGTGGATGCTTGCGAGGGGGCGGAAAGGTCGCGGCGGGGCAGAGGGTGGGGGGGGGGGGGCGTTAGTGTCAGCTTACCCATGCTGCTCGGGGTAGGTCATTGACCTCCTTGGGACTCTGGAGGCCAGTCCTCGTGGTCACAGTCCTCAAGCTCACGGCCGCTGTCACCTCGTCCCAGGTGGTACTGGCTGCCTTGTGGCTCACCCTCCGAGACCCTCGGGGGAACAGGACATCCTTCCTGGCCTCCACCGCATCGAGGAGCCTCCCCAGGTCAGCATCCCTGACTGGTGGGGCCGGTCTTCTCGGCGCTAAGGCTGCGAGCTGAGTGGGATTGGTTGTGCAAGTGCCATTTAAGTGCTGCTTGACCTTGTTAGCAGGGGTAGGCTGGCGAGCGCGGTGCTGACGAATCGGCTGGCGAGCCTTCATTTGCGGCGGGAAGCCCGTGTGGCCTCGTTAAGTGGACCAATTAGCGTTGAATAGCGTTTGTCGGCCTCGCCGGGAAGCTCGTGGCAATTCCTGCTCGCTACAACGCTTCGAAATCTTTCCGGATGGGCAGCACGGTGGCGCAGTGGTTAGCACCGCAGTCTCACGGTGCCGAGGTCCCAGGTTCGATCCCAGTCCTGGGTCACTATCCGTGTGGAGTTTGCACATTCTCCTCGTGTTTGCGTGGGTTTCGCGCCCACAACACAACGATGGGCAGGTTGGGTGGATTGGCCGCGCTAAATTGCCCCCGAATTGGAAAAATGAATTGGGTACTCTAAATTTATATTAAAAAAAAGAAACCTTTCCGGAGAATCGCGGCCTTGGGCAATCATATTTTCTGAACTGGAATGCATATGTTACAGAGCAGCTTCCTTCTGTATGGTTAATTGAATGAGATTATGGGATGTGTATGAGTTGGGCATGAGTGAGGATGAGAGCCCCTGCAGTTAGCCAGAACGATTTTTAAAAAATGTGACAACCATTTGCAGCCTCATAAGACCTGTCTGTCAACACTCTCCAGTGGCTTCGAGGATTTAACATGGGTTTTAATACATTCCACATTTGTTACTGAGAATGCAAAAGGAAATATCAAGACCTCCCTTTGCCTCCGCTATAAGTTGAACTGCATTAAACATTTCATGAGAAGTAGCATTCTGATAGATTCAATGAAATAAAGCTCAGGTAAAGTGAGGGAACACAACCCTTCTTCGAACGTTTAGCCCTGTAAATTCTTGAGTTGCAACTGGGCAATATCGTAACCAGATGGGCCGTGATTTTTTTGTTGTTGCTGGTGTGTTTGTGCTGAGCAGTCATTGGCTGGAGCGATGAAGTTGCCAGGATGTCGAAGCCATTTGATGGTCAGGCCCCATTTAAGAGCTGGGTGGGAAGCTGCCAACGTGAATCTTGCTGGTTCAAGACAGCAGACCATTGGGAGAAGGACAAGAAACGCAGATGGTCACTCGTCACAGAATTCGAAACCCCCAAGCTGCCACGGGGTAAGATTGAACTCAAGCCCTTTGGACGATCAACCAGATAAATGCAGCTGAAGGGGGAAGAAAATCGAGGCCGTGGACGGGCACAAGAGATGCAAAGAAGGCCATGGTCTTCCTGGTGCGCTGGCCGTCCCTGGCCGTCCGATATTGCTCTCCACAATCAATAAGGAACGCATTGTTGCGTTTTTATTAAGAATTTTTTTTGTGTTGTTTTGATGGAAACATGCAATGAAATGAAAACCGCTTCTTGTCACAAGTAGGCTTCAAATGAAGTTACTGTGAAAAGCCCCTAGTCGCCACATTCCGGCACCTGTTCGGGGAGGCTGGTAGGGGAATTGAACCGTGCTGCTGGCCTGCCTGGGTCTGCTTTAAAAGCCAGCGATTTAGCCCAGTGAGCTAAACCAGCCCCAGAGGCAGGCACAGTGAGTATTCGATACTTGGATTGTGCAACAAGATTTCAACCCTTACGTAATTACTTAAAGAATAAACAGCCCCATGATTTGAAATTTGACAACACTGCATCTATGTCGCAGGAGCCAGGCCATCAGACTCTGAGCAGCAAGTGGCGTCGCACGGCTCATTGGTAATGGCATCAAGAGATCGGGGCTGATGTTTGAAACAGTGGTTAGGAAGGAGGGCCACAAGGACTCGAAACGTTAACTATGTTTCTCTTTCCCCAGACGCTGCTGGACCTGTTGAGCTTGTCCAGTATTTTCTGTTGGATCATAGGTATTGTTTTTTTTTGGTTAGTATATCAAATATGCATAGAAGCCAATTACTGCAATGCCACCTCATAATGCTTCATGGGCTCACCAATAGGCCCATTTTGTGCCTCCTGTATCAAAGTGCTTCTCCTGAACACAGGCTGTGTTGAGTAAAAGCAGATCTTTGTGAGGACTGACAGTCTTCATTAAAGGGACTGCTGCACTCTGCCACCAAAATAGGTTTGTTTATGGAGCAGGTCTTCCTGTAGGTGGAGTGGGAAGAGTGGGATTGCTTCACTCAGTTCCGCATTAAAACAATGTGATGCTGCAGGTCCCCCTCCCCCCATCGGCGCTGGGAGGCCCCCCTCCCCCCATCGGCGCTGGGAGGTCCCCCTCCCCCCATCGGCGCTGGGAGGTCCCCCTCCCCCCATCGGCGCTGGGAGGGCTCCCTCCCTCTATCCCTCCCTCTATCCCTCCCTTCCTCCTTTCCTCCCTCCCTCCCAGTAACTGCCTCATCCACCCCAACTCTTGCACCGTCCTTCCTCTTCCAGCCTCCCATCTTCCAATTGTTCTATGTGCTCTATGTGCTAATTGCCGGTCTCCAAATCGATCTCCTAATAGTTGACCTCCCTTTGCTGTTCGACACCCTCAACTCTACGTTCGTACAAACACTGGCCATATTTTAATTACATTTTGAAAGACTCAGCCGACAGGGTAACTAGGCTGAGAACATACAACATACGGTGCAGAAGGAGGCTATTTGGCCCATCGAGTCCGCACCGACCCACTTAAGGTCCGGGATTCTCCCCGACCCGGCGGGGCGGGGGGGGGGTCCCGGAGGGATGGAGTGGCGTGAACCACTCCAGTGTCGGGCCGCCCCAAAGGTGCGGATTTCTCCGCACCTTTAGGGGCCAAGCCCTAACCTTGAGGGGCTAGGCCCGCGCCAAAGTGGTTGGCGCCCTGCCGGCCGGCGGGAAAGGCCTTTGGCGCCATGCCAGCCGGGGCCGATGGGACTTCGCTGGCCGGCGGAAGTCCGCGCATGCGCCGGAGCGTCAGCGGCTGCTGACGTCATCCCTGCGCATGCGCAGGGGAGGGGGTCACTTCCGCCTCTGCCATCGTGAAGGCTATGGCCAACGCGGAAGGAAAAGAGTGCCCCCACGGCACAGTTCCGCCCGCCGATCGGTGGGACCCGATCGCGGGCCAGGCCACCGTGAGGGCAACCCCTGGGACCAGATCACCCCGTGCCCCCCCCCCCCAGGACCCCGGAGCCCGCGCGTGCCGCTTCGTCCCGCCAGTAAGTTAGGTGGTTTGATTCCCGCCGGCAGGACCGGCCTGACAGCAACGGGACTTCGGCCCATCGCGGGCCGGAGAATCGCCGGGGGGTGGGGGGGGTGCCTATAGGCGCGGCGCGATTCCCCCCCCCCCCCCCGCCGAATCTCTGGTGCCGGAGACTTCGGGAGACGGCGGGGGCGGGATTCATGCCGCCCCCTCCGGCGATTCTCCGACCCAGCGGGGGGGGTGGAGAATCCAGCCCAAGGCCTCTCTTCCACTCTATCCCCATAACCCAATACCCCATCTAACCCTTTTGGTCACTAAGGGCAATTTATCGTGGCCAATAGACCTAACCTGCACGTCTTTGGTCTGTGGGAGGAAACCTGAGCACCCGGAGGAAACCCACGCAGACACAGGGAGAATGTGCAGACTCCGCACAGACAGTTACCCAGCGGGGAATCGAACCTGGGACCCTGGCGCTGTGAAGCCACAGTGCTATCCACTTGTGCTGCCGTGCTGCCCACTTGTGCTCCCGTGCTGAGATTGAAGTTGATATCAGAAAGGGATCAATGATGGTCGTGTGGTGGGGAAAAGGGGAATGGGATTCATTAATGTGACAAGACAATTAGAATTTCAATCACCAAGGACCTTTCCTCATGCTCCCCTACCCTTTGCTATATTTTAATTTATATTGCAGAGTTCTATCAGAGGTGAGCAACAGTGATTATGAATGAGACAATGGTGGTGACAGGTTTGACCACAGCTAGGTTGAGTTGGCAGCATCCAACCTGTGTGTCTAAACAGAGAGTACTCAGACCTCAGTAAGCTGAGTTAACAGAGAGAAATCAAACAACTAAAACAATTCACATTGCCATCTAGTGACCAGTACCGGGAAGTAAAGAAGATTGGGTGGCAAGACCAGTGTTTGGCTTGTCCGCGATGTCCCTCTGGTTAAACAGAGCGGCAGTAATCACCAGAGTAATCACCATGTGAAAAATGGCCATTTTGGGTGAGCTGATGGCTTGTGACTGACGCTACCGGCCGATGTCCACCATTGACATTGGCCGAGAGAGTAGGTCTTCAAAGTTACCGGAGAGATTTGTGAGGAATTGATCAAAACAAGAACCGATGCCCCAAAGGACATTTTAGGATCTTTTAGTCATACCTTGGTCAAACACTGTCATGTAGGGTATTTTTAATAATGGATAAATTACCAAACCTGTGCTTAAAAGAAAACCACATAATGAAACGCAGTTGAAGTAACCCATGTGAGGTTGCAGTGGCTTAGTCGAAGTTGCGTGCCTAATTAAACAGCAATGACTTAAGTTTGTAGGGCGCCTTAATGTTGTAAAATATCCTGAGGCACATCTCCAAGTACTGGACAATGGGATTAAAGTAGATAGGTGCTTGATGGCTGGCATGGAAAAGATGGGTCGAAGGGCCTCTTTCCATGCTGTAAAAGCTCTATGACTTCATGCGGCACTGGGATGGACAGTGAGTGTCTCCTCCAAGGGGAGAAGACGGTGGCGGATAATTTGAGGGTTTTCCTATGAAACTGGGGCTTATTCTGGTCCGAAGTGTAGGCTGCAGCGAAATGTGGGATGGTGGAATGTTTCGCTCTCTGTGACCTGTGCTACCAGATACATCGACGTTCTGTTGAACGAGACACTGTGAGGAGTTTCACATCGGAAGGAAGCAGGAATGTCGATCCTGCATCACCTTCAAAACATGCAGGTAATGAAGCAGATGCATTAAACGAAAAAAGTGGAACTGACAATCAGAGCAGATAACACGCTGGTTTTTTTCTCTGCGGTGAACAAATCGACATTGTTTAAGTGTCCCACATGAGAAAGTCAGTGTTTGCCACCATTTGACTGTGGCTGGTCTATCTCTAGCCATCGCTTCCCGTACACAGGGATTAATCAGATACAAGGCTGAATCGTTTCTGTTGGCGTGATTAGTAACAGAGTATCTCGCCGAGAATAAGGACCAATTGTTTTGAAAGACTGAGTCAGTCAGAAACAGGGATGGGTACAAGTTATGACTATGATCAACTATGGAAACAGTAAGATAAAGAGATCAGCCTGTATGCCATGCCCTTTATGTCTATGAAAGTATCTCCTTATCATGCACCAAGGATCTGAATAAACGTCAAGGATGTGTGCGCTAGAGAGATGAGACCGTTTAATTCCTTTAGCAGAGATAGCTGTGCAGGGCATTCTCTCTGGATACACAGATGACTATATTCAAATTCCTTCAAAGATTCCTGGTTTGTTGGTTAGGATTTCTATCTCCTTGTTGCAGTGTAACTTTCCCGCCGTGGCTCAGTTGGCAACACTCCCACCACCAAGTCTCTCACTCCAGGCCTTGAGCATTTCAATCAATGCTCACACTCCAGTGCAATACTGAGAGAGTGCTGCTCTGTCGGAGCTGCCGCTTTTTCGGATGAGGCGTCAAACGGAGACCAGCGGATCGTAGAGACCCTGGTGCAGCGCAGATGGAGTCCTTTCGGCCCATCGAGTCTGCACCCACCCTCCAAAAGAGTATCCTACCTAGGCCCATTCCCCCTCCCCACCCTGTAACCCCACCTAACGTTTGGACACGAAGGGGTAATTTATCATGGCCAATCCACCTAACCTGCACATCTTTGGATTGTGGGCACCCGGAGGAATCCCACACAGACAGGGAGGGAACGAGCAAACCCCACACAGACGTATGCCTGCTTGGTTGGATACGAAAGATGGGATGGCACTATTGTGAAGAAGAGCAGAGGGAGTTCTCCCCAGCGTCCTGGCACTATTCATCCCTCAATCAACAAAAAACAGATTATTTGGTCATTATCACATAGCTATTTGTGGGATTTTGCTGTGTGCAAATAGTTTGCTGCGTTTCCTCCATTACAACAGTGACTAAACTTCAAGAAGTACCGCTCTCGCCGCAAAGTGCTTTGAGACACCTGAGGCTGGAATCTCCGTTTCAGGGAATATGTTCCCACGCCGATCTTTTACGCCAGAAAAACTGGCGTCAGAAGGCCACAGATTGACAGTCCTGCAGGGAGCTAGCAGGGAGCCGTCGTGGAGCTCCCAGCTCCAGATACGGTCCCCTGCACTTCGGGGTCAGAGGCCGCGCCGTGCTCCATGGCGGACTCAGATCGCGGACCTGGACCAGGCTGTGCTCCCGACCGCACAACAAAGGCCCAGTCCCATATGAGGACCCCCTGCCCTCCGATCCGCAGTCGCCTGGCGAATATCCCAAACGGCAGGACCAATTAGAAACACGCCAATGGGACTTTGGCCGGTCAGGGGCGGAGAATAGCGGGGCGGGCCTCAAGCAATGGCCGCAGGTGGTGGATACGCGGTGCGGCGTACTCCCCGAGTACAGGTGGTGGATACGCGGTGCGGCGTACTCCCCGAGTACAGGTGGTGGATACGCGGTGCGGCGTACTCCCCGAGTACAGGTGGTGGATACGCGGTGCGGCGTACTCCCCGAGTACAGGTGGTGGATACGCGGTGCGGCGTACTCCCCGAGTACTCCCTGGCGTACTGGGGGAGTATGCTGTTTTCGGGGCCGGCGGAACCGAGGAATCGGCGCCGGTCCCGATTCCATGCGTGAATCTGGATTCTCCCCCCGGCGGCGAACGCGATTTCAGCGTTGGGGTGCGGAGAATCCAGCCCCTGGTGTTCATGGAAAGTGCTCTATAAATGCAATTCCTTCCTTCTTCGTGGTTACTGCTGTTGCGTTGAACTCAGTTTTTATTTTAGACTATTTCAACAAGTTTTCCACTGACTATCAGTCCGGCCATTTGAAAGTGTAGCTAGAAGTGACATTGATCGGCCATGTAAGTGTGGTGATATGATCTGCTTACTCGTCTGCCATTGGGCCAGAACGTCGGCTTACCATTGGCCCTGGTCGGTCATGTGCCTCTCGACCGATTGGCCGAGAGACTGAGTTAACCACGCCTCTATTAACGAGGTATAAATGCTCAGACGCCTGACGATCGTCCCTTTCCACTGTAGACGATCGCAGAGCTGTGTTCTAGTCAATTAAAGCCAGACTTTGGTAAATCACTCGCCTCGCGTACAATCAATGGTACATCAGTAAGTGGTCCGGGTATCTTGCATTGAGATGAGTGCCCGGCCTCGCCAACATCAAATGATGCAGCAGTGCCAAGTGGAGTATAACAGCCGGACCCCTTTGTCGGCTGAAGTTGATGTCATAACTTTTGCACATATTGTACTTTGATGTGCAATTGTCCAATCTTTCTGAAGGGAAACTGAGAAACAGTTTGTGAAGGAGGGGGTGCTGGATGTGAATAGCTAACTACATTAATACACAGGCAGAAAGTCAACACTGGGAAGTTCACACTTGAAGCAAATCCCTCACACATCAGTCATTCACACTTTTCTCAAAATGTGAGGGACAAAATACTAAACCACGTTGCATTGTTAATTAGAGATAGTATAACAGCTGCAGAAAGGCAGTTTGAGGAGGATCTGCCTACTGAGGTGGTATGCGTTGAAGTCAGAAATAGGAAAGGAGCAATCACCTTGTTGGGAGTCTTCTATAGGCCCCCCAATAGCAGCAGAGATGTGGAGGAACAGATTGGGAAACAGATTTTGGAAAGGTGCAGAAGTCACAGGGTAGTAGTCATGGGTGACTTCAACTTCCCAAATATTGAGTGGAAACTCTTTAGATCAAATAGTTTGGATGGGGTGGTGTTTGTGCAGTGTGTCCAGGAAGCTTTTCTAACACAGTATGTAGATTGTCCGACCAGAGGGGAGGCCATATTGGATTTGGTACTTGGTAATGAACCAGGGCAAGTGATAGATTTGTTAGTGGGGGAGCATTTTGGAGATAGTGACCACATTTCTGTGACTTTCACTTTAGTAATTGAGAGGGATAGGTGCGTGCAACAGGGCAAAGTTTACAATTGGGGGAAGGATAAATACGATGCTGTCAGACAAGAACTGAAGTGCATAAGTTGGGAACATAGGCTGTCAGGGAAGGACACAATTAAAATGTGGAACTTGTTCAAGGAACAGATACTACGTGTCCTTGATATGTTTGTCCCTGTCAGGCAGGGAAGAGATGGTCGAGTGAGGGAACCATGGTTGACAAGAGAGGTTGAATGTCTTGTTTAGGGGAAGAAAGATACTTATGTAAGGCTGAGGAAATAAGGTTCAGACAGGGTGCTGGAGGGATACAAGATAGCCAGGAGGGAACTGAAGAAAGGGATTAGGAGAGCTAAGAGAGGGCATGAAAAATCTTTGACGGGTAGGATCAAAGAAAACCCCAAGGCCTTTTACACATATGTGAGAGAAATATGAGAATGAGTAGAGTGAGGGTAGGTCCGATCAAGGACAGTAGCGGGAGATTGTGTATTGAGTCTGAAGAGACAGGAGAGGTCTTGAATGAGTACTTTTCTTCAGTATTTACGAATGAGAGGGGCTATATTGTTGGAGAGGACAGTGTGAAACAGACTGGTAAGCTCGAGGAGATACTTGTTAGGAAGGAAGATGTGTTGGGCATTTTGAAAAACTTGAGGATAGACAAATCCCCCGGGCCTGACGGGATATATCCAAGGATTCTGTGGGAAGCAAGAGATGAAATTGCAGAGCCGTTGGCAATGATCTTTTCGTCCTCACAGTCAACAGGGGTGGTACCAGGGGATTGGAGAGTGGCGAATGTCGTGCCCCTGTTCAAAAAAGGGAATAGGGATAACCCTGGGAATTACAGGCCAGTTAGTCTTACTTCGGTGGTAGGCAAAGTAATGGAAAGGGTACGGAGGGATAGGATTTCTGAGCATCTAGAAAGACATTGCTTGATTAGGGATAGTCAGCACGGATTTGTGAGGGGTAGGTCTTGCCTCACAAGTCTTATTGACTTCTTTGAGGAGGTGACCAAGCACGTGGATGAAGGTAAAGCAGTGGATGTAGTGTACATGGATTTTAGTAACTTATTTAATTAGGTTCCCCATGGTAAGCTTATGCAGAAAGTAAGGAGGCATGGGATAGTGGGAAATTTGGCCAGTTGGATAACAAACTGGCTTACCGATAGAAGTCAGACAGTGGTGGTGGATGGCAAATATTCAGCCTGGAGCCCAGTTACCAGTGGCATACCACAGGGATCAGTTCTGGGTCCTCTGCTGTTTGTGATTTTCATTAATGACTTGGATGAGGGAGTTGAAGGGTGGGTTCAGTAAATTTGCAGACGATACGAAGATTGGTGGAGTTGTGGATACTGAGGAGGGCTATTTCGGCTGCAAAGAGACATAGATAGGATGCAGAGCTGGGCGCAGAGCTGGGCTGAGAAGTGGCAGATGGAGTTTAACCCTGAAAAGGGTGAGGTTGTCCATTTTGGAAGGACAAATATGAATGCGGAATACAGGGTTAATGGTAGGGTTCTTGGCAATGTGGAGGAGCAGAGAGATCTTGGGTCTATGTTCATAGATCTTTGAAAGTTGCCACTCAAGTGGATAGAGCTGTGAAGAAGGCCTATGGTGTGCTAGCGTTCATTAGCAGAGGGAATGAATTTAAGACTCGTGAGGTGGTGATGCAGCTGTACAAAACCTTGGTAAGGCCACATTTGGAGTACTGTGTGCAGTTCTGGTCGCCTCATTTTAGGAAGGATGTGGAAGCTTTGGAAAATGTGCAAAGGAGATTTACCAGGATGTTGCCTGGAATGGAGAGTAGGTCTTACGAGGAAAGCTTGAGGGTGCTAGGCCTTTTCTCATTAGAACGGGGAAGGGTGAGGGATGACTTGATCGAGGTTTATAAGATGATCAGTGGAATAGATAGAGTAGACAGTCAGAGACTTTTTCCCCGGGTGGAACAAACCATTACAAGGGGACATAAATTTAAGGGCTGAATGACCTCCTTCTGCACTGTATATTCTATGTTCTAATGGAGATTATTATTATTGCTAATATCAGTTCTCCATTCTATATTTACATAACCTGATTTAAATTCGCCAACTGCTGTTGTGGGGTTTGGACTCCTAGCTCCAGGCCACTAGACAGGAACACCATCACCGTAATACCATACCTGCTTTGCTGGACACTGCATTTCATACATTCCAACACTCCACATTGGCTGCAATAGCCGCACGTCCGGAACTCTGACCCCTGGAGGTAGAATGTGGTACTGCTGAAAACTTCTGCGGCTGGGATGTGCCAACTCTGCCAGCATGCCAATCGCACCCCCTAGGGATGTACATTTAAAACAATCACCTCCTGAAATGTTGGCGCAGTGTGGGGGATGGGGTGGCAATGGGCGGAGGTGGGAGGGGGTGAGGGGCGCTACCCTAACTAATAAATCCCAGGGTGAAACAATTGAACTAACTTGGTATAGAATGTAAGCTGTTACATTCCGTAAGCTGGTCCATCTGGCTTTAATACACATCTTCAATGCTTGCAGCTGGGAGAGGGGTGAGGGCTTTTATCCCTCAACCTGTGCAAATCATTTTGATTTGAAACACAACGCTTGAAACCTAAACCCAAAATCCGTTTCTGTGATAAGTTAATCAAAAATCCTGAAGCATCTTTGAAAGTTTTTCTGATAACCCCTTGTGACTCTCCGCAGTGGTAATGATGGACGTGATTCTCCGACCCTCCCCCCGCCGGGTCAGAGAATCGCCGATGGGGGGGGAGGGGGGGGGGGGGGGGCGTGAATCCCGCCCCCGCCGGCCGCCGAATTCTCTGGCGCCGGAGAATTGGCGGCGGCGGGAATTGCGCCGCGCCGGTCGGCTCGCTCGCTCGCAGCAGGCCCCCCCCCCCCCGGCGATTCTCCAACCCGCGATGGCCAAAGTCCCGCTCGTAATATGCAGGTCCCGTCAGCGTAAATTGGACTAGGTCCCTTACCGTCGTGACCTGGCAGCGTGGGCCGGCTCCGGGGTCCTGGGGGGGAGCGCGCGGGGCGATCTGGCCCCGGGGGGTGCCCCCACGGTGGCCTGGCCTGCGATCGGGGCCCACTGATCTGCGGGCGGGCCTGTGCCGTGGGGGCACTCTTTTCCTACATGCTGGCCGTGTCAGCCTCCGCGATGGCCGATGCGTAGGTGAACCCCACCCCTGCGCATGCTGACGCACCCACGCATGCGCAGACCCGCACAGGCCGGCGGATGTGGGCATCCCTGGCGAGGCCAGCATTTGTTGCCCATCCTTAATGGCCCTTGAGAAGGTGACGGTGGGCTGCCTTCTTGAACTGCTACAGTCCATGTGATGTAGGTACACCCACAGAGCTGTTAGGGAGGGAGTTCCAGGATGCTGCCCCAGTGACAGTGAAGGAGCGGCCATATTTCCAAGTCGGGGTGGCGAGTGACTTGGAGGGCACCATGTAGCAGGAGGTGTTCCCATGTGCCTGCTGCCTTTGTCCTTCTAGATGATACAGTTTGAGGGTTTGAAAGGTGCAGTGCCTCTTGTAGATGGTACACACTGCTGCTACTGTGTGCCAGTGGTGGAAGGAAGCACAGGGTGGGAGTATTGTGGGAGTATTGTTATCCTGAGGGCATTTAGGATCAATCACTAGTCGACCAAACCAGTGTAGACAGAGCAGGTTCCTTCCATGAAGGATACGAAGAAGCCAGTTGGGCTACTGTGACCGTCTGATTGATCTTCTTCCAGCGCGACCTCGCACAGGAGCAGAATTCGCCCCGATTGGTTTTGAACTGAATGGCCACTTCATTGTTGGTTCAGCATGTTGTGCCCGGGAAAAATGGATACTTCCAGATAGATGGATCTGGACTGTGGAGGGGGCGGGGGGGGGGGGGGGGGGGGGGGGGGGGCTTCATCAGGAAAATTAACTCTTTTATGGCAAAGTGCTGGAGGTCCTGAGTAATCAAGAAGGTGGCACTGTGTGATTGGCTGCTCACAATGCAGGCTCTTCTACACCAAGGAGGCCAAATGCCGAGTGGGTGACTACTATGTGGGACATCTCCACTCAGTCCACAAGCAGTTCCGAAGAAAAAGCACATTGAATTTAAAATGCAAACTTTATTTCTCAGTCCACAGATCTGCCTGACCTGGTTTGTTTGATTGATTGATAGATTGTCACATGTACCAAAGTACAGTGAAAGGTATGTTGCTGTGGCTAAGGGAACATACACAGTATGTACATAGTAGACAAAGGAATAATCAACAGAGAACATTGACAAATGGTACAACAACAAATAGTGATTGGTTACAGTGCGGAACAAGAGCCAAACAAGCAATAGATGAGCAAGAGCAGCAAGGGCGTCGTGAATAGTGTTCTTACAGGGAACAGATCAGTCCATGGTGGAGTCGTTGAGGAGTCTTGTAGCTGTGGGGAAGAAGCTGTTCCTATGTCTGGATGTGCGGGTCTCCAGACTTCTGTACCTTCTGCCTGATGGAAGGGTCTGGAAGAAAGCAATGTCCTGGGTGGGAGGGGTCTCTGATAATGCTGTCTGCCTTCCTGAGGCAGCAGGAGGTGTAGACAGAATCAATGGGAGGGTGGCCAGCTTGTGTGATGTGTTAGGCTGAGTTCAGTGCACTCTAGTGCACACATCATCCTGGTCTTGCGATCTTGGGCCGAGCAGTTGCCATAACCAAGCTGTAATGCAGCCAGATAGGATGCTCTCTGTGGCACATCTGTAGTTGTTTGTGAGAGTCGGTGCAGACATGGCGAATTTCTTTAGCTCCGTAGGAAGTAGAGACGTTGTTGGGCTTTCTTGCCTGTTGCATCAATGTGAGTGGACCAGGACAGACATTTCATGATAACAGATGTCTGGGCCACCGGTCGGTAGTCGCTGAGGCAGGCTACCTTGTTCTTATTTGGTGCTGGTATTTTGGTGGCCTCCTTCCTACACTTCCTGTTTTACTTTCTGCCCAGACTCCTGGCACAGCCCATCCCATAGTGCCCAGGGATTCCTATTTGCAGGACTCTGAAGTCCGTACGTGATCTACTTGAGAATTGACAGGGCAAGGTGAATGGTGGAATGCATTGGGGTGATGTGTCACAGATTACCTGCGCTGCCTCCCCATCCTTTGTGGCACATTATTGCTGCAGTGTGTACATTCTACAGGCTGTAAAGTAGTAACTCGCCGTGGTTACTTTGACAGCACCTTCATCTCCTGCAACCTCCACCACTGCGAAGGACAAGAGCAGCAATGATGTGGGCACGCCACCCCCGCCAATCTCTCCACAGGGCACACTATTGTAACTCAGGCTAGGGCTTTGACCCAGTGACACTGAAGGAATGGCGATATATAGCCAGACCAAGATGATGTGTGACTTGGAGGGATGGTTTTGCTGCTCTTCTCTTTCACGGAAGTGGCGGGACCATGCGGGGCAGCACGGTAGCATTGTGGATAGCACAATCGCTTCACAGCTCCAGGGTCCCAGGTAAGATTCCGGCTTGCGTCACTGTCTGTGCGGAGTCTGCACATCCTCCCCGTGTGTGCGTGGGTTTCCTCCGGGTGCTCCGGTTTCCTCCCACAGTCCAAAGATGTGCAGGTTAGGTGGATTGGCCATGCTAAATTGCCCCTTAGTGTCTAAAAAGGTGTGTGTGGGGTTAGTGGGTTACGGGGATAGGGTGTAGGCGTGGGCTTAAGTGGGACGCTCTTTCCAAGGGCCGGTGTAGACTCGATGGGTCAAATGGCCTCTTTCGACACTGTAAATGCTGATTCCCATGATTCCCTACAGTGCAGAAGGAGTCCATTCGGTCCATCTTGTCTGCACCAACCCTCTGAAAGAGCACCCCACCTGGGCCCACTCCCCCGCCCGATCCCCATAATCCTACCTAACCTGCATATCTCTGCGCAGTGGGAAGAAACCGGAGCAGCCGGTAGAAACCGATGCAGACACGGGAAGAATATGCACACAGACAGTGGCCGGGAATCGAACCCAGGTCCCTGGTGCTGTGTCGCAGCAGGCCACCATGCCTTTGGATGGTAATGAAACCAGGAGAAACTCCAGCTCCTAAAGTGTTCTCACGTTGCTCAACAAAGTGGAGCACGTTGTTATGAAGATGTCCAAGAAATCCCCTTGCCAGCTTACAATGGGGGTCTTATTTTAAAGCTAATGTTTCACGCTGCTTTTCTCCAACGTCCGGAAACTGCTACCGGCAAGGTGGTTAACACTGCTGCCTCACAGCGCCAGGGACCTGGTTTGATTCCGGCCACTGTCTGTGCAGTTTGCACGCTCTACCCGTGTCCGCGTTGGGTTTCCTCCGGGTGCTCCGGTTTCCTCCCACAGTCGAAAGATGTGCAGGTTAGGTGGATTGGCGATGCTAAAACTGCTCCTTTGTGTCCAGGGATGTGCAAGTTAGGTGGGGTTGTGGGGATAGGGCGGGGGAGTGGGCCTAGATAGGGTGCTCTTTCAGAGAGTCGGTGCAGACTCGATGGGCCGAATAGCCTCCTTCTGCACTGTAGGGATTCTACGGTTTCATGGATTCTATAACAGCTGCACATTTGTTTCTGTTGCGTTGTTTTACTTCTGCATTCAGTGCAGCAGTGCTTCAGCAACACAGGACTGGCTGGGAATCAACGGGCAGAGCTCTCCCATGCAGACCAATGGAGAGTGCATCAATATTGGGACATTTCAGTCAGCTGTCTGCCTTTATTGACCTCCTCTGGTAAGTTTGCTTTTATGGGGAAATTAATTTTGCCATTCAGTGTTCGGAATTCTGTGCTTGTAAAGTTTAAGCATACTCACGATGGCTTTGCTGCACATCTTGACTTAATCAACCTAAGGTTCATTATTGCTTCAATATATTAGACAGACGAACATTTTAAAATCAGCCCCAGTAAAGTCTTTCTCTGTACGCTGTGATCTAAAGGCCACTGAAAAACTTGCTGCATCCATATTGCACCTTTACTGTCCGATTAGTGTCAGAATTTGCTCGGTGGACAGTTCTCTCACCTCCGGGCCATATTTCAAGGCCCAACCCAGAGATTCGAGAAGCATAACCTCACTGACACTCTGGTGCCGGACTGAGGGAGCGCTGCACTCTCCGGAGCTGCAGTCTTTTGGGTGATGTGTTAAATTCTTCTGCCTTCTCAGGTGGGACCTGAAAGATCCTTATTCCTCCTTCCATCTTCTCCTGAAGCGCTTCGTAGTCTCTTTTTTTTTAGTTTTGAAGCTGTGGAACGTTTCACGCAATTTTCTCGAGTTTCTGCAGAATTTGCCACGGGAGGTACAACAACCAGCAGTTGCATTTATATCATAGAGTAATTTATCATAGAATTTACAGTGCAGAAGATGGCCATTCGGCCCATCGAGTCTGCACTGGCTCTTGGAAAGAGCGCCCTACCCAAGGTCAACACCTCCACCCTATCCCCATAACCCAGTAACCCCACCCAACACTAAGGGCAATTTATTATGGCCAATCCACCTAACCTGCACATCTTTGGACTGTGGCAGGAAACCGGAGCACCCGGAGAAAACCCACGCACACACGGGGAGGATGTGCAGACTCCGCACAGACAGTGACCCAAGCCGGAATCGAACCTGGGACCCTGGAGCTGTGAAGCGATTATGCTATCCACAATGCTACCGTGCTGCCCTCTTCTGCACCTCTTCTGGAAGGAAATGCCCCGAGGTGCTTCACAAGAGTGTGAGAAAGCAAGGTCTGGCGCTGAGCCTCAGAAGGAGATAGTAATAGCTCAGATGACCATAAATTTGGTCAAAGTGGTAGGTTATAAAGAATGGCACAAAGGAGGAAAACAAAGCAGAAAGTCAGAAGTGTAGGGAGGGAATTCCAAAGCCTGGGGCCTAGGAAACCTTGGCCTGGGCACCAACAGTGGAGCGATTAAAATTGGGGATGCTGCAGAGACATGAAGTGGATGAGATACAGATTTCTTGGAACGTTGTAGGGCTGGAAGCTATGACAGAGATAGAGAGGAGGAAGTAGGTTTTCCAAATGTCATTAAATGTATTCCTGGAGGTGTCATCATGTGACTTGCCCACGCTCCAGTTATTAGTTGGCCAACCCGTCCATCCTCGTGATGGAGTGCCTTGCCACGCAAATGGCAATTTGTGGCTGGACATAGCAGTCGGGGAGAATGGGATAAAAGGCTATGGGGAGAAAGCAGGATTAGGTTATTGAGTTGGATGATCAGCCATGATCATGGTGAATGGCGGAGCAGGCTCGGAGGGCCAACAATGCCTCCTCCTGCTCCTATCTTCTATGGATGGAAAGCAAAAAGACTCAAGGTCCAATTGAATGATGTTCGACTGTCAGTCAAAAGGCCTCCTGCTCCCTGCCTCAGTTTCAATATTTTTATACCTGGTAAAGAGAAACATTCAGACAAAAGGACAAAATAAATTAACGTCCCAGTGAGTTGTCTCCACATCACAGTGTCCTGGAGATTGATCCCAAATTCCTGGAGACTTCCTGGAGGGTTGACAACCCTAGGGAATGAGGCCGTGCTGGGATTTGAAAGCAAGGAAGAGAATTTAAAAATCAAGGGCGGGATTATCCGACCCCTGCTGGGTCGGAGAATCGCCGGGGGACGGTGTAAATCCCGCCCCGCCGCTCTGACGCCATCTGACGAATTCTCCGGCGCCAGTTTTTGGGCGGGGGAGGGGATCGCACCGCGCCAGTCGGGGGCCGTTGGCAGCGGCCCCCCCCGGAAATTCTCCGGGCCCCAATGGGCCGAGCCGCCGCCCGTTTTCGGCCAGTCCCGCCGGCGTGGATTAGACAAGGTCCCTACCGACGGGACCTGGCTTGGAGGGCGGCCTGCGGTGTCCTCGGGCGGGGGGGGGGGGGGGGGGGGGGGGGGGGGGTGGATCCTGCCTGCGATCAGGGCCCACCGATCTGGGGGCGGGCCTGTGGTGTGGGGGCACTCTTTCACTCTGCGCCGGCATCTGTAAGGTTCCGTAATGGCCGGCGCGGAGAAGATACCCCCTGCGCATGTGCCAGAACACGCTGGCACTCCTGCCAACTTGCGTCACCCCTGGAAGTGCGGAGGACTCCGGAGTGGTTAACGCCGATCTTTGGCGCTGGTAGGGCCAGACCCGCCGATTGCGGCAGAATCCCGGCACAAGAGTGTGATTCACCGGGAGCTAGTGCAGGTCAGCGAGCGGATGGTTCCTGGCGGAACAGGAGCCGGTGTTGGTCAGCGAGCGGATGGTTCCTGGGGGAACAGGAGCCGGTGTTGGTCAGCGAGCGGATGGTCCCTGGGGGAACAGGAGCCGGTGTTGGTCAGCGAGCGGATGGTTCCTGGGGGAACAGGAGCCGGTGTTGGTCAGCGAGCGGATGGCTCAGAGGGAACAGGAGTCGGTGTTGGTCAGCGAGCGGATGGTCCCTGGGGGAACAGGAGCCGCTGTTGGTCAGCGAGCGGATGGCTCCTGGGGGAACAGGAGCCGGTGTTGGTCAGCGAGCGGATGGCTCCTAGGGGAACAGGAGCCGGTGTTGGTCAGCGAGCGGATGGCTCCTGGGGGAACAGGAGCCAGTGTCGGTCAGCGAGCGGATGGCTCCTAGGGGAATAGGAGCCGGTGTTGGTCAGCGAGCGGATGGTTCCTGGGGGAACAGGTGCCGGTGTTGGTCAGCGAGCGGATGGCTCAGAGGGAACAGGAGCCGGTGTTGGTCAGCGAGCGGATGGCTCAGAGGGAACAGGAGCCGGTGTTGGTCAGCGAGCAGATGGCTCCTGGGGGAACAGGAGCCGGTGTTGGTCAGTGAGCGGATGGCTCCGAGGGAACAGGAGCCGGTGTTGGTCAGCGAGCAGATGGCTCCTGGGGGAACAGGAGCCGGTGTTGGTCAGTGAGCGGATGGCTCCGAGGGAACAGGAGCCGGTGTTGGTCAGCGAGCAGATGGTTTCTGGGGGAACAGGTGCCGGTGTTGGTCAGCGAGCGGATGGTTCCTGGGGGAACAGGTGCCGGTGTTGGTCAGCGAGCGGATGGCTCAGAGGGAACAGGAGCCGGTGTTGGTCAGCGAGCGGATGGCTCCGAGGGAACAGGAGCCGGTGTTGGTCAGCGAGCGGATGGCTCGGAGGGAACAGGAGCCGGTGTTGGTCAGCGAGCAGATGGCTCCGAGGGAACAGGAGCCGGTGTTGGTCAGCGAGCGGATGGCCCCTGGGGGAACAGGAGCCGGTGTTGGTCAGCGAGCGGATGGCTCCTGGGGGAACAGGAGCCGGTGTTGGTCAGCGAGCGGATGGTCCCTGGGGGAACAGGAGCCGGTGTTGGTCAGCGAGCAGATGGCTCCGAGAGAACAGAAGCCGGTGTTGGTCAGCGAGCGGATGGCTCCGAGGGGAACAGGAGCCGGTGTTGGTCAGCGAGCGGATGGCTCCTAGGGGAACAGGAGCCGGTGTTGGTCAGCGAGCGGATGGCTCAGAGGGAACAGGAGTCGGTGTTGGTCAGCGAGCGGATGGTCCCTGGGGGAACAGGAGCCGGTGTTGGTCAGCGAGCGGATGGCTCCTGGGGGAACAGGAGTCGGTGTTGGTCAGCGAGCGGATGGCTTCTGGGGGAACAGGAGCCGGTGTTGGTCAGCGAGCGGATGGCTCCGAGGGGAACAGGAGTCGGTGTTGGTCAGTGAGCGGATGGCCCCTGGGGGAACAGGAGACGGTGTTGGTCAGCGAGCGGATGGCTCCTGGGGGAACAGGAGCCGGTGATGGTCAGCGAGCGGATGGCTCAGAGGGAAGAGGAGTCGGTGTTGGTCAGTGAGCGGATGGCCCCTGGGGGAACAGGAGACGGTGTAGGTCAGCGAGGGGATGGCCCCTAGGGGAACAGGAGACGGTGTTGGTCAGCGAGGGGATGGCTCCGAGGGAACAGGAGCCGGTGTTGGTCAGCGAGCGGATGGCTCCGAGGGAACAGGAGCCGGTGTTGGTCAGCGAGCGGATGGCTCAGAGGGCACAGGAGCCGGTGTTGGTCAGTGAGCGGATGGCTCCGAGGGAACAGGAGCCGGTGTTGGTCAGCGAGCGGATGGCTCCTGGGGGAACAGGAGCCGGTGTTGGTCAGCGAGCGGATGGCTCCTGGGGGAACAGGAGCCGGTGTTGGTCAGCGAGCGGATGGCTCCTAGGGGAACAGGAGCCGGTGTTGGTCAGCGAGCGGATGGTCCCTGGGGGAACAGGAGCTGGTGTTGGTCAGCGAGCGGATGGTCCCTGGGGGAACAGGAGACGGTGTTGGTCAGCGAGCGGATGGCTCCTGGGGGAACAGGAGCCGGTGTTGGTCAGCGAGCGGATGGCTCCTGGGGGAACAGGAGCCGGTGAGAGTTAAGACACTGGTAGCAGAGTTTGGGATGATCTCAAGTTCGTGGAGAGTAGATTGTGGGGGACCACCCAGGAGTGCACTGGACCAGCCAAGTCCAGAGGTAACAACAGCACGAAGGATGGTTTCAGCAGCAGGTGAGCTCAGACAGGGGCGAAGGTGTGCTGAGCAGTGATTGGTTGATTTTGGTTTTGGTTGACTGGTTGATCTTGTGGTCGTTGAGCAGCTGAAATTGGTCAGGCCTCAGGGAAAACTCCCCTGATCCTCTTCGAATAGTGCCATGTAATCCTTATCATCCTTCAGAAGGGCCAAGCCGCATATTGGTTTGATGTCTCACCTGAAAGACAGGTAGGCCTAAATCTTCCTTCTGTCCGCTGTGCAGTCTTGGCGGTCCCGGAGGCGGGTGCAAAATACCAGCCTCGGGACATGACTTTGCGCCGGCTGGCGTGAAATGCGTGTTGGGAAAGGTGGTGCTGCTGGGGCGGATGGGAAGGGGGAGGGGCGTTGGGAAAAGGGAGCGTGTTGGTTGGCATTTTGAGTGAGCTCCCTCAGAAGGACGGTCATCGAGGAGCTGCCTCAGGGAGCTGCTGTCCTGAAAACAACAAATTGCGATGGAAAAGCTATGTCAAGAGTGTGTACGCTGCACATTCAAACAAAAACCTCAGTCCCCAGACACCTTCTTTTATTTTTATTTGAGCCCTGACATTTCACCCCACGCTGGATCGAGGTCGCAGCTGATGTGTTGGGTAAGCTGGGTCTGCGAGGACTCCGTTTACTGCAGCAGTGAGAGAGACAGGCAACCAACACTTGAAGAAATGCAACTCGATTTTATTGAACTCTTAACTATCATACATACTTTAACTGTGGGTTGACACTATGCTGAGTTGACTGGAGACCTGAGGCTAACCTGACCAGACTATCTTACTACCACATGGCGGATGTTCTAGTTGTTGCTCACAGGCTCTGGCTGTCTCAGAGGCTGGATCCCAAGAGAGCGGGAAAACTAGTGCCCTCTGGCTTTATAGTGGCCGTGTCCTGTCTGGTGATTGGCTGCTGTGTTCTGTGTGTTCACTGGTCATCCTGTGTGTCCATCACTGCCTGTCTGTGCACCATCTTATACCTGGATGTATATTATGACAGCGGCTAAAATGTGAAGGTCATCTGGCCAATCGGTCACCCACCAACCATGTAAAATGGCGTCAAATTGGCGTCTCTATTGAGGTAAATTGCCTGCTTGATTATTGGTGGGTAGGCTTCCAATTCTAGCGCGCGGCCAATAGAACATAGAACAGTACAGCACAGAACAGGCCCTTCGGCCTTCGATGTTGTGCCGAGCAATGATCACCCTACTCAAACCCACGTATCCACCCTATACCCGTAACCCAACAACCCCCCCTTAACCTTACTTTTTAGGACACTACGGGCAATTTAGCATGGCCAATCCACCTAACCCGCACATCTTTGGACTGTGGGAGGAAACCGGAGCACCCGGAGGAAACCCACGCACACACGGGGAGGACGTGCAGACTCCGCACAGACAGTGACCCAAGCTGGGAACTGAACCTGGGACCCTGGAGCTGTGGAGCATTTATGCTAACCACCACGCTACCGTGCTGCCCTAATACCGTGCTGTATTAGTCGAGTGTGCTCTGATGTTGGGACATGCCCCGATGTCTTCTTGCACAATTTTAAATGTTTGGGGTGGGGCGCAGGCCCGCCCTAGCAATGTAAAATTCCAGCCACAAATTCCATTGCCTATGCCAGTACCTCTCTATGTATTATTTTCTTACAGTAACTAGAAGTGACTTAACCATTAAAGTGTTTCATTTTACATTCAATTTCCTTTTTGGTGGTGTCACACTCACTAAAGGTCGGAGATAAATATAAAACAACCCCTTTTTTTTTGTTTCCTGAACAATAGGCGGGGGAGACACGATACAAAAAGCACTGAGGAACTGAATGCCCTCTATTGCTGCAGCCTTTGCCTATGGGCAGATCTGGCGAGTCCATTCTGTCCAAATAGGGTAACAGCTCTTGGTTAGGCTGTCAATTGATAGTTAGAGAGGAAAAGGGCTATGAATGAAAGGGAAGCTGAACATAACCCAACTGTCAGGAAGGGTGAGGGGTTAATTCAGACCTTTGTACTCTTGAAGTGCGAAGAAATAGCAGGAGTCATCTCTCCTTAGCGCTTTTGCACAGCAAATCTGCTTGGAGGCATAGGTGGGAAAGCTGGGGGTGTCTCTGGGGAATTTGCATATATTTATCTGCTCAGGTCCCCGCGCCCATCCTGTTTCTTGCTGGTGAGAATTAACTTGCGGACCGGAGCCTCTGGTCTCCAGAGGCTTGTCGGCCTTTTAACCCAGATTAGAATGAGCGATGGAACTCCCTGTCAGACAAAACAGGTGGAGCAAAGCTCCTGGGCTGGGGGTTCAGGAGTTGTAGCGAGCGAGAGGCATGTAACACTATCACTCCATCTCAAAGAGCTGCTGATAATGGAAACCAGCTTGAAAGGCAAAACAACTTCCAGCTCTCCTGTGTATTTGTCAGCACCAACAGGAAGAACACATTTCTATTCGTGAAGAATGGAAAGTAATCTCTGTTTATGGTTTGCGATCACAAAGCAGGAATGAAGGAGCACAAAATGTAACAGATCTTACAGCGATGCTCTTTCATGCTCTCCCTTGCCAGCCAGAAATGTGAGCTAGTCAGCAAACTGCAACAGTTTCTCCGCTAACTATTTGGAATAGAATTCAGGCCTCATTGCATCCTTTATCATTTTGTTCGCGCAACGATGACCGTGTTCACGGATCAATGCCGCACTCCCAAAGGAGGCCTGAAAGATAATCAGCCCCACATTGGGCTGGGTTATTGACCCGGGGAGCTGCTGAAAACAGGCCGAGACTCCTTGCATGTATGAATGAGGGACTAGCTAACCGATATTGGAGTATCGTGGGCGGGCCTGCTCTGCTCAAGACTCTACGGGTGAAGGGGGTAGTTTTTAAAGACTATCGTAGAAGTGGGAGTTCAGGAGTGTTCGACTTTGCCGTACCACAATCAAATTCCCCACCCCCACACCCCCTGCTCATTTACTTCACTGCTCCACCCCAGACATGGGCCACCGTGGGGAAGGCAAACAGCCCAGGACTTCATTTTCTTGCCACCCTTGTTTAGCCTCCACAGGCAGAGAACCCCTTACAATGGGGGATGGCACCCTATCGCGGTCATGTTACTGCACCGGTAATCCAGAGGCCTGGGCTAATGAACCAGGGACATGGGTTCAAATCCCAGCAGGGCAAGAGGAATTTAAACTCAAGTAATCAAATAAATCTGCAATAAAATGCCAGTAATGGCGGCCATGAATCTATAACATTGTCTCAAAAAAAATACTGGCTCGCACAAACCCGTCTAGTTCCCGAATGTTCTTTAGCGAAAGAAACTGCTGTCTTTACCAGGTCTGGTCTACATGCAACTCCAGATCCTCACCAGTGTGACTGCCTCTCAACTGCCCTCTCAAATGACCTAGGAAGTCACTCAGTCATATTCAAGGTCGGTGATTTATCACCACTACCTCGAGGGGAATTAGGATGGGCAGTAATTGCTGGCTGCACAGTCGCACTCATCTCCTGTGAATGAATGAAAAAGAAATAATGAACGAGGCCCAGGACCCAATTCCCTGCTTCCCTTTGGCCTCCGAGTTGGAATGTGCGGCCACTGTATTCCTCAAAGTAGATCTAAAGGAGTTTCAGCCCCTTACGTTCAGCAGGAGTGTATAAACCATGCTGGGGTTTGAACCTTATCTCAGCAGGAATACATAGCCTCATTAATACTGTGTTCATGTTACAGAGCCCCATTGCTCTATTAGCAAAAGGTCATTGACTTCTGACATTAACTCACAGGCACATTTTAACACCCTCAAAATGGAACTGGCGTGGAACGTCAAAACCTTCAAAATCTCAAACCCAACCCCAACCCACCCACTGTACACCCATGTGTATAAACTGTGTACGTTCCCTCAGCCGCAGAAAAATATTTTTCACTGTACTTCGGTACATGTGACAATAAATCAATCAGTCAATCAATCAATCCTGGATTTAATGGAGACGGGACTAGGATTCAGAGCCAATCCACTCCCGGGAGGCAGATTGTCCATTTAAATATTATCATGAGGCTGGAAACTTCAGATTTAACGGGCTGGATTCTCCGTAGACCCGCGCCCGAATGCGATTTTGGCGCGGGGGCGGAGAATCCAATTTCACGCCGAAATCGGGCCGGGAGCCGGTCCGGCGATTCTCCAGGACCCGAGAATCGGCGTGATGACGGAGTACGCCGTGCGGCTGGGGGCCCATTGACCCACCCAGCGATCCTCCGCTCCCGATTGGCAGAGTTCCCGACGGCGTGGAACTAACCTGGTATTGCCGGTCGGGATGCTGGCATGGCGGCTGCGGACTCAGTCCACGGCTGCCCTGGTGGGGGGGATCGGACACCGGGGGGGGGGGGGGGGGGGGGGGGGGCAGGGCCCTATAGGCGGCCGTGGTTGAGATCCGCGCGGTCAAATGCTCGGCGTGTGGCCGATCGGGAGGCTCTAATTTTTGTGTCTGGCTCCGCAGTCCGAGTCCGCCATGGCGCTCGGCGAGGCCGGCGTCGTGCGCATGCGGGGACTCAAAACCGGAGGTGCGGGGGGCCCATATCCGCAGCTAAAGCTGTGTGAATTACTCCGGGTCCCTGCTCGCCCCCTGCAGGGCTATGAATTAGCTGTTCTTTTTCCCAGGAATCTCCAGAGTAAAACTCCAGCGTTTTTACGCCGACGTGGGGGACATAGTCCCATTTTGGGAGAATCCAGCCCAACATGCCTCACATCTTTAACCCTGGCTTTGGGAAGCTTGCCACCTGATGTAAGGCAGGGGCATCTTTAGGGACAAGATATGGTGCATTTACAGCACTGCTTATGGGCCAAGAGAAGTACTAGCATTTTGACCTAACTCATTAAACTTACCCTCTTGCCTTGGATCAGATCTCCCTACCATCCCACCCCCGTCTCCCAAGGTTGGAATCAGATCCTCTAGCCTCAGGGTCTGGACCCACCTGGTTGGTGATCGGATTGAAATCCTCGCTCTCCCGGTATAGTTGCAAACTCTCTCCATGCTCCAGACTGCTCCCCACCCCCCACCCCGACGTGAAGACAAGCCCTGTTTATTCGGCTGTCTGGCGGGTGGGAATCCTGGCTCAACAAAATAAACACATGGGGTGGAAAACATTGTAGAATACTCCACTACTAAGCGGTGCCGCAACTTGGTGTCCACAAAGCACCCCTGCCAAGGTCAGGTCCTCTGTGTCCTTCACCAGAGGCGATGCCTGACTTACTGGGTGTCACCCAGCATCTTCTCTGCACATGATTGATATGGCTGGTGAGGCCTGCAGCTTAAGCTGGCAATCAGTTTCCCGATTGCCACATTGAGACCTGTTCGTGATAGCTACAGAAACTGGTTACTGGCGGGTGCCCCTCTGGTCCACTTAACCCAACAGCGCGTGGGTTCGAGGTGGAACATTGCCGATTGTAACTGGCCCCCTGCCTAGTTCCTGTGCCGAGCAGAGAGGATTAAGATAGCCGCATTAAAGTGTCCCAGTCCTGCAAATATAAAAGAGCCTTTCCTACACATCATATTTTAAAAGGATGGCCTGTGCTGAATCCTTCTGAAATTTAGAAGCGTGGTAATTACATCAACGATATCATGATGATGATCAGCTGCACTGGAACATAGACAAGTCATGTCAGAGTATCGGAATGTGACTGTGTGCTAATGGTTCCCTCTGAGCTACTGACCCCTGGCTGGCCTCGCGGGAACTTTACGGGCTTTTGGTGGCGAATGGCAACTTTAACTCATCGGAATGCTGTTGTTTCAGTCCCCCAGATAATCAGTCCCACAAACGATGCAGCCACAGTGAGCTCTTTCTGACTGACCATCAGTATCTCCCGACTCTTTTCTTGACAGAAGTCACACAATTGAACTTATCTTAATTGGAACCACACTTGCCCACAGTGCCGTGAGGTTTGAGATCTGAGTCCCACCTCAGGGTTTGGAGGACGTCCTCTAGGCTAACAGCTCAGCACAGTCTTGAGGGAGTGCTGCACTGTGTTATGGGCCAGAGCTTAGAAACTACAAAGTGTATTATGAAGTTCGCCTGACCTGTAACTTTATGTTAAATTTGGCTAGGGTGAGCACAGGAGCCTTCCCTTCAGTTGAGATTCAACAGGATTCCGAGGCACTTTTATCAAAACAAAGTTTATTATAAGAATGTAGTTAAACATATATAAAACACAGCAAGAATTTGTTGTCAATTACAAACATAAAGAAAACACAACAGCTACAGTAATCTATGTGTTATTGAATTGGAACAGCTAAGGGGGATTTTTTAAGAATCCCCCTTAGCTGTTCCAATTCAATAACACAATCCAATAAACTAAAGCCCCTTTCAAGGGCGTGGCCACCTTAAAAATGACCAAGGCAGTTCGCCACACCCAAATGTGCTTTCAGTTCCCTGGAACAGTTTAAAAATGAAAACAGGGAAACGGTGCTTCTCTTCTGCAGGCCAAAGCAACAAACCGAAACTGAAACCCCAACACTAAACCCCCTCTCACCTGACAGCCATTGGCCAGCTCCACCTACAAACGACATCACTGAAGCCGCGCTGCAGGTCACGTGGCAAGACCAAACCTTTCTTAAAGGGACACTCACATGACAACTGTTGGATCTGCCGTCGTTCAGAATAAATGCTAAGACGAGGCCTTGCCTGCCGTCTCAGTGGTGATATTCCAAAGAAGGAATTATTTCAGGTGTTCTGCCAATATTTATCCCCAACTAACAGCAATGAAAACAGATTATCTGGTTATTGACACAGCGCTGTTCATGGCATCCAGCGCAAATTAGTTGCCACCCTTGTTTATGTGACAGCATTGATTGCATCATTGGTTGTCAACCACGTTGGTATGTCCTCTGGTCATAACTGGCACTATATAAATGCAAGTTATTTCTTTCAAACACTGGCATGTTTCCTCTGGTTGTCCACAATACCAGGAATGCGCTACTCCCCAAGGGCAGTGGGCTGGAGTCACACACTTGCTCTCATAATTCTGCACTTACATACTTTCATATTTACAACAGGTCAGTTGAAAGATCACAGCAATGCTGTGGGGATGACTGAATAATGCAGCTTTACACTGACCCACTGGGAACTACAATGGAGAGATTAGTCGGTGCAGCTGGGAGAATGGGTCCATTATTCAGTTGTTTATGTCAACCCCTGTGTATGGACTGCGCTCCTTACATGATATTTAATCAGGCTGTTGTTGAACAGACCAGGCTTCATTGAGAATGACTGGAAAACTGCAGGCTTTCAAAAACTCTGCAGAATCGGTGGAGCTAAAGGGTTGCAGCCAGCGAAGATGCTGGCTTACGGCTGGTAGGGGGAGTTGGTAGGGGAGGTTAAATTCTGGTCAGTGTTTGGTACAAGTTGGTGAACGGGGGGGAAATGCCCCTTTGTTTCGTCAGAGATTTGAAGCAGAAACTGGGCAGATCCACGGACCGAAGCTGGAGGCCAACTTTAGGGCAGCACGGTAGCACAGTGGTTAGCACAGTTGCTTCACAGCTCCAGGGTCCCAGGTTCAATTCCCGGCTTGGGTCACTGTCGGTGCGGAGTTTGCACATTCTCCCCGTGGGTTTCCTCCGGGTGCTCCGGTTTCCTCCCACAGTCCAAAGATGTGCAGGTTAGGTGGATTGGCCGTGCTAAATTGCCCCTCAGTGTTGGATGGGGTGACTGAGTTATGGGGATAGGCTGGAGCTGTGAGCTCGGGTAGGGTGCTCTTTCCAAGAGCCGGTGCAGACTCAATGGGCCGAATGGCCTCCACCTGCACGGTAAATTCTATGATTCTATGATTAGCTGTCAGTGGTTCCTGGGAGTGAGGTGGTTCCTGGGAATAAAGTGGAGACAGCCCTTCAAATCCACATTGGCCAAATTCAAATTTATTGCAGGGGACAGTGGAAGATGGTCCATGACCTTACATCGGCCCACTAAGCCCGCTCCTGCCCCTCCTCCCGCCCCCCAAGATCTTTCATTGGTTCAATCGCTGCCTCCAATTTTGTTCCACTCAAATTTACCTTTGTATCAGTGATTGGCTTAAATGAGGAACTTCGGGTCGATTGCTTTCACTGTCAACGTCACAGACTGTCTCTGGCACCCTTTAAAAAATGATTACCATGGGATGTGGGTATTGCTGGCAAGGCCAGCATTTGACATTCTCTCCTGATTGCGTTTGAGAAGTTCGGGGTGAGCTGTCTTCTTGAACCGCTGCAATCTATGTGGTGTAGGTACATCCACAGTGCTGTTAGGGAGGGACTTTGACCCAGCGACAGTGAAGGGACGATTATATCAGTCAGGATGGCCTGTGGCTCGGAGGCGGATTTGCTGGTGGTGGTGGTCGCATTCCACATGGGGTCCCCGTGTCTGCGTGGGTTTCCTCCGGGTGCTCCGGTTTCCTCCCACAGTCCAAAGATGTGCAGGTTAGGTGGATTGGCCATGCTAAATTGCCCCAAGTGTCCAATAAAGGGTAGGTGGGGTTACGGGGATAGGGTGGAGATGTGGGGATAGGGTAGAGGTGTGGGGATCGGGTGGATGCATGGGCTTGGGTGGGGTGCTCTTTCCAAGGGCCGGTGCAGACTGAATGGGATGAATGGCCTCCTTCTGCATTGTAAATTCTATGAAATTCTATGGAACTTACGGGGTGGGAATGTCTTGCCCATGGTTCTCGTGGAGTAGAGCTCCCCCCCGGTGAGGGTTGGGGGAACTCCATTCAGCAATGTATAAAAGGACGGCCAATGAGGCATGGACCATAGAGAGACCCGGTAGGGATCTACCAGGAGTTGTGTATAACGTGATTGTAAATAAACCAAAGTTCTGTATTCTTACTCGGTGCGATTGCCCGTGTCCTTATTAAAGAGGCATTCCCTTACCTCTGCCACTCTTGTCTTTCTAGACGGCCGAGGTCATGGTTTTGGAAGACACTGTAAAGGAGCCCTGGTACATTGCTGCCACTGTACATTGATGGAGGAAGGAAGGAATATTTAAGTTGGTGGATGAGGTGCCGTCAAGTGGGCTGCTTCTTCCTGGCTGGTGTTGGGCTTCTTGAGCCACATTCCTGTTTTGTACCTTACGGATGGTGCACAGCAGGGGTGGGCAAACTTTTCCGTGCAAGGGCCACATTCAGAAATTCACAATTTTAAAGGGCCGCATAGTATATTAAGTAAAATAATTACTTCACCCGGTTATGATTCTGGGCGCCTCATATAGAACATAGAACAGTACAGCACAGAACAGGCCCTTTGGCCCTCGATGTTGTGCCGAGCAATGATCACCCTACTCAAGTCAACGTATCCACCCTATACCAGTAAGTAACCCAACAGCCCCCCTCCCATTAACCTTAAAAAAAAAAATTTTTTTTTTTTAAATTAAAAAAAAAAATTTTGTTTTTTTTAATGACTTGGTGGGCCGCATAAAGACCTTTGGCAGGCTGCATGCGGCCCGTGGGCCGTAGTTTGCCCACCCCTGGTGCACAGGCTTTGGGAAGTGAGGAGGTGATTTACTTGTCATAGAATTCCCAGCCTCTGACCTGCTCTTGTAATAATTTGGGCCAATCCCCCAGGATCTTGATTGTCGGGGATTCGGCGAGAGTTGCTTCTGGTCAATGGTAACCTTTTGGGGGCAGTGGGAAGAGGTGAAAGTAAAATGGATTGGATTGGATTGGATTTGTTTATTGTCACGTGTACCGAGGTACAGTGAAAAGTATTTTTCTGCAAGCAGCTCAACAGATCATTCAGTACATGGAAGAAAAGGGAATTAAACAAATTCCCAGGGGTTTGGAATTCACAGGGGTTGGAGCGGGGGGCTGGACAGAGGGCCAGCGATAGGTGGAGATTGACAAAGATGTCATGGACAAAAAGACAAAGGGAATGTAAATGGTGGTGATGATGACTAGGAAGGGCACTGATAGTGGCATGTTAAGAGATCAGAATGTGTTAATGGCAGAACAAAGGTAAGCAGTGTGTCAAAGAGCAACTAGGAACAGAGAATAGACGGCCTGGGTGGGGTGGGGTTGGGAAAGGGGGGACAGTGGTAAAGGAAAAACGGATGGATGGAAGAAATGAAAATGAATTGCTAGAAATAAAAATGATGTGAAGGTGGAGGAGAGAGTTCACAGTCTGAAGTTGGTGAACTCAATGTTAAGTCCGGAAGGCTGTAACGTCCCTGATCAGAAGATGAGGTGCTGTTCCTCCAGCTTGCTCTGGGCTTCACTGGAACATTGCAGCAGGTCAAGGACGGACATGTGGACGTGAGAGCTGGATGGTGAGTTAAAATGGCAACGACAGGAAGGTCTGGGTCCTGTTTGTGGACGGACCAAGGTGTTCCGCAAAGTGGTCACCCAGTCTGCATTTAGTCTCTGCAATGTAGAATAGTTTGCATTGGGAGCAACAAAAGCAAGCGAGCAGATTGAAGGAGGTTCACGTGAAGCACTGCCTCATGTGAAAAGGGTATTTGGGCCCTTGGATGGTGAGCAGTGAGGAGGGAATGGGGCAGGTGTTGTATCTTCTGCGATTACATGGGAAGTTGCCGTGGGAGGAGGGTGAGATGTTGGGGGTGATGGAGGAGTGGACCAGGGTATCCCGGAGGGAACGATCCCTACGGAATGCTGACAGGGGGAGTGAGGGGAAGATGTGTCTGGTGATGGCATCATGCTGGAGTTGGCGGACCTGGCGGAGGATCCTTTGAATGTGGAGACTGGTGGGGTAAAAAGAGAGGGCCCTAGCCTGGTTGTGAGGGGAAGGGGCGAGAGCAGAAGCGCTGGAGATAGGTTGGACACGGTAAAGAGTTCTGTTGACCACAGTGGGTGGGAAACCACATGTCATGATATACACGCATGCACATAATGAGATACAGACAGGCAGTGACAGACACCCAGTACAGCCAATCAACACACAGGACAGAACACAACCAATCACCAGGTAGAACACTAGAGGGTGGTCTCCCACTATAAAACACACGAGGCATCAGCACTCTGCCTCTTTCCACTGGTGACAACTGTAGTGACAGTCAGGGTGTATATATCAGTTAGCACCTTCTACACGTGGCTCAGAGCTAGTCTGGTCTACTTAGTTATAACAAGCATGCTTAGATTAGTAGAGAGTCAAACCCACAGCGAACTGTGTGCTCTGCTGAACAAGTTCAATAAAGCGTATTGAACCAACATTACAGTTTGGAGTCTACTTTCAAGTACAACTGCATCCAGTTGCAGTCCGTGTTACCCCAGGGTGAGTAACACGACACCATGATTAAGGAAGAAGGAAGAAATGTCAACAGCACCGTTTCGGAAAATGGCATCAGCAGAACAGATACAATGGAGGCAAAAGAACTGGGAGAATGGGATGGAGTCCTTCCAGGATGCGGTGTGTGAAGAGCTGTAGTTGAGGTAGCTGAGGGAGTGGGTGGGTTTGTAATGGATCCTAGTGGACAGCCTATCCCCAGAAATGGAGGTAGAGAGGTCAAGGAAGTGAAGGGAAGTGTCGGAGATGGACCATGTGAAGGTGATAGAAGGGAGGAAATTGGAAGCAAAATTGATAAATGGTTCTAGGTCCAGATGGGAACATGAAGTGGCACTGAAACACTGAGCCAGAGTAGGACTGGAACAGGAAATGTTCCACATATCCCATAAAGAGACAGGCAAAACTGGGACCCATGTGGGTGCCCATAGCCACACCTTTGGTATGGAGGAAGCGAGACAAGTTAAAGGAGAAATTGTTCAGTGAAAGGATAAGTTCAGCCAGATGGTGGAGTGGTGATGGATGGACATTATTCTGGCCTCCGTTAGAGAAAGAAGTGGAGAACCCTCAGAGCACCTTGGTGGGGAATGGAGGTATAGAGGGATTGGAGAGCTATGATAAAGAGGACGCGGTTAGGGTCGGGGAACTGGAAGTTATTGATATGATGTCTGTGGGGAAAAGGGTCTGCGAAATAACATAACTGAAGGATGTCTCTCGCTGTAAAGAGATGCTGGTGTGCTTTATAACAAGGCAAAAAAAAACAATCTTCTCGTCAACAATATTTTCTTCTCCCCAGGCACATATCACAAGTCTGGCTCCTAGCTGGCCACCTTATGGGGTGGGTCCTTCACTGAAGAACAGATCAGGAGGAGGCTCCGTCAGTCATGGCCAGATAAACAGCTTAGTTTCCTCTTTGTGACTGCTTCATTTCAAGACATTTCAAATTCCGTGTCACTTTGTTTCCTGCAGTAACCATTGTAGAAAGCTCAGCACAAGGAACTGGAAATAGAAAGGGTTGGTATCAAGGGAGCTGTACTTGTTGTAAATAATTGGAAATTTGAGAGGAGCCATATGGTATTCCTGTGACAGCAGTTAATCCTGAACACAACCAGTACCTTAAAACATGAACATTTTCAGAATTAATCCACAGGGCAGGCAATTTACAAGATTACTGTTCCAGCTCTTTATTGGCAGTCTATTGCCTACATAATGTGTAGCTTGTTTTTTGAACAGGTACGAAATACGCGCCACCAAGTAAATGAGGCTGTGAAAAAGGGCAAAGGCCAGACTGTTGCTGGTCTTTTGCAATGTCCGTGGTAATTATTGTATCGTTTGTTTGCAGTCTACTGTTTGGGTTGAGTTGAGGAGCTTCCTTAATACACAGACGGCAGCTCTGGTTGCGACTCACTTGAGGAGAGAGAGAGAAGAAAATCCAAAGCTTTGACAGGTTGAAAGGTTCACAAAGCATAGAGGGATTGGATTGGATTGGATTTGTTTATTGTCACGTGTACCGATGTACCGTGAAAAGTATTTTTCGGCGAGCAGTTGAAACAGATCATTTTGTGCATGAAAATAAAAGAAAAGAAAAGAAAATACATAATAGGGCAACACAAGGTAGACAATGTACACAAAAGGAAATAAAAGAAAATACATAATAGGGCAACACAAGGTAGACAATGTACACAAAAGGAAATAAAAGAAAATACATAATAGGGCAACACAAGGTACACACTAGATAACACGGGCATCAGGTGAAGCATACAGGGGTGTAGTGTTGATCAGGTCAGTCCATAAGAGGGTCGTTTTTAGGAGTCTAGTAACAGCGGGGAAGAAGCTGTTTTTGAATCTGTTCGTGCGTGTTCTCAGACTTTCGTATCCTCTGCCCGATGGAAGAAGTTGGAAGAGTGAGTAAGCCGGGTGGGAGGAGTCTTTGATTATGCTGCCCGCTTTCCCCAGGCAGCGGGAGGTGTAGATCGAGTCAATGGATGGGAGGCAGGTTTGTGTGATGGACTGGGCGGTGTTCACGACTCTCTGAAGTTTCTTGCGGTCCTGGGCCGAGCAGTTGCCATACCAGGCTGTGATGCAGCCAGATAGGATGCTTTCTATAGTGCATCTGTAAAAGTTGGTAAGAGTTAATGTGGACATGCCGAATTTCCTTAGTTTCCTGAGAAAGTATAGGCGCTGTTGTACTTTCTTGGTTATAGCGTTGACGTGGGTGGACCAGGACAGACTGTTGGAGATGTGCACACCGAGGAATTTGAAGCTGTCAATCATCTCCACCTCGGCCCCGTTGATGCTGACAGGGGTGTGTACAGTACTTTGCTTCCTGAAGTCAATGACCAGCTCTTTAGTTTTGCTGGCATTGAGAGAGAGATTGTTGTCGCTGCACCACTCCACTAGGTTCTCTATCTCCCTTCTGTAGTCTGACTCATCGGGATCTCATCACTTATTTGGTGAATTAATTCACTGATCACGTTCCACTGCAGCATCGTTCGGACTTACTAGGGCCTGACAGGAACTCCTCGATGTGAAATAAGTTCGATCATTGAACAGAATGACTTCAACTTTAACCCTGCATGCAGGAAAGGGGGTCAAAACGCTCATCTCAGTAGGAGGTAGGCTGTGTAGGTAATCCAGGATTTTCTACCTGGGTACTGGGGTTAGTTTTCTGGCTGACACGGTTGTTATGGAACCTTTAACCGATGATTAGTAAACTGGTTGGGTGATCATCGAACCCCAGTCCACCTCATAGGTTCAAAGCATGCTGACCACGCACTTGGCATTCCGAACAAAAGTGGGCATGAACTCCATGAGCTGCATTTTCCTAATTTGGCCGCAGTCCCAACTTTGGCTAGAATTGTAGGATGTTGGTTGCAATCTTCCTGGAGTTGGCCAATTAAGAAGCTGCATCCAGGGCCCCCTTAAAATTAAGACAGGTGGATGGACCAAGGAAATAGGCGGCCCAACAGGACGCCTGCAGTAATGTCCGGTTGGCAGCCCCCAGCAGGAAAGGTCAATGCTGCTGAGGTAGGCGGAAGAGGGTGAGGGCACCTCGAAATGAAGGCGCTCTCTGAAGCATTGAGGGAATTATTTTTTGGATTAGGCCTAACCACAGTTGCCAGGCCATCACAGTGGGGGGAGAAACCTTGAGGAGAAATGACTGTGGATTCGACCGTCACGTCACAGTACTGTCATGCTGGATTGGTCGGTTGGGTGGAGAAGGCTCTTTGGGCCTTGACGACAGGCCTCCTCTGGTTGCTGCTGGGTTCTGGACTCAGTGGGCGACCCGTCTGCTTTCAGGAAGATATCAACAATGCAAACACTATTGGCCCAGTTGGCCCATTAATGAGCCTGATTGGTTGCCTGTCGTGCTGGTCCCACCTCTGGCTGGACGGTTTGGAGGTAGGAAAAAAGCGGAGAGCCGACCTGAGGCGCTATTTTGAAACTTTGCTCCTTGTCCAGCCTCCTAATCCGTATGCGCAGGACCATGAAAGTTTAGCCCCACATGCTCTAATTGGGCACCAGTTATTGGGCTGGATTCTTCGTTTCAGCGGCTAAATGCCGTCTCGAACAGAGAATTCGTGAGAGGTTTGCGATGAGAAAAATCAGCACCAACCCCTCACCGATTCTGGGCCTGGTGAAGGGGCTAGTACGGGCACCAGGTGAAACTCCTGGCTCCCATGCCGAAAACGGTCAGAGAACGCCCGGGCCCCGGGCCGCGCATGTGCAGGGCTGACGGGCTGCAGCGGTCGCGCCCTACAACATGATGCTGGCAAAGACCCGACCCGCCAAATACAGCCCCACAGGCCACCCTCCCACCAGTCCCCCCAGCTCTCGTGGAAGACCCCCGGCCAGCGGCACGATCTGGGCGAGTGTAGCGGCACTGAACACAGTCCGCAGCTGCCACATCGGGTTCCCAACCACTGAGACCACGCGTGTCCCACACGGTCGGGAACTCGGCCTATCGGGGACGCCCCATGGAAGGGTCGGCCGATGACGTGCCAACGCCATTGCAATGGCGCGGGACGCGATTACGCCATTTCCGAGTGGGCGGGGTATGGCTGACAGGCGTCAAACTGGCACCGGCCCCGATTTGAGCATCAGAGTCGATTCTCCGTCCGATCACCGATTACGATATCGGTGTCGGGCAATGGACAATCCCGCCTATTACATTTTTAATGTGTTTGTATATTTTATACTCCTGTTTTCTTTTAAGGTGGAACTTATATTGCAGAAACCGGACAGCACGGTAGCACAGTGGTTAGCACAATTGCTTCACAGCTCCAGGGTCCCAGGTTCAATTCCGGCTTGGGACACTGTCGGTGCGGAGCCTGCACGTTCTCCCCGTGTGTGCGTGGGTTTCCTCCGGGTGCTCCGGTTTCCTCCCACAGTCCAAAGACTTGCAGGTTAGGTGGATTGGCTGTGCTAAATTGCCCTTAGTGACCAAAATTGCCCTTAGTGTTGGGTGGGGTTAAGGGGATAGGGTGGAAGTGTGGGATTGGGTAGGGTGCTCTTTCCAAGAGCCGGTGCGGACTCGATGGGCCGAATGGCCTCCTTCTGCACTGTAAAATCTATAAAATCTATGAAAGGACATTCAGAGTCTCTGGTCAATGGCATTCCCTCACACCAGGACCAACCCTTCCACCTTCCATGCTCCACGTGAGCCTGACCCAGTCGAACTCCATCAGCATATCCTTCTGTTCCTTTCTCCCTCATTTACTTATCTACATTTCCCTTAAACACCTCCGTGCTCCTGTCTCAGCTGTTGGCGAGACCCATGTTCTCGCCATTATCCGAGGAAAGAATTTTCTCCTGAAATCCTTATTGAATTTATCAGCGACAGTCTTATATTTATGGCCCCTGCTTTTGGACGCGCCTGCCAGTGGAAACATCTGTTCTGCGTTACCCTATCAACCCCTCTTCATAATTTTAAAGACTTCTATCGGGGCCACCCCTCAGCCTTCTCTTTATTTTGAAGGGAAAACGGCCTCAGCCTGTCCAACCATTCCTGATAGTTACAACCTCGGAACTCTGATATCACCCTTATAAATCTTTTCTGCACCTTCTCCAGTTTTTTGAGTCACCATCACACGCCTGCTGTTTTTACTTTAAAACGGAATATCAGAACAGATGAAGAATGTACATCATATGTGGAATCATATGTAAAACGATGGAGAACAGAAATGGAGAACAAATAGGTATGAAAAGGGGGCTTTCACAGAACAGATTTTCACCCCGTTTTGGCAAAGCATCTGGGCCGCAATTCTCTGAGCCCCGCACCGGGCCAGAGAATCGCCGCAATCGAGCCATGCTGTCCCGACGCCGGCGCCCGATTCTCTGAGGGGTGGAGAATCGGCACCACTTGCGCCGGCGCATTTGGTGCGCCGTCGATCGCGGGCCGCAGCACGAGGCCGGGCCACCGATTCTCCAGCCTCGATGGGCCGAGCGGCCGAGTGGAAACGGCAGAGTCCTGCCGCCGCCGTTTGCCACTGGTCGCTGCCGGCGGGAAATTTGCGCGAAGGGTCAGTGGGCAGACTGTGGGGCGAGGAAAAGCGCTCCTTCACTCCGATGGGGTCTGGATCGGGGTTCACCGATCGGCGGGCCCGCCTCTCCCAGCCCCCGGTCCTAGTTTCTTCCACATCCGGCTCCCAGAGCCCCCATGTTGCATCGGGGGCTGGAGTGTTGAAGAAGTCCCCCATGCATGGGCTGGTTGGCGTGGCCCAACTGCGCACGCGCGGGTTGGCGCAGCGACAATTTGGCGCCAGGAAGGGAGGCTGGAGCGGCGTGAACCGCTCCAGCACTGTGCTAGCCCCCTGTGGGGGATAGAATCGGTCGTCCCCGTGCCCATTTTGCGCCATCGTGAAACGCGACGGCGTTCACGGCGGCACCAACACTTAGTCTCCATTTTGGGGAATCCCCCCCCCGATTAAAGAAAGAACGAAATAACTAGTATTTCTCTATCTTAGCAACTATCTTATTCTTGGGGCATCCCAATGAACCAATGAATTGCTTTTAAAGTGTAATTACTGCAGTAATAAGAACATAAGAACATAAGAACTAGGAGCAGGAGTAGGCCATCTGGCCCCTCGAGCCTGCTCCGCCATTCAATTAGATCATAGCTGATCTTTTGTGGACTCAGCTCCACTTTCCGGCCCGAACACCATAACCCTTAATCCCTTTATTCTTCAAAAAACTATCTATCTTTACCTTAAAAACATGTAATGAAGGAGCCTCAACTGCTTCACTGGGCAAGGAATTCCATAGATTCACAACCCTTTGGGTGAAGAAGTTCCTCCTAAACTCAGTCCTAAATCTACTTCCCCTTATTTTGAGGCTATGCCCCCTAGTTCTGCTTTCACCCGCCAGTGGAAACAACCTGCCCGCATCTATCCTATCTATTCCCTTCATAATTTTAAATGTTTCTATAAGATCTCCCCTCATCCTTCTAAATTCCAATGAGTACAGTCCCAGTCTACTCAACCTCTCCTCATAATCCAACCCCTTCAGCTCTGGGATTAACCTAGTGAATCTCCTCTGCACACCCTCCAGCGCCAGTACGTCCTTTCTCAAGTAAGGAGACCAAAACTGAACACAATACTCCAGGTGTGGCCGCACTAACACCTTATACAATTGCAACATAACCTCCCTAGTCTTAAACTCCATCCCTCTAGCAATGAAATTCCATTTGCCTTCTTAATCACCTGTTGCACTTGTAAACCAACCTTCTGTGACTCATGCACTAGCACACCCAAGTCTCTCTGAACAGCGGCATGCTTTAATATTTTATCGTTTAAATAATAATCCCGTTTGCTGTTATTCCTACCAAAATGGATAACCTCACATTTGTCAACATTGTATTCCATCTGCCAGACCCTAGCCCATTCACTTAACCTGTCCAAATCCCTCTGCAGACTTCCAGTATCCTCTGCACTTTTCGCTTTACCACTCATCTTAGTGTCATCTGCAAACTTGGACACATTGCCCTTGGTCCCCAACTCCAAATCATCAATGTAAATTGTGAACAATTGTGGGCCCAACACGGATCCCTGAGGCACACCACTAGCTACTGATTGCCAACCAGAGAAACACCCATTTATCCCAACTCTTTGCTTTCTATTAATTAACCAATCCTCTATCCATGCTACTACTTTACCCTTAATGCCATGCATCTTTATCTTATGCAGCAACCTTTTGTGTGGCACCTTGTCAAAGGCTTTCTGGAAATCCAGATATACCACATCCATCGGCTCCCCGTTATCTACTGCACTGGTAATGTCCTCAAAATTTCCACTAAATTAGTTAGGCATGACCTGCCTTTTACGAACCCATGCTGCGTCTGCCCAATGGGACAATTTCTATCCAGATGCCTCGCAATTTCTTCCTTGATGATAGATTCCAGCATCTTCCCTATTACCGAAGTTAAACTCACTGGCCTATAATTTCCTGCTTTCTGCCTACCTCCTTTTTTAAACAGTGGCGTCACGTTTGCTAATTTCCAATCCACCGGGACCACCCCAGAGTCTAGTGAATTTCGGTAAATTATCACTAGTGCATCTGCAATTTCCCTAGCCATCTCTTTTAGCACTCTAGGATGCATTCCATCAGGGCCAGGAGACTTGTCTACCTTTAGCCCCATTACCTTGCCCATCACTACCTCCTTAGTGATAACAATCATCTCAAGGTCCTCACCTGTCATAGCCTCATTTCCATCAGTCATTGGCATGTTATTTGTGTCTTCCACTGTGAAGACCGACCCAAAAAACCTGTTCAGTTCCTCAGCCATTTCCTCATTTCCCATTATTAAAACTCCCTTCTCATCCTCTAAAGGACCAATATTTACCTTAGCCACTCTTTTTTGTCTTATATATTTGTAAAAACTTTTACTGTCTGTTTTATATTCTGAGCAAGTTTACTCTCATACTCTATCTTACTCTTCTTTATAGCTTTTTTAGTAGCTTTCTGTTGCCCCCTAAAGATTTCCCAGTCCTCTAATCTCCCAGCAATCTTTGCCACTTTATATGCTTTTTCCTTCAATTTGATACTCTCCCTTATTTCCTTAGATATCCACGGTCGATTTTCCCTCTTTCTTCCGTCCTTCCTTTTTGTTGGTATAAACCTTTGCTGAGCACTGTGAAAAATCGCTTGGAAGGTTAATGCAGCCATGTTGTACACAGCAAGATTCCACAAACACTAAATGAGTTAATGGACCAGTGAATCTGTTATATTTTTAATCTCCTAAATTCCTCGACATCTTCGGCCTCACGGAAATCCTGACGGTGGATAGGCAGTTGATTGGAAGTTGTGAAAAGGCTGGAGCATTTAAGTACACAAATGAGAAAACAAGAATAGATCTGTAACATAGCGATATCTTTAAGTATTGCTGTCATTGCAGTGTTAATGTGGGCCTACTTGTGACAATAATAAAGATTATAAATTAGTATAAAAAAGAGACACGTCGAAGCTTTTTATCTTTAACCCATCGGGACACTTCAGAAGAATGGCAGTATGAGGGGAAAGCAAGAACCATTCTACTATTCTGGGGCGGTACGGTGGCCACATTTCTTAGCACTGCTGCCTCACAGCGCCAGGGGCCTGTGTTCGATTCCGACGTTGGGTGACTGTCTGTGTTGTACGGGTCCTTCCTATTTATTTCCTTATTTCCCCTTTCTTTTATTTTTGCCGTTACATTTCCATTCATGGATGATTAATGGATGGCCTGTGCCCTTAATTCAAACAGAGCTCGAGCGATCACTGTGCTAGTCTGTGATGGTTTGTACTGGAGTTGTATACGGACCGACACCAACCACAGTGACTCGGTCTGATTGATTTGGCTGGTGGCCAATGAATTGGCCCAAAGGGCTGTGCTCTGCTAGGTAACAGGCGATGATTGGATTTGATCCCACCGGAATGTTTTTCAGGGCTCCAAGGGTTGAGTTTTGTTTCAGTTTTGATCTTGGCAGCCCGGGAAGGGTCCTGCTACCCTCTCCCCTTTGTTTTCTTATCCAGAAAAGCAGCAAGCCTGGGTGAATCTATGTACAGGCAAAATGCAGAAACGACCAACTCTCTCTGCAAAAAGATAGAGTCCTTTATGCTGCCGGTGAGCACAGCATTTTTCTATACTACAGGGACCCTGAATGAATGACTCGACAAAGAAGACCATTGTTTTAATCAGCGAGTGTGTGTGAACAAAGTTTGCTAAAGAACCATCATTCGAAGCAAAGACTTTCGTCCTTATTATTTATCACCCATTTCCCCCTTACATGTTTGTCTGTCTATTGTGTGTAGGTAGAACAGGTAGGACAGTTAAAAGGGGTAGTAGTTAGCTATTGTCTTGTCGTTAACCAATTGAATTGACTGAATATTTCATGAAAGCTCTTGGTATAAACAGTGATTATGTTTAAATTTATAAACCTGGTGACTGTAATTATTGGGAGGCCAAGGGCCAAAGGCTTTGAATAGTTTTACATGAATTTTGGGTTAATTCACTTGTGTTGTGACTCCGGGATGAGTGGGGCTCGAATGTTCTTCCTGTGTCTGCGTGGGTTTCCTCCAGGGGTTTGGGATTTCTCCCACACTCCAAAGACGTGCAGTTTAAGTGGATTGGCCCTGGTAAAATTGTCCTTTAGTGTCCAAAGGGTAGGTGGTGTTACGGGGATAGGGCGGGGGAGTGGGTCAAGTAGGGTGCACTTTCGGAGGGTTGGTGCAGACCGGATGGGCCGAATGGCCTCCTTCTGCATGCCTTCTATGATGGCAAGACAAAAAGCTTCAACATGTCTAGTTTCTTTCGGGAATGCTTGGGTTCTGTACTAGTAAACAACAATAACAATATACAGTAAAATGTTTGTTGTCAGGCCGACTCCGAGAATGGGCGGTGCTGGTTAATCAAAAACGTTAGTTAACGGGGAATTGCATTACTCTGGATCCAATGCAAGGTGCTGGTCTGTCGTTAGGGGAGAGGGGAAGCTGCTGGGCAGTCAAAGGCCCCAGCACAGCAGAGTATCATTGGGCAGCACAGTAGCATAGTGGTTAGCACAAATGCTTCACAGCTCCAGGGTCCCAGGTTCGATTCCCGGCTTGGGTCACTGTCTGTGTGGAGTCTGCACGTTCTCCCCGTGTGTGCGTGGGTTTCCACCGGGTACTCTGGTTTCCTCCCACAGTCCAAAGATGTGCAGGTTAGGTGGATTGGCCATGCTAAATTGCCCGTAGTGTCCAAAATTGCCCTTAGTGTTGGGTGGGGTTACTGGGGTTTGGGGATAGGGTGGAGCTGTGGACCTTGGGTAGTGTGCTCTTTCCAGGAGCCAGTGCAGACTCGATGGGCTGAATGGCCTCCTTCTGCACTGTAAATTCTATAAATTCTATGAAATGAAATCATCGGAAAACCACCACAGCTGAAGACCAAGTTGACATTACATCCAACACCACGACCTACAGAGCGACTTTTTAAACGTTTGCACTGTGAGTGGCTTATCGTTGTTTAGATTCAAAAATCCAAACAGACTCAATTATTTAATTGTTTCAATGGAAGGCCTGAGAATCACTTCTGCTGAATTAAATCTGCCATTACGATTGTTGGTTGTTTTTTTGTTGAGCAATGAAAATGACTGGGATTTAAAAGAAAACGGAACTGTCAGAAACTCGGGACTTTTCATTGGTGGGCCTGAATGCGCAAAGTTCACAGCACATTATGGTATTATCATAACTATCAGGTAGCCTCACGGTAGCATGGTGGTTAGCATCAATGCTTCACAGCTCCAGGGTCCCAGGTTCGATTCCCTGCTGGGTCACTGTCTGTGTGGAGTCTGCACGTCCTCCCCGTGTGTGCGTGGGTTTCCTCCGGGTGCTCCGGTTTCCTCCCACAGTCCAAAGATGTGCGGGTTAGGTGGATTGGCCACGCTAAATTGCCCGTAGTGTAAGGTTAATGGGGGGATTGTTAGGTTACGGGTAACGTGGGTTTAAGTGGGGTGATCATTGCTCAGCACAACATCGAGGGCCGAAGGGCCTGTTCTGTGCTGTACTGTTCTATATTCTATAACTGCAAGGGTTAATGAAGTGTCGAGAGTAGCCACTAGAGGGAGCTACAGTTACAACTATATAAGGCAGTGATGCTGAGCCTTGTGGGAGAGTCTGGGAGAGTGTACAGGAGTTAGCTCGTGAGAATCAGAAATACAGACAGTGTAAGTGAGTGCAGATCACTCTAATATACGCTCGCCTGATCTACCAAGGCGCTGGGATCTGACCCCGTCCCACGGAGACGCCAGGCGAGCACTGTTTAGTGCTGCTCCCCACAAAGAGGGACCAGAGGAAACGGCACTTGGGTTGGGAGGCCCCTAGGTGGTTGCCCTCTGGGCAGGGCAGCACCCTGGCACTGCAGGTGCCACTCAGGCTCCTTGGTGCTGCCAGCTTGGCACACAGGCACTGCCAGCTGGCCACCCTGGCAGTACCACCCAGGTGCCGGCCTGCCAAGGTGCCCAGGCGGCACTGCCAGGGTGCCAGGCTGGCATTTGTCCCGCGCTGGGGATCTTTGTCAGGGAGTTCGGGCTTTGGTGGTCGGGCTGGAGGAGTCGAGAGATCTAGACGCCATATAAAAATGGTGTCCCGATCTCTTCCTGTACTGAGGGTTTCCAGTGAGCGGAACTCCTCAATGCAGGAAACGAGGCTCAGTGAGGCCTCGGTGGAGCAGGGCTCAACGCCTTTGTCAAGGGTCTCTGTTACAATTTGGTTAGACCGCGTCCTAAGTGCGGTTTAATAGCCGTGCCAATCTCACCAAAAGTTGAAGAGTAACACCCTGCCAAACTCACCCAAAATGGCACATTGGGCTGGCTATTCCTCCCCCCCCCCCCCCCCCTCCCACAAGAACGGCACAGACGAGACACCGACAATGTAAAAATCCATTGACCTCGGGCAGGATTCTCCGATCGCTGGGCGAACACAGCCGGAGAACCCCACCCGTAGAAATTCTTTGCTTGAATTCTGCCATATACTGGTTGCGCTAAGTGAGTCTGGCACCCCCCCCCCCCCCCCTGCCCTCCTAGACTGTTCTCTCCAGTATGAGCACAGAGAGAGGTTACGTAGGACGGTAATTTCTTCCCTGATGGAAATCTACACCAGTTCCCTCCGAACAACCATCCAATTTCAGTTTCAGCTTTCACTTAACCAGGGTGATGAAGGTGGGGAAGGGTCACGGGAGTCGGTGGCTGAGCCTTGCACCTCTTCCGTGGCCTTGTGGTCTGAGCTGACTGTGTAAAACACGGCCCCAATCGCTCACTGATCTGGAGGCAGGAAGTTGGTGCCCAGGATGAGGGAGTTGTCCGATGTTGAGAGGCTGAGTCATTTGGGTTGGCGTTCTCTGACCTTAGGAAGAAGCAGGTAATCTCATCGAAACCTAAAATTTCAGAAGGGTTTGATTCGGAAGGTGAGAGATTGTTTCCACTGGCTGGGCAATCTAAATCACGGGGGAAGGAACAGCCTCAGAAGACAGGGCTGATCACTGAGATTAAGAGAAATTACTTCACTTAAAGGGGTGGGAGTCTCTTAAATTTGCTTCCCCAGACAGTTGAGAAAGCTCCATCGTTGAATATATTTACGGCTGGGATAGGGAGATTTTTGATCTCTCAAGGAATCAATGGATAAGGGCAACAGGTGGAAAAATGGAGTTTTACAGAATGTGCATAATTTACAGTGCAGAAGGAGGCCATTCAGCCCATCGAGTCTGCACCGAGGGAGTGCGGCACTGTTGGAGGGGCTGTACCGAGGGAGTGCGGCACTGAGGGAGTGAGACACTGAGGGAGTGAGGCACTGAGGGAGTGAGGCACTGTTGGAGGAGCTGCATTGAGGGAGTGAGGCACTGTTGGAGGAGCTGTACCGAGGGAGTGCGGCACTGAGGGCGTGAGGCACTGAGGGATTGCGGCACTGAGGGAGTGAGGCACTGAGGGAGTGAGGCACTGAGGGAGTGCTGCACTGAGGGATTGCGGCACTGAGGGAGTGAGACACTGAGGGAGTGAGGCACTGAGGGAGTGTGGCACTGTTGGAGGAGCTGTACCGAGGGAGTGCGGCACTGAGGGAGTGCTGCACTGAGGGATTGCGGCACTGTTGGAGTTCTGCACTGAGGGAGTGATGCACTGAGGGAGTGCTGCACCGAGGGGGTGCGGCACCGAGGGAGTGAGGCACTGAGGGAGTGCTGCACTGTTGGAGTGCTGCACTGAGGGAGTGCGGCACTGAGGGAGTGCGGCACTGAGGGAGTGAGGCACTGAGGGAGTGCTGCACTGAGGGAATGAGGCACTGAGGGAGTGCTGCACCGAGGGAGTGCTGCACCGAGGGAGTGCTGCACCGAGGGAGTGCGGCACCGAGGGAGTGAGGCACTGAGGGAGTGAGGCACTGAGGGAGTGAGGCACTGAGGGAGTGAGACAATGAGGAAGTGAGGCACTGAGAGAGTGAGGCACTGAGAGAGTGAGGCACTGAGGAAGTGAGGCACTGAGGGAGTGAGGCACTGAGGGAGTGTGGCATTGTTGGAGGAGCTGTACCGAGGGAGTGAGGCACTGAGGAAGTGAGGCACTGAGGGAGTGAGACAACGAGGAAGTGAGGCACTGAGAGAGTGAGGCACTGAGAGAGTGAGGCACCGAAGGAGTGCGGCACTGAGGGAGTGAGGCACTGAGGGAGTTAGGCACCGAGAGAGTGTAGCATTGTTGGAGGAGCTGTACCGAGAGAGAGAGGCACTGAGGAAGTGAGGCACTGAGGTAGTGAGACATTGAGGGAGTGAGGCACTGAGGGAGTGCGGCACTGAGGGAGTGCGGCACTGAGAGAGTGTAGCATTGTTGGAGGAGCTGTACCGAGAGAGTGAGGCACTGAGGTAGTGAGACATTGAGGTAGTGAGACATTGAGGGAGTGCGGCACGGAGGGAGTGACGCACTGAGGGAGTGAGACATTGAGGGAGTGAGGCACTGAGGGAGTGAGGCACAAGGGAGTGCGGCACTGAGGGAGTGAGATACTGAGGGAGTGAGGCACTGAGGGAGTGAGGCACTGAGGTAGTGAGACATTGAGGGAGTGAGGCACTGAGGTAGTGAGACATTGAGGGAGTGAGGCACTGAGGTAGTGAGGCACTGAGGAAGTGAGGCACTGAGGTAGTGAGACATTGAGGGAGTGCTGCACTGAGGGAGTGAGGCACTGAGGGAGTGAGGCATTGAGGGAGTGAGGCACTGAGGGAGTGAGGCACTGAGGTAGTGAGACATTGAGGGAGTGAGGCACTGAGGGAGTGAGGCACAGAGGTAGTGAGACATTGAGGGAGTGAGGCACTGAGGTAGTGAGACATTGAGGGAGTGAGACATTGAGGTAGTGAGATACTGAGGGAGTGAGGCACTGAGGAAGTGAGGCACTGAGGAAGTGAGGCACTGAGGTAGTGAGACATTGAGGGAGTGTGGCACTGAGGGAGTGAGGCACTGAGGGAGTGAGGCACTGAGGGAGTGAGGCACTGAGGGAGTGAGGCACTGAGGGAGTGTAGCATTGTTGGAGGAGCTGTACCGAGAGAGTGAGACACTGAGGGAGTGAGGCATTGAGGGAGTGCTGCACTGAGGGAGTGAGGCACTGAGGTAGTGAGGCATTGAGGGAGTGAGGCACTGAGGTAGTAAGGCACTGAGGTAGTGAGGCACTGAGGGAGTGAGGCACTGAGGGAGTGAGGCACTGTTGGAGGAGCTGCATTGAGGGAGTGAGGCATTGTTGGAGGAGCTGTACCGAGGGAGTGCGGCACTGAGGGACTGAGGCACTGAGGGATTGCGGCACTGAGGGAGTGAGGCACTGAGGGAGTGCTGCACAGAGGGATTGCGACACTGAGGGAGTGAGGCACTGAGGGAGTGAGGCACTGAGGGAGTGAGGCACTGAGGGAGTGAGGCACTGAGGGCGTGTGGCACTGTTGGAGGAGCTGTACCGAGGGAGTGCGGCACTGAGGGTGTGCTGCACTGAGGGATTGCGGCACTGTTGGAGTTCTGCACTGAGGGAGTGCTGCACCGAGGGGGTGCGGCACTGAGGGAGTGAGGCACTGAGGGAGTGAGGCACTGAGGGAGTGCTGCACTGTTGGAGTGCTGCACTGAGGGAGTGCTGCACTGAGGGAGTGCTGCACTGAGGGAGTGCTACACCGAGGGAGTGCTACACCGAGGGAGTGAGGCACTGAGGGAGTGCTGCACTGAGGGAATGAGGCACTGAGGGAGTGCTGCACTGAGGGAGTGCTGCACCGAGGGAGTGCGGCACTGAGGGAGTGAGGTACTGAGGGAGTGAGGCACTGAGGGAGTGCGATACTGAGGGAGTGAGGCACTGAGGGAGTGAGGCACTGAGGGAGTGAGGCACTGAGGGAGTGAGGCACTGAGAGAGTGAGGCACTGAGGAAGTGAGGCACTGAGGGAGTGAGGCACTGAGGGAGTGTGGCATTGTTGGAGGAGCTGTACCGAGGGAGTGAGGCACTGAGGAAGTGAGGCACTGAGGGAGTGAGACAACGAGGAAGTGAGGCACTGTGAGAGTGAGGCACCGAAGGAGTGCGGCACTGAGGGAGTGAGGCACTGAGGGAGTGAGGCACTGAGAGAGTGTAGCATTGTTGGAGGAGCTGTACCGAGAGAGTGAGGCACTGAGGAAGTGAGGCACTGAGGTAGTGAGACATTGAGGGAGTGAGGCACTGAGGGAGTGCGGCACTGAGGGAGTGCGGCACTGAGAGAGTGTAGCATTGTTGGAGGAGCTGTACCGAGAGAGTGAGGCACTGAGGTAGTGAGACATTGAGGTAGTGAGACATTGAGGGAGTGCGGCACTGAGGGAGTGAGGCACTGAGGGAGTGAGACATTGAGGGAGTGAGGCACTGAGGGAGTGAGGCACCGAGGGAGTGCGGCACCGAGGGAGTGCGGCACTGAGGGAGTGCGGCACTGAGGGAGTGAGATACTGAGGGAGTGAGGCACTGAGGGAGTGAGGCACTGAGGTAGTGAGACATTGAGGGAGTGAGGCACTGAGGTAGTGAGACATTGAGGGAGTGAGGCACTGAGGTAGTGAGACATTGAGGGAGTGAGGCACTGAGGTAGTGAGACATTGAGGGAGTGAGGCACTGAGGAAGTGAGGCACTGAGGTAGTGAGACATTGAGGGAGTGCCTCACTGAGGGAGTGAGGCACTGAGGAAGTGAGGCATTGAGGGAGTGAGGCACTGAGGGAGTGAGGCACTGAGGTAGTGAGACATTGAGGGAGTGAGGCACTGAGGTAGTGAGACATTGAGGGAGTGAGACATTGAGGGAGTGAGATACTGAGGGAGTGAGGCACTGAGGAAGTGAGGCACTGAGGTAGTGAGACATTGAGGGAGTGCGGCACTGAGGGAGTGCGGCACTGAGGGAGTGAGATACTGAGGGAGTGAGGCACTGAGGGAGTGAGGCACTGAGGTAGTGAGACATTGAGGGAGTGAGGCACTGAGGTAGTGAGACATTGAGGGAGTGAGGCACTGAGGTAGTGAGACATTGAGGGAGTGAGGCACTGAGGTAGTGAGACATTGAGGGAGTGAGGCACTGAGGAAGTGAGGCACTGAGGTAGTGAGACATTGAGGGAGTGCCTCACTGAGGGAGTGAGGCACTGAGGGAGTGAGGCATTGAGGGAGTGAGGCACTGAGGGAGTGAGGCACTGAGGTAGTGAGACATTGAGGGAGTGAGGCACTGAGGTAGTGAGACATTGAGGGAGTGAGACATTGAGGGAGTGAGATACTGAGGGAGTGAGGCACTGAGGAAGTGAGGCACTGAGGTAGTGAGACATTGAGGGAGTGTGGCACTGAGGGAGTGAGGCACTGAGGGAGTGAGGCACTGAGGTAGTGAGGCACTGAGGGAGTGTAGCATTGTTGGAGGAGCTGTACCGAGAGAGTGAGACACTGAGGGAGTGAGGCATTGAGGGAGTGCTGCACTGAGGGAGTGAGGCACTGAGGTAGTGAGGCATTGAGGGAGTGAGGCACTGAGGTAGTGAGGCACTGAGGGAGTGAGGCACTGAGGGAGTGAGGCACTGAGGGAGTGAGACACTGAGGGAGTGAGGCACTGAGGGAGTGAGGGAGTGAGGCACTGAGGGAGTGAGACATTGAGGGAGTGAGGCACTGAGGGAGTGAGGCACTGAGGGAGTGAGGCACTGAGGGAGTGAGGCACTGAGGGAGTGAGGCCTTTCAGGCGCGATCTGAAACTGAGGCACCCCCTGCTCTCTCAGGTGGATTTTAAAGAATTTGCCGCATGATCTTGATGAGAAGGGAGATTTATCTGTTGTGTCCTGGCCAATGCTTATCCTCAAACAACATCATAAAAACAGATTGTCTGGTCATTGTACGCTGTGCGCAGATTGACTGCTGTATTTCCTACTTCACAACAGTGCCTACAGATTAAAAAGTACTTCATTGACTGTAAAGCTTTTTGGGATGTATCGTCCGGTCGCCGACGACGATGCCAAAATCGCGTTCGGTGATTGGCCGGAGAATCCAAGTTTCCGACGACATCGGGGCGGTGCCGTTTTGACATCAAATCGAGATGTTCCGCGCCCCGAAAATGGCCGAAATGGGTTTCTTGTCGTGCGGCGATTAAATACAGTGGGCATATCATTAGCGGGCCTGACACCCTATTCACCGTACATGATGGGCCAAGTTCCAGATGGCGTGGTACACTTGTGGTCTCAAAAATCATGAATTTGGCGTCGTGGTTGCTGAGTGAGAGAGAGTGGTTGGACACGGGGTGGAGTGACAGTGGCCTACCAGGTGAGATACTGGCCATGCTGGCCAGAGGGTGGGGGGGCCCCTTGCCAGGACTGGGGGAGGAGGGGGGAACAGGTCAGTCAGCCGGAGTGACCCCCATAGGACTGGGACGGTGCCCAGGCACCAGCTGCCATTACAGCATCCATCTTGCTGCGCGCCCATTGACCACCCACCTTGGCCGCTGGTTCTACACAGTGACACTGGCCGTATGGGTGCGCCCGCTCCCGCACCACCCCCCCCCGCCACAGCGTGTGTCCCCTCAGCCCCAAACAACCCATCCAAGTGGCCGCCACCCACCGGCGGACCACCCAGGGCCACACCCACGGCAGCCCCCAGTGAGGGCAGTGCCAGCAATGGTACCCCTGGCAACAAGAATGGGCACGTGTGTACCACGCCGCCTGCCATTTGAGGACCTGCCCGACTGGGTATGCCTTCGGAGACACTGGCTGAGCAGAGAGACAGTGCGACACATCTGCCAGATGATGGCACATCTGGCAGCGCGGGGGGTATAGGGAAGGACACCCGCTCCCGGTGACCGTAGACCATAAGGCCATAAGACATTGGAGCAGAATTAGGCCACTCAGCCCATCGAGTCTGTGCCACCATTCAATCATGGCTGATGGGCAGGATTCTCTGGTCCTGAGGCTAAGTGTTGACACCGTCGTAAACACGTGTCAGCATGGCCTCAGGAGCAGCAATTCTGACCCCTACAGGGGACCAGCACGGCACTCGAGCGATCCACGCCGCTCCAGCTGCCGATCCTGGCGTAGATGGGCGCCGCAGGTCTGCACATGTGCAGTGGGACCGGCGCGATTTCCGCGCATGCGCGGTTTCTCCCTTCTCCGTGCCGGCCCCGACGCAACATGGCATAGAGCTACAGGGGCCGACGCGGAACAAAGGAGGCCCCCGCCCGAGAGGCTGGCCCACCGGTTGGTGGGCCCCGATCGCGGGCCAGGCCACAGCGGAGGCCCACCCCGCGGTTGGAACCACCCTCCCCCCCTCCAGGCCGCCCCCTGGATCCGTCCACACCGAGGTCCCGCCGGGTAAGACCAGGTTAGAACAGCCGCCCGTGCTGGCGCCAATGGTGCCGATTCTCTGCTCTCCGGAGCTCTTAACTTATTTAACAGTCTCCTATGTGGCACCTTGTCGAAGGCCTGGTAATCTAAATTAATCACGTCCACTGGTTCTCCTTTGTCGAACTTCCTTGTTACCTCCTCAAAGAACTCTAACAGATTTGTCAGACACGACCTCCCTTTGACAAAGCCGTGCTGACTCAGTCCTATTTTACGATGCACTTCCAAGTGGTCCGGTATCTCATCTTTGATAATGGACTCTAAAATCTTACCCATGACCAAAGTCAGGCTAAACGGCCTATGATTTCCTGTCTTCTGCCTCCCTGTGTTGTTACATTAGCCACTTTCCAGTCCTCTGGGGCCCTTCCTGACTCCAATGATTCCTGAAAGATCATCACCAATGCCTCCACAATTTCCTCAGCTATCTCTTTTAGAACCCTGGGGTGTAGTCCATCCGGTCCAGGTGATTTATCCACCTTCAGACCTTTCAGTTTCCCCAGAACCTTCTCCTTAGTGATAGCCCTGCATCACCTCTTCCCCCTGGTTCTACTGGAGCTCTGGCATCCCACAGCTGTCTTCCACCATGTAGACTGATGCAAAGTATCTATTCAGTTTGTCTGCCATTTCTTTGTTTCCTAATATTACTTCTCCAGCCACGTTTTCCAGTGGTCCAATGTCTATATTTGCCTCCCTCTTGTCTTTATATATTGAAAAAAACTCTTCCTATCTTCTTTTATATTACTAGCTAGCTTTCACTTATGCTCGATCTTCTCCCCCGATTGCTTTTTAGTTGCTCTCTGCTCACTTTTAAATGATTCCCTATCCTCTGGCTTCCCACTAATCCTCGCCACTTTGTATGCTTTTTCTTTTGCTTTTATGCTGTCCTTGACTTCCCTCGTCAACCATGGATGCCTTGTCCTCCCCTTGGCATGTTTCCTCTTCCTTGGGATGAATTTATGTTGTGCCTCCCGAATAACCCCCAAAAACTCCTGCCATGCCTGTTCCACTGTCTTCCCTCCTAGGTTCCTTCTCCAATCAACTCTGGCCAGCTCCTCCCTCATGTCTTTGTATTTACCCTTATTTAATTATAATACCGTTACATCTGATTGCAGCATCTCCCTCTCAAACTGCAGGGTAAAGTCTATCATATTGTGGTCACTGCTCCCTAAGGGTTCCTTCACCTGAAGTTCCTGAATCAAGTCTGCCTCATTACACATCACCAAATCCCGAATTGCCTGTTCCCTAGTAGGCTCTGTCACAAGCTGCTCCAAAAAAACAATTCTTACACATTCCACAAATTCCTTCTCTTGGGATCCACTACCAACCTGATTTTCCCAGTCCACCTGCATATTGAAGTCCCCCATGATTATCGTGATATTGCCGTTTTTACATGCTTTATCTATCTCCTGATTTATTTTCTGCCCCACATCCTGACTACTGCTAGGGGGCCTGTACATAACTCCCATCAGGGTATTTTTACCTTTGCGATTCCTCAACTCTACCCACAGAGATTCTATGCCTTCTGATCCTTTTATCGCTCCTTGCTATCGATTTAACTTCATTCCTTACTAACAATGCAACCCCACCCCCTTTGCCCATCTGTCCTTTCGATGGGACACATATGGGCTTTTCAAGGTAGCTTTATTGCAGTGTTAATGTAAGCCGACTTGCGACAATAAAGATTATTATTATCCTTGTATATGAAAATGAAAATCGCTTATTGTCACGAGTAGGCTTCAATGAAGTTACTGTGAAAAGCCCCATATTTAGATCCCAGCAATCCCCTTGCAGCCACGTCTCTGTGATGCCCACAAAATCGTACTGTCAAGGTGACAGTCGCCCTGAACGTCCGTGCCACGCGGTCCTTCCAGTCGCCAAATGGGGCCCTGTCTGGGATCTCACAGAGTTCACTGCACAGGTGCATCTGCACCATCACGGAGGCCCTATATGCCCAGGCACCGAAATACATCCATTTCCATGTGGACCGAGCCCACCAAGGAGAGTGATCGAGTGGTGCCTCGGCCTCCTGATGATGCGGTTCAGGTGCCTGGACCGCTCTGGAGGGGCATTCCAGTATGATGCTGACAGGGCCGCCTGTGTCGTGGTGGCCTGCTGCATCCTGCACAGCATAGCACAGCAGCGGGGCGATGTGCTAGAGGAGGAGGGGCAGGCTTCGTCCGATGAGGAGGATGCGGGGGACGGGGGACGACGATCAGGACATGGGGCCCGGGCAAGTACAGGAGGCCGCACAATGTCTGCGCCAGGGTCAACCAGCACAGTAGCACCTTCCTCCTGGGTGATCTCTGCAGGCGGGCTGGCAAATCCATCACACAATCCCGTCAAATCCCTGGGGTAGGGGTGCTGGGGACAGTCGGGGCTGGGGCAGGGGAGGGTGGATGGGGAGCACAGTCCTCCCACAATGCATGTACTGGTCCCCCCCTGGGCCAGCCCGGACCAGCCCACCCCCACACCCATCAGACAGAGCACCAGGGCAGTTTGTAAAGGTGGATACAGGTGTTTATTGTGAACAAATACATAAGTCTGTGCACTAGCCCTCAGAACTAAACTGCCCCCATGCTAACCTAACTGGTGTCTAACTTTCTGGCCTCACGGGCCCTAACGCTACGTCTAGTTGGTTCCCCAGATGTTACAGCAGGAGTGGAGGCGGCCTGTGTGACTCCCAACCTGCGATGAGGGTCCCCGTTGACGAGGGTCTTGTGGGGTGACCGGGCCTGGCCGCTACTCGGGTGGCGTTGTGCCGCCCTGTTCTGCCTGCTGCCTACCGGGTGCACCAGGGACAGGAGGGGGGAGAATCCCAGGTGTCGGGGTGTTCCAGCAGCTCCCCTGCGGGAGTCACCGGCACAGCCCTCTCACCTCCTCCTCCCTCGGGATGCCCGATGGTTCCCGGGCTACTCCATTGGACGGTGGTCCGATCGGAGCTATCTCCTGAGGGCCCCCTGCCACCTGGCGCTGCCAGTCCTGGAGGCCCGCTCTGGTCTCGACCAGGGTCTGCGTGCGCGCGGCATGTGGGAGTGAGGGGGGGTGTGTGTGGGTGAGGGGTGTGTGTGGGTGAGGGGTGTGTGTGGGTGAGGGGGCTGAGGGGGTGAGGGATCACGTTGAGGGTCCTCTGCTCGGGCACTGTGAGGGGCTGCAGTTCTGCTGGTCCCCCTCTGGTCTTCTCCCGCTACCAGCGGTTGTGCGCGGCCTTCTCCTGGGGGTGGGGAAACACGTACAACGAAACCGTTAAACGGAGTCCAACGCATGAAGCCCAGGGGTTGGGTAGATAGTGGCCAGGGCACCCGGCCATAGTGGCTGGCATGGGTGATGGCATGGGGGGGGGGGGGGGGCAGGGTGGGAGTTTGGCCATCCCTCTGGAACGAGGGGCCGGGTTGTGGGTGTGTGTGTGGGGTCACAGGTTAGTGCCAAGGGTACGGAGCAGCCAGCTCACCCTGGCCGCACTGAGGAGTTCGCGGAGTTTCTTTCAGCACCGCAGGCCAGTCCGGACAACGTTGCCCATGGCATGACCGCCTCTGCCACCTGCGTCCAGGCATGGCGAACGTCGGTGCCTGGCGGCCTTCCTCCCAAGCCGTGGTATAGGGTCATCCTTCTCTCCTCCACGGCGCCCAGGAGGGTGTCCAGCTCAACAACCCTGAACCGTGGCACTGTTCTCCATCCAGCCATCCTGTTGGCTGGGGTGGTGTGCGTGTGTGTGTGTGGTGGTGGGGGGGGGGGAACCATTTAAGTGCGGCTGCGGCGTGTGAGCCTCATGAGCGGCACCCGGCGAATCCGGCACAGTTTTTCATAGAATTGATTGCGTTCCACGTGGCGACGGTGCAGGCCCTGAATCGGCGCTGATTTTTCTGTCGTAACACGCCACGCTTCCTCCGCTGGCGTCAACACCTAGCCTCAGAAACAGAGAATCCGACTCCATATCTCTTCCCCGACGCGAGACACATGTTTCACCTCATCGATGTGGCCAATTTCCAATGCCTCCTGCTGATCGGCATTCTTCTCAGGCTGAACAGGCACACACTGACCATCACATTTTATGGTGCTGTGCAGGGCTCCTTTGGAATGTGTCAGGCTCTGAACAGGATAATAAAATATAAGTTTCCATAAGAGAATTCCAGCTGCACGTGGAACTGTTTATCATCTATTTGCGGAATTGATTGCTGAAGAATAGGATTAATTACAGAATGCTGTGTACTCTTCTCTGATGAAGAGATTTGCAAGAGATTACTGCGACAGATGTTCAAAAGGGACGTATGTTTTGAAAGTTGAAAGTATAATTGTCCATTCCTTGGAGGGAAAACGAATGCAAACTCGAAACATCTCGGATTAATTCGGGAAGAATTTTCCAGGCAATTTACTGCATGTTGCCGCTTGCCAATAAAATGATCTTATTTCAAGCCTTGAAAATCGCTTATTGTCACAAGTAGGCTTCGAATGAAGTTACTGTGAAAAGCCCCTAGTCGCCACATTCCGGCGCCTGTTCGGGGAGGCCGGTGCAGGATTTGAACCGTGCTGCTGGCCTGCCTTGGTCTGCTTTCAAAGCCAGCTCTTTAGCCCTGTGCTAAACCAGCCTTCGGACCAGCTCCAGGACAGCGCTACACTGGGGCTGGTTAAAATGGTTTCAGTCAGATAACCTTGTACTGTGGTATGGTGGTGATTATCTCACCCGACCGTCGAGGACGAGGGTATGAAATCTAATCCAGGTTGACGCTGGTGAATTCTTTTTCCCCTCGCTCTAGCTTCAACTGTCTTAATTGGAGACCCTTCCCTAACAGCACTGTGGGTGCACCGGCACCACAGGGACTACGGGGGTTCAAGAAGGTAACTCGCCTTTTCGAGGGCAATTAGGGATGGGCAATCAATACTGGCCTCGCCAGCGACGCCCACTTCCCATGAATTAATTTTCTGAAAAATGAAAGACTTGCGTTTATCTGGTGCCGTCCTTGATCTTAGGATATCTCAACATACCCCACTGTCAAAGAGGGATTTTTGAAGTGTAGTCCCTGTGGCAATGTTGGAGGTGCTGCAGCCAATTTGCGCACAGCAAGATCCCACAAACAGCAATTAATGGCCAGTTAATCCGCTTCAGTGTTGTGGATTGAGGATAATTATTAATCGGGACAGCAGGGTTGGCTCCCACGCTCTTCTGCAAAATAGCGGCCATGGACCTATTGTGACCACCTGGAAGGGCAGATATGGGCCTTGATTTAGCGTCTCCGTCTACAAGATGGCATCCCCGACAGTGCAGCACTCCTTCAATAAATAGACTCAGAATCCTTACAGTGTAGAAGGAGGCCATTCGGCCCACCAGGTTTGCACCAACCAGGCCCATTCGGTACAGCAGCACGGTAGCATTGTGGATAGCACAACTGCTCCACAGCTCCACGGTCCCAGGTTCGATTCCGGCTTGGGTCACTGTCTGTGCGGAGTCAGCAAATCCTCCCCGTGAGTGCGTGGGTTTCCTCCGGGTGCTCCGGTTTCCTCCCACAGTCCAAAGATGTGCAGGTTAGGTGGATTGGCTGTGATAAATTGCCCTTAGTGTCCAAAATTGCCCTTAGTGTTGGGTGGGGTTACTGGGTTATGGGGATAGGATGGAGGTGTTGACCTTGGGTAGGGTGCTCTTTCCAAGAGCCGGTGCAGACTCGATGGGCCGAATGACCTCCTTCTGCACTGTAAATTCTATGATCTATGATCTATGATCTATGAGCTCCAGGGTCCCAGGTTCGATTCCCCGCTGGGCCACTGTCTGTGTGAAGTCTGCACGTTCCTCCACGTGTTTGCGTGGGTTTCCTCGGGGTGCTCCGGTTTCCTCCCACAGTCCAAAGATGTGCAGGTTAGGTGGATTGGCCATTATAAATTGCCCTTCGTGTCCAAAAAGGTTAATTGGGGTTACTGGGTTAAGGGGATGGGGTGGAGGAGGCGTGTGCTTGAGTGGGGTGCTCTTTCCAAGGGCTGGTGTAGATTCTATAATTCTATGATTCCATGAACTGTCTAAAAGAGCACCCTACCTAGGCCCAATCCCTGCCCCATCCCCGTAACCCCACCCAACGTTTGGACACGAAGGGAAAATTTATCATGGCCAATCCACCTAACCTGCACATTTTTAGACTGTGGGAGGAAACCAGAGCACCCGGAGGAAACCCACGCAGACACGGGGAGAAAGTGCAGACTCCGCACCGACTGTCACCCAAGACGGGAATCGAACCTGGGACCCTGGTTTTGTAAAGTAGCAGTGCTAACTACTGTGCCGCCGCGCTGCCCTACTTCGACAGAAATACTTAGACATTGCTGAACTAGCATTGAGTGGGTTGGGTCACAATCTAACCATTCATTTGTTGTTAACGGCTGGTTGAGAAGAATATGGTTCACGCTGGGACAGTAAAAGTAAAATAAAGTTGCCATTGTCCCAGGTGACCATTGGCTGCTTTCTTCTTTGAGGGGGGAGGGCTGACTGGTGGTGATTTAACCTGAGGGTGACCACACCTCAGGCGAGGGGCAAGGTTGAGAAGGAGGGGCCTTCATGCCTAACCTCAGCTGGCACGGGAATTGAACCTGTGCTGCTGGCCTCCCTCTGCATCACAGGCCAGCTGTCCAGGCAATTGAGCGAATCCGGCCCCAATACTAGGATATGATGATGATAATTGTGCTGGAGTTTTATATTCTCTTAGTGAATATGAACAAACTTACTGCAAGATTTTAATGTTCGACGAAACACTTTAGATTAAACGACTTTGGATTTGTGCAATGCCAAGAACAAGTTGTGAGAGACTGATTCACAACAGACTGTGTTTTATTTCCCAACACCTTGTAAATAGGCAAAGAAATGACATGGAATTGAACAGGGTTTGGGAGTGTTATGGCAATATGAAGAAATCTGAAACCTTGGCTAGCCTTTTGAAGTTGTATAAATCTCCTGGGTGAGCCAACTGTAAAAAGAACCAGCTTAAACTGAGTCAGTGACAAGTGGGGTCTCACAAGGATCAATGCTGGGGCCTCAACTGTTCACTATGGGCGCGGTTCAGCGGCCTCGCTGCGCTCGTGCGGGAGCGCAACAAGGTGGGTGAATAGCGGGAGAGGCTAGAAACGAGAACCGCGCCAGGGCGGCAGGCCGATTTCAATGCAACCGGCCTGCTCCCAGAGGCAAAATCGGAGTCTCGCCGCAGCGGGGCAAGTAACCAATAAATCACCACTTAAGCCCTATTTCTACACAATTAACGGGAGCCATCCTGTGGTGGTATGAATGTGAGCACTGCCATTGGTGCAGAGCATGGGTTTCCCATTGGCTCTGGCTGGTCATGTGCCTCCCGTCCGATTGGCTGGGACTAGTCATGTGACTGCTCACCAATTGGTCGAGAGGCAAGTAGACCCCACCTCCGAGGCGGGGTATAAGTACCCAGAGTTCCCGGCGGTCGGCCTTTCTCTGTAGTCGACCACCGGGCTAACAACTAGCTGATTAAAGCCACAATTTCGATCTTCATCGTGTCTCGAGTCCAATTGATGGTACATCACATCCCATATCCAACGGCCTCCTGTGATCCAGCCACTTCCCCAGCACGTGGTCACGCTGGCACCGATTAGTATTCCTTTTTAAAAACGCCAACCTGGCGGAAGGGCTTCTGCGGGAACCCGAGGAGGTGAGCAGTCATTTTCGTTCACAGGCAATGAGTCCGGGGGTGCTGGGATTACTGTCCATGCGCTCGGAGGGGCGTGGGGGGGGGGGGTCAAACCGGGGGAGAGGGGTGCAGCCCCGGTTGGGGGTAGGTCGCCATGGTGAGCTGGGAGAGGACACTGCCTCCCCACTGGGGGAGGGGGGGCAACCATGCATGGGTCCTCCGTGCCAATCCCTGGATTGTGTGTTCCCATTCCGGGGGCAACTCCAGTCCCTGCCTGTCTGCTCCACCGACCACCCATAACCCCCACTGACCGCGGAGGCCTCTGGCTGTGCGGCTGAGGCAATGGGGAATTGGCAATCATGGTTAAGTGAGCCCAAGTGGGTCCCCATGAGTGGGCTGGCCACGTAGCAAATGGGACTTGTTGCCTAGCATCCCAATCCCAATCAGCACAGCCCTCTGAAAGAGCACGCTACCTAGGCCCAATCCCCCACCCCATCCCAGCTACCCCACCTAGAGGCAATGTAACACGTCAAATCCACCTAACCTGCACATCTTTGGACTGTGGGAGGAAACTGGAGCACCCGGAGGAAACCCACGCAGACATGGGGAGAAAGTGCTAACCACAAAGACAGTCACTCGAAGTCGGAATCGAACCCGGGTCTCTGGCGCTGTATAGTGCTATACATTGTGCCATCATGAAATGAAAATCGCTTATTGTTACAAATAGGCTTCAAATGAAGTTACTGTGAAAAGCCTCTAGTCGCCACATTCCGGCGCCTGTTCGGGGAGGCTGGTACGGGAATTGAACCGTGCTGCTGGCCTGCCTTGGTCTGCTTTCAAAGCCAGCGATTTAGCCCTGTGCTAAACAGCCCCTTATGCCATCCTTACTGACGGTACAGGGTGGATTTCCTGGGCAACGTATCAGGTCTAGTCCGATATTTACCTTGTATGTACTCCATTGTAGCATTGGTTTGCATGAGTCCAGGTTGGAATCACTGAATCCTGGGTGGCATCTTTGGGATTTCTTTTGTGTCTAACAGGGTTACGAATGGCCTGAGATTTGTCTCAATCTTAAGCTGCAGGCTCCGTACGGAGTCAGTGAATTTCCTACATGGCCAAGTTACTGCCAGGGCTCCCTTATTGATAACTGTAACATGCTGTTCAGTCTCAATAAATGACCTGGATGCGTAGCAAACAAGTCGTCTGTTACCATTGCTTTGGGTCTGGAATAGCACTACACTGCCAGTCCTGCATCAGCTGCCACAATGCTAAGGTTCAGGGCTATGGTGCGTTAGGACTCCAGAGGCTGATGGCATTGTTTTGATTTGTTCGAATGATTGCTGCTGATGTTCAGTCCAGCTGCACGCCTGGTCCTATCGTAAAAGATGTCTAAGGGGTTAATATTTCGGGGCTAACTGAGGCAGGGATTTACCTAGTTGGTTGCCCATGCCCATAAACCTTGGTAGCTCTTTTCTTTCCAGGTGGCAAGAAATTTCTTTTATTGCTTTAGTTTCTTGTGGGTCAGCAGTAACTCCGGTTGTTTGTATAATGTGACCCAGGAACTGAATCGCGGGTCTAGAAAACTCACATCTGTCATTGAGCATCAAGCCAGCCTCTTGCAGCGTTAGTAAGACCCGTTGGGTTTGTTGGGTTCTCTTTTTAAATGTAAATTTGGAGTACCCAATTCATTTTTGTCCAATTAAGGGGCAATTTAGCGTGGCCAATCCACTTACACTGCACATCTTTGGGTTGTGGGGCGAGGCCCACCCAAACACGGGGAGAATGTGCAAACTCCACACGGAGGGTGACCCAGAGCCGGGATCGAACCTGGGACCTCGGCGCCGCGAGGTAGCAGGGCTAACCACTGCACCATCGTGCTGCCTCGTTTGTTGTGCTCTAACAGACCACCCATGGATCAAGGTGTTGAGCGTGTGGCATATGCCCTCCAGTATACTGGGCACTGTCCTTTGGAATATTTCACGGCTGGCATGGTGCTGCATGGCTAAAACGCTGACGGTTAAAAGAATCCAGTTTGAAGGGTGTTATTAAAGTACTGAGGATTTCTGACTCCTGATCCAGTGGTAACTTCCAGAATCTGCCGTTGGCGCCAAACTTGGTGCAGATTGAGCTTTTTGCAAGTTTGGCCAAGTTCTCATCTACCAATACCATTGGATGCATTTGTCTTTGAACCGCTTGTTGAGGTCTGTTAGATCAATGCAGATATGAATGGAGCCTTCATTCGGCTTCAGGACTGGCATCATACCAGAGCACCAGCTGGCAGGACTGGCATCATACCAAAGCACCAGCTGGCAGGACAGGCATCATACCAAAGCACCAGCTGGCAGGACTGGCATCATACCAAAGCACCAGCTGGCAGGACTGGCATCATACCAGAGCACCAGCTGGCAGGACTGGCATCATACCAGAGCACCAGCTGGTTGGTTTAGTGGCTGGTGAAATAACTCCTTGATGCAGCATCGCCTCTATCCCGCTCCTAACTCTTTTCCGAAGTGGGCGCGGGAATGATCCTTGGCGTGAATGGACAAATGGGATTTCTAGAGTGTGCTATGATACGTGGCCGTCAGCTTACCTAAGCCTTTAAAAAGTGTGGGGAATTTCCTCTTGAACTCATTGTCTTATGTTTTCGCAATGACCTCACCACCTTTTATCAGCTGCTTCAAATCTATGCAGGCTTTCCTTTTTTTTTTAAAAGTATTTTTATTTAAGTTTTTCCATTTTATCAAATAACCCAACGAAACCACAGGAATGATACAGCGCTGCAAAAATGTCTCAACAAACAGATACAGAGGAGGACAGAAGTATAGCAATACAGCTGGCCCAGTACAATCATTAGACTTGACTTGGTGTCTCTGTACACATTACCAGGGAACAAGAGAGAAGAGCACAGGACCAAATCTTCCAACACTTTCCCACGTGCCGCTTGCTCGCAACAACCGTGTGAATTCAGGATAAGATCTCCGTGCCATGTTCAGGAGTTCCGTGGCAGAACCTATCTCTCTCAACTCCAGCAACACCAGGGGCAGCAATAACACACTGTAATGTTCTCCTCTTGGGTATCAGACCCGTCTGGACCCTGACAGGAGCAAATCATGGATTCTTTAACCGCACAATAACAGAAAAAGAAAATTACAAAGATAGTTTGCGAGAACACCAGTTCTGAAAGGGTATTTTACCTATACCACAAGATGCAAACCCCCCAAACTCAGGCACAGTACAGAATGATCATCATTCCACATATTTATACAGAGAGAATCATAGAATTTACAGCGCAGAAGGAGGCTGTGGTGGTAGGATTTGCATAGCTGTCTGCCATTGGTGCAGAACACTGGCTTACCATTGGCCCTGGTCGGCCATGTGCCTCTCGACCGATTGGTTGAGACCAGTCATGTGACGACTCTCCGATTGGTCGAGAGGCTGAGTTAACCACGCCTCCATACCGAGGTATAAATAGTCAGAACGCCCGGCGGTCGTCCATTTATTGTAGTCGACCGCAGGGCTAAGTTCTAGCTTATTAAAGCCTAACGTTTGTACACCAACTCGCCTCACGTGCAATTGATGGCTCATCAGAGGTTACCCGGCCCATTGAGTCCGCACCGGCCCCTGGAAAGAGCACCCCACACCAGCCCACACCTCAACCCCAACCCGCAACCCAGCAACTCCACCTAACCTCTTTGGACACTCAGGGCAATTTATCATGGCCAATCCACCTAACCCGCACATTTTTGGACTGTGGGAGGAAACCGGGGCACCCGGAGAAAATCCACGCAGACACGGGGAGAGCGTGCAGACTCCGCACAGACAGTGACCCAAGCCGGGAATCGAACCTGGGATCCTGGATCTGTGAAGCAACAGTGCTAACCACTGTGCTACCATGCCGCCCCACCAGGTTCGGATTATAGTCAATGTGGTCAGCACCTCCCCACCAACTAATCGCGACAGGATAGACAAGGAAAACTACCAGGAGTGGAGGGTCTCAGGGTAAAAAAGGCAAGGACACAGCCATAAGCCCATGATCCTCTGGTGCACACCGCTCGCCAGAAGACAAAGAAGAGAAAAAGCTGCTCATTCAAACCTTACTCAGACTCATGTAACATCCCGGCTAGGAAGGACCATCCCAAACATAAGGTGGCAACAGGGTGCCCACTACAGGACCCGGCCCACCCAGTATTTAGGAATCATTAAACCAAAGATACTCAGAACATATCAAGACTCAGCCTCTCAGGACATTCTGGGGAACGTCCCCAGGATAAAGGGGCAACAGGATGCCAGCCACCGTACTGGACCCGGCCTAGTCCAGCACATTCTTACACATTGGAGTCAGTAACCCCCAGGATACCCAGCACTTGTCAAGACTCACCACCTAACCGGCCTCATTCCTCACTAATCACACCCATTGCAGAGCACCAGCCCTATATACACTCTTAACCGAGGAGACCCCATCATCGAGGAGAAGAAGAATCATCAAGACATCCATCAATTTGGCATCTTGAGAGGAGGCCAATCCTCTCCTTCCCGATACGATAAGGGAAACCCCCCCAGAACCCAATCGGGATCTGCAACAGCACGCTGCCTACCCAGATAAAGAGAAGTCCCGATAAAGGAGGGGAACGCCTGGATTAACCAAAGAACATCAGACACATTCCAGCAGTGTACGGAATTCCACTAAGGACTGCAGGGGACAAAGCTGCACTGCCTTAACAGAGACATAAAACACTGCCACCCTATGGAAGACCCGACTACAACACGGGAGGGAACTCTGGAAGACTACTTAAGAACCCATGGAGGAGGGGACCTATCTCCCCCATCTAACCTACCCTCAAACCTCAGACGGGCTCCAACAACAGCACACAGACTCTCACTGCAACCCATCGAGCAAGGATTAACTGACCACACCCAGGAACGTGGCACCACACGTTGCCCTCCATTCGTTCTGCCATTAATTGTAGGCTCCAATAACGTCCCTACAACCACGTTCGACTAACAAGCCTTAAGATTTCCTGTATCTTTTCTCTTTGACTTTCCTTAAATAATTAGGTTAATTTGCAAATTTTCCAACCCAAAGGGACAATTGTTGAATTGAGAGACATTTTGACAAGGCATTGACTAAAACAATTTGGTTGCTGGTTTCTGCAGGAAATGCTTTGGTTTAATACCTATCACCTGTCCCAAGAACATGGTGCGATATAAGGACATGGAAAGGGCAGCACGGTGGCGCAGTGGGTTAGCACTGCAGCCTCATGGCGCCAAGATCCCAGGTTTGGTCATGGCCCTATCCGTGTGGAGTTTGCACATTCTCCCCGTGTTTGCGTGGGTTTCGCCCCCACAACCCAAAGATGTGCAGCGTAGGTAGATTGGCCACGCTAAAAATTGCCACTTAATTGGAAAAATGAATTGGGTACTCTAAATTTATTTTAAAAATAGGACATGAAGAAGATACTTCGACTAATAGACACCATTGGCAGAAAGTATCGCTTGTATCAGCAAACACAAAATCAAAAGCAATGCTAGAAATCTAACGTTACCTATTGTGGTTTAGAACCTGCTTTGATCTCCAGTCAGATCAAAGGACTCCACTGTCCTTTAGAGAAATGTTGCTAGGTAATTGCTTGATTAAGGAATTTTGATAACATTTAACAGACACTCTTTTTAAAAGGATTAATCTTTGCCCCGACTTCCTTCAGTGTTTTTTCTTCTGTCCCACAAAACATTTATTCTGCCCTTATACTGGAGCGTATGTTAATCGGAAGAAGAAAATATGGGCAAACTTTGAAAGAGTATCACTGTTTTTTGTCTTGAGATTTGCTACCACATGATCACATGGCAACCAGCAGCCCATATTAACTGGTATTTTCGGCGTTGAAGATAGTGGTCAATGAGCATATCTTTAATCATAAACTATACTTTCTATTCATTTGAATGGAAAATCTGATAGCGGAGGAATCTTAACATGACTGCCAACTCCCTAAAATGTTGTAACAATCAAACAATTGAACAAAACACACAAGCCAAGGGAAAGGCAAGTGTTGCAGTCAATACCAGCAGATAAACACTGAGATGGTCACTGATGGCTCCAGATACCTAACTCATTCTAAATAAGCTCTTTGGTAATCATCTACAAAACACTGCGGACAAGTTGCACCATGGAGGGTCAATTGAAGCTCAAGAGGCGATGAGGATGCATCGAACAAATGTAAATTTTTTCAAAAAATCATAAAATGCTTGAAATACCGAGCAGGTCTGATAGTATTGATGGAGCGAGAAACAGGATTAATGTTGCAGAACTCTAATTCTGATGAAAGGTCCGTGACCTCAAATGTTTACTCTGTTTAGTGGAATTCTTTGAGGACATTATGAACATGGTGGACAATGGGGAACTGGTGGATGTGGTGTACCTGGATCTCCAGGCATTCGACAAAGCGCCGCACAAAAGGTTTCTGCATAAGATAAAGGTGCATGGCGTTACAGGTAATGTATCAGCATGGATAGAGGATTGGTTAACTGACAGAAAGCAAAGAGTGGGAAATAAATGGGTGTTTTTCTGGTTAGCGATCTGTGACTAGTGATGTGCCTCAGGAATCAGTATTGGGTCCGCAATTGTTTACAATTGACATGGATAACCTGGAGTTGGGGACCAAGTGTAATGAGTCAAAGTTCGCAGATGGCACTAAGATCAGTGATAGAGCCAAGTGTGCACAGGACACTGAAAGTCTGCAGAGGGATAGAGATAGTTTAAGTGAGTGGGCAACGCTCTGGCAGATGGAGTACAATTTTGGTAAATGTGAGGTCATCCATTTTGGGAGGAATAACAGGACTGTTATTTAAATGGTAACAAATTGCAGCATGCTGCTGTGCAGAGGGACCTGGGTGTCCTTGTGCATCAATCACAAAAAGTTGGTTTGCAGGTGCAGCAAGTAATTAAGAAAGCAAATGGAATTTTGTCCTTGATTGCTAGAGAAGTGAAGTTCAAAAGCAAGGGGATTATGTTGCAGCTGTATAGGGTGCTGGGTATGCCACACCTGGAGTACTGTGTACAGTTTTGTTCTCCTTACTTGAGAAATGACGTACTGGCACTGGAGGGGGAGTGGAGGGGTGGGGGTGGGGGGGGGGGGTTGTGGGGTTTGGGGGAATGGGGGTGTGTGGGGGGGCACGGGTTGGGGGGTGCAGAAGAGATTCACTAAGTTGATTCCGGAGTTGAGAGGATTGGCTTATGAAGAGAGACTAAGTTGACTGAGACTATAATCATTTCGAAGAATGAGGGGGGATCTTATAGAAACATATAAAATTATGAAGGGAATAGATAGGATAGATGCGGGGAGATTGTTTCCACTGGTGGGTAAAACTAGGACTAGGGGGCATAACCTCAAAATAAAGGGGAGCAGATTTAGGACTGAATTAAGGAGAAACCTCTTCACCCAAAGGGTTGTGAATTTGTGGGATTCCCTGCCCAGTGAAATAGTTGAGGCTACCTCGTATAATGTTCTTAAGGCAATGGTAGATAGATTTTTGAACATTAAGGGATAAAAGGTTATGGTGAACGGGCGGGTAAGTGGAGCTGAGTCCACAAAAAGATCAGCCATTATCTTATCGAATGGCAGAACAGGCTCGAGGGGCCAGTTGGCCTACTCCTGCTCCTAGTTCTTATGTTCTTATGTTTCTCTCTCCACAGATGCTGCCTGACCTGCTGAGTTTTTCCAGCATTTTCTGTTTTTCTTTAGTATTTCTAGAATCCGTACTATTTTTTGTTTTTGTTATAGTGCCTGTCTAATCCATGACCTGGAATATTTCAACATTGTTCTAATTGTAGTCTGTCATAAAATACATCCGGTATATGGTGGAGTGCAGACAGGCAGTGATTGACACATAGGATGACCAGTGAGCACACAGAACACAGCAGCCAATCACCAGACAGGACACGACCACTATAAAGCCAGAGGGCACCGGTTTTCCCGTTCTCTCGGGATCCAGCCTCTGAGACAGTCAGAGCTCGTGAGCAGCGGCCAGTGCAAACACCATGTGGTAGTCAGTTAGTCTGGTCAGGCTAGCCTCAGGTCTCCAGTCACCTCGGCATAGTGTCAACCCACAGTTAAGCATGTAATATAGTTAGATGTTAAATAAAATCGTGTTGCACCTCATCAAGTTTTGGAAACCTGTCTCTCTCTACACTGCATCAAACGCAGTCCACATAGACCCAGCTTACCCAACACATTATAGTCTAGGTTCATTTTGTTTTGTCCAAGATGCTGAGGGAACGAATAGTACTTTTGACCAGTCCATTTTATTGCTCATTCACATTCCCGCCCCCCCTGTTTTAAAATCCAATTATAGGCTGCGAGAAACAAATAGATTAGTAGAGTTTTTTTTTTAAATCATGCCTGGGAAGTGGGCGTCAGTGGCTAGGCCATCATTTATTTCCCACTCCTAATTGCCCTTGAGAAGGTAGGTGGTGGTGAGCTGCCTTCTTGAACTGCTACAGTCCATGTGGTGTTGGTACACCCACATAAAATGTGTCATCTGGCTTGTGAGAAGTGCCATAAAAAATTTACTTGCAGCTGAGTGAAATAAATCGGTCCATGCGTGCAGCATTCCTGTCTGTGCACAGTTCCCTGAAGCTTCACCATCATAGATGAGCAAGAACTGAACCAGCCTGGCAGAAATGATAGCAATCAAAAATAAGCCAAGACTGTTGAATGAGAAAATACGAAAGCAAGGAGGAAAATGTGACAACAGAAGTTGAACCATTCAAATTGGTGCTGCAATCTTCAGATGTTAGTTTTAGCTGCCATTGGCATGTCTCACGTGTTTACCGTCGAGTGTGACATTTCAATGAAAAGGAAGAAAACAAATGGGACAATTCTGAGTTAATTGCTTATTTTTACTCTGCGCAGATTTCCGCTGGGTGCTCTGGTTTCCTCCCACAGTCAAAAGATGCGTAGGTTAGGTCGATTGGTCATGTAAACAATTCCTTAGTGTCCAAAGGTTAGGCAGGATTTAGGGTTATGGGACAGGGAGGGGGGGGGGGGCGCTTAGATAGGGTGTTCTTTTGGATGGGTCGGTGCAAACCCAATGGGCTGAATGGCCTCCTTCTGCACTGTAGGGATTCTATGCATTATTCAACACAACAGGTATTTTATTAATAAGAGGTTCACAGAAGCCACATGGCTGTAGCCAGCTCCCAAAATGTCTCTGCCTGGGAGACTCTCTTACACTGGGGTGATTCCACACTCTGAGTCCTGATTGGTCACCCAGGTCAGGTGCCCCTTACTCTGCTGTGTTGCCCTTAAAGGGAAAATGACCACACCTCTCCTCCTTTAACCTCTTCATACAATCTTCAATAACTAATCCACTCAGTCCAAAATACTAACTAAACATTCTGTACATGAGTTGCACAATTATAAATTGAGTCTGTTCCTTGTAAAGTGTCATAATTTTGTTGTGAGAGATGCTTCCACAGTATCAATGTTAACAGGAACTGCAATAACGGCACATGGGACTCATTACTATTTGCTTTCATAGAGACATCAGTGATGTTGATCACATGTCAATCAAACACGTCGGTGCTTATCAGATCCAAAACATTTCTTCATGGCACTACTGACTACTGGAGCGTCTGTGAGCTCCTCAGTGGTCTGTGTTTATGAACAATCCGTCTCTCCGTGTCCACGTAGTGAGAATGGAGTTCAGCCTTAGTGGCAATAATTCCGGGCATCCAACTTGATCCACTCGCGAAGTTTCTCACATCTACGGCTTCACTTACCATAAATGATCGCGCTGTACTGTACGACGACATGGTGGCACAGTGCTTAGCACTGGTGCCTCACAGAACCAGGATACCGGGTTCAATTCAGGTCTTGGGTGACTGCCTGTGTGGAGTTTGCACTTTCTCTCCGTGTCTGCGTGGGTTTCCTCCAGGTGCTCCGGTTTCCTCCCACAGTCCGTAGATGTGCAGGTTAGGTGGATTGGCCATGCTGAATTTCCCCTTAGTGTCCAAGGATGTGTAGGTTGGGTGGGGTTGCGGGGATAGGATGGAGTGGGGGAGTGAGCCTTGGTGGGGTGCGCTTTTGGAGGGTCGGTGCAGATTCAGTGGATCCATTGACCTCCTTCTGCACTGTCGGGATTCTGTGGAGTGATGGATTACTTTCTGATTAGCTTGGCTGGCTTCTACCCTCCGTGGCAAATTTAGAAATGTGAGGGTCGGTCTCGATCTGAGACAGCGTTTCATTAGCAGTTCTGCTGGTGGAGTTCCTGTTGTTGCATACGGAGCGATACAAGAGCGAAGGAGGAATCATGAGATTTTGGTCTTCAAGGTTCCTCCTGACAGTTTCTTTAGGGCGAACTTGAAAGTTTGAATGGCTAGTCCGTGGGTGATAAGGTGCAGTTCTAATCTGTTTAATCCCATTGAGGGTGGTGAAGTTTTGAAACTCAGCACTTATGAACATAGTTCCACTGTCTAATACCAGGATTTCAGGTACTCCGTGAGCTGAAAAGCATTGGCGTAACCTTTCGATGCCAGCGTGCGATGTAGGTACGCCCATCCATTTCAATGTCCATCGATCACAAGCAAAAACATTGTGCCCAGGAATTGACCAACATAATCGATATGGATTCATACCCATTGCTGGCCAGGCCATTCCCAAAGGTGCACCGTTGACAGTGCTTGACTAGTTTCTTATTATCAGCACAATACAAGGCCACCGCACATAACTCCTGGCAGCGGATGTCAGGATGGGCACTGTGTAATTCAGTTGGGAGAACCTCTCTGGCTGGCACAGGAACAACTACTCTTGCAACCCCAGAATGTGATGCCATCCTGACCACTCAATTCATTCTCCCGGGTAAAGAATGGATTTATTTCCTCGGAAACTGTCTCCTTTACCCATCCGACAATACTTTGTCTCTCACTTTGAACAGAAGTGGATCTCGATTGATCCAGTTCCTGACCTTCATCGCCGAGACTGGCAATGTGTCTAAAAGATTTGATGCCATGATGATTTCTTGTGGTACAGGAGTACAGGTGGTACTTTCACCCAAGGTTAGGCAGTTAAGAGCATCTGCATTCGTTGTGTGTGTTCCAGGTTGGTGCCTGAAAGTATATTCATAGATGGGCAGAATTAATGCCCATGATTGAATTATTGCCGAGGCAATCGGTGGGATAGCCTTGTCCTCTATGAAGAGACCCAAGAGCAGTATGCGGTCATAAAAGATGGTAAAGTGTCCGCCAAGTAAATACTGGTGGAATTTCTTGACCCCAAAGATTATTGATAGTCCTTCCTTCTGGATTAATGAGCAGCCTTTTTCAGCTTCTGAGAGGCCTCTTGACACATACTCTATCGGTCTTTCAGAGCTGTCGCCCATCTCATGGAACAACACCACACAGGGTGTGGCAGATGTTATTGGGACAGGGTTTAGAGAACCCCAAAGTGTATCGTGGAGTTCACCTGACCCACAACTTTTAATAGATTGTGGTATCGGGAGCACACGGCCCACTCTACGGGGGTGGTACAGCAGAAATGCAAAAGTATTTTTTAATGCAAAACAATGTTTATTCTATGAACTCAAATTAACCTTTTTAAAACATACAGTGAACATCTTAGCAACCATCAATTCAAATAAAACTCCCAAAGAATACAACACTAAGTAATGCTTAATAACTTCCCAAACAACATCCAGAAGATAAAAGAAACGCCTTTTAACAGAAGCACATCAGGTTCACATTCACTACTGAAAATATGTATAATTCTGAATTCACCAAATGATCAAGAGATAGTCTTTTCATGGCAGAGAAATCAACAGTGCACCTGCTCTGTCTGGCTTCAGCTCCAACACTGAAAACGAAACTAAAACACACCCTGCAGCAAACAGCCTAAAACGAAAGTAAAAAGCTGATAGATAGCCCAGCTCCACCCACACTCTGAGATCACTGCAGTAATATGAACAGCCAAACATTTCTTAAAGCAACATTCTCATGACACAGGTCAATATTAGTTCTTTAAAAGGGTCGATGTGAACGACCAGGTTTGAGGAATGCAGCAATGGCTCAACTCTGTTGAAAACCTCCTCCTGGGTAGCCTTCCAAGACAAATTATGGCGTTTTGGCCAAAGGGCCAATATTGTCAATAGGTTTAGTAAAAGAAACGCTCATTGTAGTTTACCATCCCCCAATACGATTTGCGTTCAGTAGTTTTTTTGGGTCAGGTGCCTCTTTTATCACCATGACCTTGTTTACCATGGGGTGTAATCTTTGTGCAGATACACAGTGCCCCAGGTAGGTCACCTACGTGGCTTGAAAGGTGCACTTCTCTTCCTTGATGTGAACTACAGCCTCTGAAATCTCCTTAATGCTTCCTCTAAGTTTGCGAGATGCTTGGCCTCTGGCGATCCAGTTATAAGGACTTCTTCAAAGTAGACCACAGCCCACCATAGCCCCTGTAACAGACTTTCCATTATCCTTTGGAATATTGCACATGCCAAAGTCACGCGAAAAGGCAGCCGCATTTACTGGAATAGACCTCTGTTCTGAACCCAGTGATGTTATAACTGGTTGGGAAGAACCCAGAATGGAACCCTGGTTCAAAAGACTAACTTAAAAAGAAAGTGAAGGAACAGAGTTACCAATGTTGCTCGGTGTGCTTTTACTTAATTGCTCTGTTTTAATAACCTTTGCTCTAGAGTCGCCAGGTATCTTTCTGATACCACCACGAGGTTCAAAGCCAAGTGCTGATCAATAACTCAATACACCAGTTAGTAAGTTTCAAATCAAAACACATTTATTATACACACAGTCAATCACTACTCATGCATAAAACTCTACTTAGAACATAGAATACTACAGCGCAGTACGGGCCCTTCGGCCCTCGATGTTGCGCCGACCTGTGAAACCATCTGAAGCCTATCTGACCTACACTATTCCATTTTCATCCATATGTCTATCCAGTGACCACTTAAATGCCCTTAAAGTTGGCGAGTCTACTACTGTTGCAGGCAGGGCGTTCCACACCCCTACTACTCTCTGAGTAAAGAAACTGCCTCTGACTTCTGTCCTATATCTATCACCCCTCAATTTAAAGCTATGTCCCCTCGTGTTGGTCATCACCATCCGAGGAAAAAGACTCTCACTGTCCACCCTATCTAACCCTCTGACTATATTATATGTCTCTATTAAGTCACCTCTCAGCCTTCTCCTCTCTAACGAAAACAACCTCAATTCCCTGAGCCTTTCCTCGTAAGACCTTCCCTCCATACCAGGCAACATCCTAGTAAATCTCCTCTGAACCCTTTCCAAAGCTTCCACATCCTTCCTATAATGTGGTGACCAGAACTGCACGCAGTACTCCAGGTGCGGCCGCACCAGAGTTATGTACAGCTGCAGCATGACCTTGTGGTTCCGAAACTCAATCCCCCTGCTTATAAAGGCTAGCACACCATATGCCTTCTTAGCTGCCCTATTAACCTGGGTGGCAACTTTCAGGGATTTATGTACCTGGATGCCGAGATCTCTCTGTTCATCTACACTACCAAGAATCTTGCCATTAGCCCAGTACTCTGCATTCCTGTTACTCCTTCCAAATTGAACCACCTCACACTTTTCCGCATTAAACTCCATCTGCCACCTCTCAGCCCAGCTCTGCAGCTTATCTATGTCCCTCTGTATCCTATAACATCCTTCAGCACTATCCACAACTTACTAGACTATCACTAACACTAAAGGCCTATACTTAGAACATAGAACATAGAACAGTACAGCACAGAACAGGCCCTTCGGCCCTCAATGTTGTGCCGAGCCATGATCACCCTACTCAAACCCACGTGTCCACCCTATACCCATAACCCAACAAACACCCCCCCCCCCCTTAACCTTACTTTTATTAGGACACTACGGGCAATTTAGCATGGCCAATCCACCTAACCCGCACATCTTTGGACTGTGGGAGGAAACCAGAGCACCCGGAGGAAACCCACGCACACAGGGGGAGGACGTGCAGACTCCACACAGACAGTGACCCAGCCAGGAATCGAACCTGGGACCCTGGAGCTGTGAAGCATTTATGCTAACCACCATGCTACCCTGCTGCCCCTTAGCTTTTGGAATGGCCCACCAGGTCAGAGGAACAATGGCCTTTGTTCGGTTCTGAGGCTGCAGGTTTCAAGCTGGTATGGAATAGTAGCTAGGAGCGCCTATCTCGTAGTATGCGTTGATTGGAGACTTACTTGGTTGGTGCAGCTGCTAGGCAAGTCTCTCCTTGTTGAGAGTCAAGGTCAAGAGTTCTTTAGAGCTGCTAAGATAACCTGCCAAGAAGGACGAGCTGAACTTGGGGACTCTATTTTATCGTCCCCAGGGGTTTCGTGCCCTTTTGGGCGGACCCTGGACCTGGTCCCAATTAATTGGACCATGTCAAAATCATTTCAATCGATTTCCCCAATACTGGAGCTGTTCCCTGATCGCTGGGCGGTTCCTATGTGTCCGTTGGCCTTCCTTTGTCCTGGCTCCCGCTGGCGCCGGGGAATCTGGTTTGGTCCCGATTGCTTCAATATTTCTAATTGTTTCTGGGGCTTGCTCATTAATATGTAGGTGGCTACTGGTTTCGGTTCTGTCTGGGTTCTGCAAGTCTTAATACACAGGAAACCTTGCACCTGCTTGTTTTCTTGTGCCTGGCCAATTTTCCCTGTATTCTTTGCGGGTCTCCATTTTGGAATCAGGAGGTGGCCACCCCAGGTGGCTACACCAAACCGCTAATTAGTTTTAACAACAAGAAAGAAACATTTAGCAGGACAAAATTAAATGATGATATGATGCGCCTTCAGTCCCCCCTTAGCTTTATAATTAACACTGCAATGAAGTTACTGTGTAAAGCCCCGAGTCGCCACATTCCGGCGCCTGTTCGGGTACACGGAGGGAGAATTAAGAATGTCCAAATTACCTAACAAGCATGTTTGGGACTTGTGGGAGGAAACTGGAGCACCCGGAGGAAACCCATGCAGACACGGGGAGAACGTGCAGACTCAGCACAGACAGTGACCCAAGCCAGGAATCGAACCTGGGACCCTGGAACTATGAAGCAAAGGTGCTAATCACTGTGCTACTAATTACACACAGGTTTTAGGATTAACACAAATTACAAAGTACATTTTAATCAATGGACTCATTAAACCAAAGTCCCTTTTAAACACACAAAATGACTGTGGTAAGACGCACCCTTCTCTGAACACCAGTAAAGTCTATGGATGTCTCCTCAAACCACCAGTTTCCACAATGATTCGCCAGTAACCGGCGGCGGGTGGGGGGGGGGGGGGGGGGTGGCGTACCGGCGCCAAGGAGTGGTGTGAACTACTCCGGCATCGGGCCGCCCAGAAGGTGCGGAATCCCCTGCACCTTCGGGGGCGAGGCCAGCGCTGGAGGGATTGCTGCGCCAACCGGCGCCGAAGGGCTTCCGCCGGCCGGCGCGAGTTGGCGCATGCGCAGGAGTGCCAGCGTGTTCTGGCGCATGCGCAGGTGGTTTCTTCTCTGCTTCGGCCATGGCAGAGTTTTGCACAGGCCGGCACAGAGGGAAAGAGTGCCCCCACGGCACAGGCCCGCCCACAGATCGGTGGACTCCTATCTCGGGCCAGGCCACCGTGGGGCCCCCCCGGGGCCGGATCCCCTGCGCCCCCCGAGGACTCCGCAGGCCGCCCTCAGAACCAGGTCCCGCCATTACGGACCTGGTCTAATCCACGCCGGTGGGACTGGCTGAAAACGGGCGGCCACTCGGCCCATCAGGGACTGGAGAATCGCCGGGGGGGGGGGGGCACTGTCAACGGCCCCCGGCCAGCATGGCGCAATCCCCGCCCATGCCAAAAATCGGTGTCAGAGAATTCGGCGACCGGCGTCGGAGCGGTGGGGCGGGATTCACGCCGCTCCCCGGCGATGCTCTGACCTGGTGGTGGTCGGAGAATCCTGGCCAATGTCTCTCAAACTGTGGTACTTTATCACAAACTTTAGCACTACTGCAGATATCTCTTTGCCCTCTCACAATCCAATGTGATTTCAATTCTCTGTGTCTTGACTGAACAGTAATCTGTTCTGGTTGACAGTTTCCTCTGTTCTGTTAACACCAGACTTCTTGGAAACTTCTCTTCACTTCTTTGACATCCTTAACTGGCAGGATTTTAGGTTTCTAGCTTCTGTTTTCTTAACCAGCACTCCATAGTATGGCTTTTCTTCCAGCAAGGTTGAGAGAGATGTTCCCTCTTTAGCCCTCTAAAACCAACTGCTTCCAGCAGAGCTGTGAGAACTGTGTTCTCTTTCACTACCATCAGGGTACTCCTGCAGTCTGTTACAATCGTCTTCACAGTTTACTACATTTTTGAACTTTATATCATATCGGAGTGGCGCAGTGGGTAGTGGTCCTACCTCTGGGCTAGAAGCCCAGGGTTCGAATCCCACTTCAGGACTTGAAGATGCATTCATACTGTGGCCAAACATGTTGATTATCAGCCTGTTAATCCTTCCAATATGCCCAATAGCAGGAGGTAAGAGTGGGAAGGTTTCCTGGTCAGCCAGACTGCAGAAGGCAATGGCAAACTGCTGCAGTACTTTGCTAAGCCTATTCATGGATCAATCCAGTGATCGCCAGTACCCTCTTCATGCATGGTACCTGAAGGTCACAGACAAAAGTTGAAACTATGGCCGTGATCTTCTGGCCTCACTGCATCGCAGAAGCATCTCACCGTGGCACAGCATGGCCGGAGAAAGCCGGGAGGCACTGGCAGTGCCACACGGGTGCCATCCTGGCATTTCCAGGATGCCCAGGTGGTGCTGGCAGGGGCACTGCCATGGTGCCAGGTTGGCACTGCCAAGATGCCATTTTTTGCGCATGTGGATTCGGGCTGGGGTTGCCCACTGTGGGTGCTGGGGGCGGTGAGGGGAGAACTCTCCCGTGTTGTGTTTGGGCTGGGGGGAGGTCAGGGTTTTTTTTGTGGTCCTCGGAGAGTGGGAAGGCATTTAAAAATGGTGTCCTGATCTCTCGCTACAATGGGGAGTTCCAGCGAGCGGAGCTCCCCGTTGTAAAAAATGGGAGCTATGTGTAGCCTGAGCTGAGCGATTCCCGTTTAGGGCCCTTATTCAACACGAGTAGCGTTGAATAGCCACGGGCTTCTCAGCACTGTGAGTGCCGGGAAACACGGGGCTAAACGCGCTTGCTAGGGAACTTTGTTCCCCTTTCGGGAAGATCGCTCCCTATCCTTTATTTAATCCAAAAAGCAGGCATCACCACTGCACTCTGCTTTCTGCCTATTAGCCAATTTTGTATCCATGCTGTGACTGGCCCTTTAATCTCACATGATTCAATTCTGTCAACAAGTCTATTCTGTGTCAGTTTACTGAACACCTCTTAAAAGCCCTCAACACAAAATCAGCCATACTAACCACATCAACCCTCTCCGTTAGACAATTTTGCACCTGCAGAAATAGAATACAACAGCGAGGTGTAATGTTGGATTTGGACAAGACCTTCGTTCGGGTGCAGGTGGAGAATTGTAGACAGCCTCGGCAGATCCCGTCATGGAAAAGATCTAAGACCAATGGAAACGGTGCTACTCAGAATGAGTGGGCTTTTTAATAGGAAATGAAAAATGAAAATCGCTTATTGTCACGAGTAGGCTTCAATGAAGTTACTGTGAAAAGCCCCTAGTCGCCACATTCCGGCGCCTGTCCGGGAGGCTGGTACGGGAATCGAACCGTGCTGCTGGCCTGCTTGATCTGCTTTAAAAGCCAGTGATTTAGCCCAGTGAGCTAAGGGTTAAAGATAGAGCCAGCAGAGGCCTTTAAGATTGAGGGGTTATGTGATAAATACCAATTGTTTGCACTGGTTAATAGAAAGGATAAGGCACAAACTTTTGCAAAAATAATTCAAGAGGAAAATTGTCATTAAAATGATAATCGAGAGGATGGTTTGAATGTGGAATTTTCTGCTGTGAAGCCAGGGGTGCGATTCTCCGGCCTCGTTACGCTCTAGCTCAAGCGGAACGAGAACCGCGGCAGGCGGCAAAGAGTTTACGATGCAAATGGCCCGCCCCCGTATGCAAAATCGGGATCTCACCATAGTGCGGTGAGAAATCAATTATCACCTACTTAAGACCTATTTCCATACAATTAACGGGAGCCACCTCCATATCCAATGGCCTCCCGTGATTCAGCGGCCTCTCCAGCAAGTGTTCCCGCTGGCGCCGATTAGTATTCCGTTTGAAAAACGTGAACCACACGGCAGGGCTTCTGTGGGGAGCCAAGGAGGTGAGTAGCCATCTTTGCTGACAGGCAAAGAAGCCGGGGGTACAGGGCTTGCCGCCCCAGTGCTCGGCTGGGGGCGGGTGGCTCTTCACAAAGGTGGGCTCCCCATGGGAGATTGGGCGGGGCGAGGTGCTGGAGGGGGGGGGGGGGGGGGGGGAGAGCCACCGCACGCCGCACCACCATGCCTATCCTGGATCATGTTTACCCTTGACCCTGCCCGTCTGCCCCACCAACCCTCATTGACTTCCGAGGGCTCTGGCCGTGCAGTTGAAGGCTATTGCTTATCGGGAATTGGCAAGCGTGGTTAAGTCAGCACTTCATACAGGCTGCCCTATGGCTTACCCTCCGGGACCCTCGGGGAAACAGGATGCGCCTGCTGGCTTCCACTGCGTCCAGGAACCTCTGCATCCCCGAATCCTGGGACCAGTCTCCTGGGTGGCATTGTTGCCAGCTGGCTGGAGTTGGCTGAGAAAGTGTAGCTTAGGTGCTGCCCGACCTTATTGGCGGCAGGCTGGCGAACATGGTTCCAGCGAATCAGCTGACGAGCCTTCCTTTGCGGCGAGAAGCCCGTGGGGCCTCATCAAGTGGAACAATTAACGTTGAATTGCATTGCCGGCCTCACCGGGCCGAACGCCAGGAAGCTCGCAGCAATTCCCATTCACTACCACACTGAGAAATCTTTCCGGGTATCACACCCCAGATGTCAAAACTTGAGGAATAGTAATTACGGATGAAGGGAATGAATCTAAGCACGCTAAATGGCTCATGCGGAGTAAAATAGCTATGTCGTCTTGATGGGCTGAAAAAACCTGGTACTGTTCAGAAATCATCGGTGACAGACACTTGTCATTCTTGAAACGATGTGAAATCCATTATTAAATGTGCAGTTACTTAAAGTTTCTTCACAGCTCCAGGGTCCCAGGTTCGATTCCCGGCTTGGGTCACTGTCTGTGCGGAGTCTGCACATTCTCCCCGTGTCTGCGTGAGTTTCCTCCGGGCGCTCCGGTTTCCTCCCACAGTCCAAAGATGTGCAGGTTAGGTGGACTGGCCGTGATTAAATTTCCCCTCAGTGTCCAAAAAGATTGGGTGGGATTACTGGGTTACGGGGATGGGTGGAGATATGGGCTTAAGTAGAGTGCTCAATTCCAAAGGCTGGTGCAGACCGGATGGGCCGAATGGCCTCTTTCTGCACTGTAAATTCTATGATTTGACTCTATGTGCAACCTCTGCAAGAAGGCAATAAACCTAGTAACTTCAAATAGACCATGCATGAAGCAAAATTACTCGACCAATTACATACAGAGTGGAGCATGATAAACTGCGGAAGATTGAGATTGTTGCTAACATTGAATTGACTGGCAGGGTAGCATGTGCCCAGGCAGTATCTCGCTTTCCTTCTGTCGAACAATACATTAAATCTTGTAAGCAAAATGATTCATATCTTCTCTGGGCTGGAGGTCTGTAAGGATTCACTGCATAGGTTCAATCAGCGCACAAGCTGCCCTGATCTTTGCACTGAGTGATTTAGAAGAATATTTGAACAACCTTTGCATACAACCTGCTTAACATATAATAATGTCAGTGGATGTTTTGGACAATTTCTATTACATGATTAAGTATATATATGTGTGTATAAATATTGAAGGTTTTAACTTAACTACTGCGTAATTACCATAACTCATCCCAGGCTCCCAATAGCCATTGAAGTGCATAAGATGTGTATTTAGTGTAATTGATTGGAAAGATTAAGCTTATATTGTGTCCTGCAGCGGAACACAGATATAAAATGTGTTCCTGATTACTGCTGCAAGACACATTTATACAGAGACTGCAGCTGTCATAACACAAACATTAAACTGAGAAACCACATTATTATCCTGACCACAATGACAATTGTGTTGAGCATATTTAGCTGGCCTGCTAGCGATTAGGTCAGTTTTAGAAAATTCTATTTCTGCCAGCTCGCTGCCGACTGAGGAGACGGCGCTGGATTCTTACTTCAATGCCGTGCAAGTTTGGATTGCTGCAATTTTCCTTTGCTTCGGCTATTGGCATGATCCAACCCTCTTCTGCTTCCATCAGATTAAGGAAATCTGTCACCTAATTGGCACTTTCAATTTATCTTGATTTCACTACAGTTCAACAAATGTAATCAGCAACTGTGGTGCAAATATATTCTGAAGTAAATTTAGGACTATCGACTCACCCTTTGGAGATCAAAGTGAGGGGATGAAAGTTCCCTTCCCCTGTTAAGTATCTGAAGTGAAACCGGTTATTCGCGAAGGCCCGGGCCTTCTCAACCTCGCCTGAGGTGTGGCGATCCTCAGGTTAAATCACCACCAGTCAGCTCTCCCCCTCAAAGGGGAAAGCAGCCCATCGTCATCTGGGACTATGGCGACTTTACTTGTCTGAAATGAGTTGAATTTTAGAGCAGTTTCTCGGCAGTACATTTTGATGTAGATGCACAGCAGAAAACTCCCCAAATTAATTCCCATTAACTCGGCAGCCTCATCTTGATGCTGTCGTTAGATTGTGTGAGAATAGGAAATATGCATAGAATTTACAGTGCAGACGGAGGCCATTCGGCCCATCGAGTCTGCACCGGCGCTTGGAATGAGCAGCCGACTATTGTCCTGGATTTTGTGAGCTTTTGAGCAGAAATTTCCTTTTTTATTTGTTCATGGGATCTGGGCATCGCTGGTTTTGTCAGCATTTATTGCCCATCCCTAATTTCCCTTGAGGGGGCAGTTAAGAGTCAACCACATTGCTGTGGGTCTGGAGTCACATGTAGGCCAGACCAGGTAAGGATGCCACATTTGTTTCCTTAAAGGACATTAGTGAACTAGTTACTAGTTCAATGACAATGCCACTACACCACTGATTCCCCACACATGGGAAGCCCAATATAGTGCGGGGTGTCCTATGCAGGAGATCAGGGAGCTATGCAAATAGAACAAGCAATGGCGTACCTCTTCAACCATTCTGATTGAAGAATGCTTACCAGATCAGGCATTGTTTGGTGCAGGATGTGCGAGTGAGAATATTTCATTCAATGTAAACTTGTGTAGAGAATACTAACTTAGTATGATGGGAGTAGCTTGTCAAGGTATGTCCAGTGTGGCAATCCGTCCGATGCCCTCTTGAGATTCCGAGTGCAGACTCATGGTCACTGTAATATCCCGCACGGGACTTACGGGATGGGAATTATTATCTTCCCCGTGGTTCTCGCAGAGCAGAGCTCCCCCCGGTGAGGGCGGGGGAACTCCATTTAGTTGTGTATAAAAGGTCAGCCAGTAGGACACCAAGCAAGGAGAGTTCCGGCAGGGATTTACCGGGAGTTGTGTATAACGTGATTGTAAATAAACAAAAGTTTGTTATTCGTATTTGGTGGGGTCTCCCCATGTCCTTGTTACAGTCACACTTTGCATTGTCCCTCATTTTCCACATCATGCAGATTCAATTGAGTGCTGTCAAATCTCTTCAAGGGACGTTGAAGTTAGGGTCCTCTGCTGCTGGGTGACTGATGAGGGTTCTTTCTGCTGCGTGTTTCCCGTGATTCCACCCATCTCTACAGCAGGCTGATAGCAGCTGTGTAAATATTGGTTGCTGTTTTCTCAGAATGGCAAGGAGGGTTTGAAATGCTGTCCTCACGGATTTTTCACATTGTTCATGAAAAGGCTGCTCATGATTTTTTTCCGTTTCTTGAATCATGATGGCGTCATGGCGATTGGAAGACAGGACAATGTGGGACAGTGAAAAAAATGAAAATCGCTTATTGTCACGAGCAGGCTTCAATGAAGTTACTGTGAAAAGCCCCTAGTCGCCACATTCCGGCGCCTGTCCGGGGAGGCTGGTACGGGAATCGAACCGTGCTGCTGGCCTGCTTTAAAAGCCAGTGATTTAGCTCAATGAGCTAAACCAGCCCCGCCCTGGACCACCCTGATGTTATACATGGCAGCATTTTGTTGCACATCCACGATTAAGTTGTATCGAAGTTGGACAGCAACTTCGTGCACATTTAATTGCGCACATGTGGATGTCGGAAGTTGCTGTCCAATTTACTCTTTAATAGCGGTCAACTAATGGCCTCATGGTTATTTTTACTGCCAAAATCTGCACCATGACTTTGTGCAGAGGAGTTGCTCTGGTATTGCAACCCTTTTGGAACTCAGTATAAGATCTTTGCTTCTCGCCAATGTCATCCTTGAGAAGGACATTCTCTTTATCGCCAGAGTTTCAACATTCCATTCCTTTCAGCCATTTAGGTCCCAGCCTCGGGAATTCCATTTTACAACCTCTGCCTCCCCCTCACCTTTAAGGCATGACTCTCTGACCAAGCGTTTGGCCACTTGTCCTTTTTATTTCTCCTTTGGTTCAGTGTCAATTTTTATGCTTGCAAAGTACCTTGGGACATTTGGCCTCATTAAATATGCTTTGTAGTGTGGCTCATGGAGGCCCGTCTCTTAGAGTTAGCCCACACTTGCTGAGTGGTGCATATAGAACCAATTGTCCCTCTCTGATGGGAGAGAAATGCCCTTGGTCCTTTGGCTAATTATCTTACCTATCACCTTAGAATCCAAGTTAATAATCTTTATATAATGATCTTTATTCTGTGGCATATTGAGCACTGTCCCACAAGTGGATGTGTGCCAGTCCATATAATAATCTTTATTAATGTCACAGGTAGGCTTATATTAACACTGCAATGAAGTTACTGTGGAAATCTCCTAGCCGCCACATTCTGGCACCTGTTCAGGTACACAGAGGGAGAATTCAGAATGTCCAATTCACCTAACAAGCACGTCTTTCGGGACTTGTGGGTGGAAACCGGAGCACCCGGAGGAAACCCACGCAGACAAGGGGAGAATGTACTGAGTCCACAGACAGTGATCTAAGCGGAAATCGAACCTGAGACCCTGGAGTTATGAAGCAACAGTGCTAATCACTGTGCTACGGTGCCGTCCACTATCGATAAACCCAACTTCTGTGTTTCTGTCTTTTTTGCCCAATGAGATGATGAGAATATCTTTACCATGGTTGGGATTTAATGTTCTTCTCTGAGCCAGATTTGGAAGTGAGGGGACATTTAATCCCACCTCTGCTCCAAGTACGTCTGGGATGGAGAGGCTTGAAGGTGGCATTCCTGCCCCCCCACTGGTTGAGGTCTTTAAGGGCCTCATGCCACAACTAGTATATAAGAAGTGACAGGCTGCCGAGTTGTCTCACAGGGAACCCCAAATGATATCCCCCTTGTGATTGATTGAGGACCCTGTCACTGGGAAGGAGGGGTAGTCACGGAAAGCCACCCCGCTATCTTTGCTGCTGACCCTCTTCTCCACCCTCCCCCACAAACCCTTTCCCACGGTCCCCATTCTGCTCATGCTCACCTAAAGCCTGGGTCCCTAATCCAGCATCTCTGGTGGATGAATCTGGCAGAGTCCGCCGCTCCCACCAACATGCCCGCGATGGACACGATCCGGCCTCTGATTGGCCAACAGTTGTCGAGAGCGTAAGGTATTCCCCCTGGTGACAGTCTGTCGCTGTCCATTGAAGTGCCTGACTGGCGAGCTGTCCTTCCCCAAAGGCGGTGACTGTGGGTTTTGGCTGCCCTCTAGTTGGCAGGCCAGACTCCTACCGCCTGCGTTAAATACCGCCCCCTTCTGCCAACTTGTTTGTTCAGACTCTGTTTCAGGTAAAATGGTCGGAATGAGACATGTTCCAACCCAGCCATTGTTGAAGTGAGGCAGCGATATGAATTCAGAATACTTGCGTTGCATGACTAGGGGATATGGGGGATTGGGCAGGAAAGTGCAGATGTAGATGATCTTGCCGAGTGGTCAAGCCAGCGACCATATGGCCCTGCTTATATTACGTCAAACCGTATGTGCGTACAACTAATCAGTGTTCCAATTTAATTTTATGTTATAAAGTGGTGTAAAAGCCTGATGGAAAATTCCAGGCAGCATCTGCTCTAAAGCAGACCATTCACTCAATAACACTTCATTTTGCAGAAATGATGTGACAGGTTGACAATGATCCTTTGTTCTGTTAGCCAGTTCAGCAGCACATTGTGATGCTCACATCAACTGCTGGGAGCTGAAATATTGTTTAATACCGAGGGATGGATTTCCTGTAAAGTTGGAATCCAAGCTCATTTCAGTTTCCGCGGTTGAAATATGACTTCAGAGTGAAGTTTGCGTCAGGCAAATGAGCTGGTGAAGATTGCTGGTGTGCAGTGGAAAATGAGTTGTACCCCGCTGGAGGCAGGCGGGCCATTGAAGTGAGAGATTGCCTGGATCGTTGCTTTGGAGGAGCGAGAGTTTGGCCATCATCATTCCGACTGGAGGCTGGTTGTCGACCTCTGGGGATATTTTATAATCTGTAGTCTTTTATTTTTATAATCGTTTATTATTGTCGCAAGTAGGCTTACATTAACACTGCAATGAAGTTACGGTGAAAATTCCCAAGTCACCACATTCCGGCGCCTGTTCGGGTTCACAGAGGGAGAATTCAGAATGTCCAATTCACCTAACAAGCACGTATTTCGGGACTTGTGGGAGAAAACCAAAGCGCCCGGAGGAAACCCACGCAGGCACGGGGAGAACGTGCAGACTCCGCACAGACAGTGACCCAGCGGGGAATCGAACCTGAGACACACCAGGGTCCCAGGTTCGTTTCCCGACTTGGGTCACTGTGCGGAGTTTGCACGTTCTCCCCATGTCTTTTTAAAAATAAATTTAGAGTACCCAATTCATTTTTTCCAATTAAGGGGCAATTTAGTGTGGCCAATCCACCTACCCTGCACATCTTTGGGTTGTGGGGACGAAACCCACGCAAACACGGGGAGAATGTGCAAACTCCACACGGACAGTGAACCAGAGCCGGGATCGAACCTGGGACCTCAGCGCCGTGAGGCAGCAGTGCTAACCCACTGCGCCGCCGTGCTGCCCGTTCTCCCCGTGTCTGCGTGGGATTCCTCCAGGTGCTCCGGTTTCCTCCCACAGTCCAAAGATGTGCAGGTTAGGTGGATTGGCCATGGTAAATTGCCCTTCGTGTCCAAAAATGTTAAGTGGGGTTACTGGGTTACGGGGATAAGGTGGAGACGTGGGCTTGAGTCGGGTGCTCTTTCCAAGGGCCGGTGCAGACTCAATGGGCTGAATGGCCTCCTTCTGCACTGTAAATTCTATGATAAAAGATAACTTGACACAGCCTTGAAAAGTATTGGTGGGGAGCAGTGGGAATAAGGTTCTGTGCCTCAGGTTGGGGGTTTGCTGATGCATTGTGCGATCCGTAATTCCCGTGGCCAGAATTGCAGCACAGAACACGGTTCAAACTGACTTGCTTTAAGTGGAGGTTTGGCCTGGTGAATTAATGATTAATGAACAACGGAGAGTTAACTAAATGATGCCTGCATTGCAGATTTATGGCCCTGATTCAGAGATGAGCGCCAGCCAAGTCTATCAGTGGAATGAGCACTAGAACGTTGACTGGAAAAGATTTCTTGTCCAGATGCCTTTGAGGTTATGCTTGGCAAGATACTGCAGTGGTACCATTGCACCACAAGACCTCCTCACCCACATTAATTCCTGGCTTTCCGTCTGTTAGCCATTTAAAAAATATATAAATTTTATTAGAGTTTTATCATTTCTTTTACAGAAATTGCAACAGATTTTCAAAACACAACTGGATACGGTACAGAACAAATGATCCTGCAGATCTCAGAACAAAGAAAGACAGAATAAATTCAGAACAATAGTTCTTAAGGCTTGGTGTCTCTATATATAGACCGGATCAGTCAGAAAATGGGGCGGGGTGGGAGGAGGGATAGGATAGGGCCAAATAAATGTGATTGGATAGCCTAGCAAACTGCACACCTTTATATATAGCATGATCACAATGTGCAATATGGCTCATGGGAACCTTTGCAGGAGTAGATCAGACAAAGCAGGGCCTAAGAATTTGAGATAGGAGTCCCACACTTTATGGAATGTATCCAACTTAGAATGGATCACAAGTGTCAGGAATTGCGTAGGGATACATTCCATGACTATTTTATGCCAGTTTTGAATTGAAGGATGCTTGTCACTGATCCAGGAGCAGAGGAGATTTTTTCGAGCTGTAAAAATTAGGATGTTGTACAGCTTTTTTTCCACTAATGTCAATGATTCTCCTATCTGGGAGCCCCAGAATTAGGAACAAAATATCAAACTCTAAAGCCCTGCTGAATGTCCTCTCAATCTCCTCACCTACACCGGACCAATCGGATCGAATCTTGCCACAGGTCAATACACAGAGTATAAAGGTAAAGATAAAGTTGCCATAGTCCCAGATGACCATAGGCTGGTTTTTCTTTCAGGGGGAGAGCTGACTGGTGACGATTTAACCTGAGGATCACCACACCTCAGGCAAGGGGCAAGGTTGAGAAGGCGGGGCCTTCATGAATAACCTCAGCCGCTACAGGAATTGAACTCGGCCTGTTGGCCTCGCTCTGCATCATGATCCAGCTGTCCAGCCAACTGAGTTGAACCAGCTCCGAGAGTATATAATCATCCGCAACTACCAGGCACTTTAGACACACCATGAATATAGCAGGATGAAACCTGTGTATCAAACTCGGTGTGGTAGACAATCTGTGTAGTACTTTGAACTGAGCCTCCTCCATTCTCTTGCATACCAAAATTCTGTTGGCATAATCCCATATACTGCCCCATGTCTCCCCATCAATATTAGTTGCCAAGTATCTTTCCCAAGACTACACGGTACCCAATGTACTAACACAGAATCTGGAACACAGACTATCATAAAACTTGCTTGTTAACTTTTCAGACTCCACAGAAATCAGGATTGTTTTCCACTGGGGAAACAGAAGGGACAAGATGCAAAGTTGACTGGTTACGGGTAAAGTCTCTAAGTTGCGGATATTTAAAGAAGAATTGTCTCGGAATGTCAATTTGTTGGTATAGCTTCTCAAAGGATGACCAGGAAGCACCACTGAACATGTCTCCCAACCTACAGATGCCTCTATTTTTCCAAGTATCTAATCCATGGTCCATTAGACCTGGTGAGAAATCCAGGCTGCCTTGGATGGGAGAGCATAGATCCAGATGAAGGACCATCCTCCACGCCCTGAGAGTCTTCATAATAATAGGATTTTCACCCCCAGCAGAACCTGACCTAAAGCCCCCATAAAATAACAAACCTGCAGAGGGTTGGCTGACTGGTTTACTTTAATATCGATCCAATTGGAGTTAGGATCCTTTCTAACCCAGTCCCTAAACTGAGAGGCTAAGCTGAGAGGCTAATTGGTACAGTCTAATATTCGGGACCTGGGAAAAACCCGGCTAATCCCGTCTGTTGTGGGACTCTGTCCCCATTCTGGTAGATCATGCCCAATATAGCAGGAAGAAAGTCCAAAGGTTCAAATTTCAACAAGCTACAGATTGTCAGACCAGGTCCTCGCATTCTATGGCCTTTACGAAGGCCAAGGCACGATTATTGAGAGACTTAACGGAGTTATCAGCTACAACCCTCAGGGTAACAGGTTAAAGCAGGATATAATTCACTCTAGCTGCCTTCAGCCGTTTTCTAACTTCATCAAAGCTTCTGGGCAGCACGGTAATACAGTGGTTAGCACTGTTGCTTCGCAGCGGCAGAGTCCCAGAATCGATTCCTAGCTTGGGTCACTGGTCTGTGGGGAGTCTGCACGTTCTCCCCGTGTCTGCGTGGGTTTTCTCCGGGTGCTCTGGCTTCCTGCCACAAGTCCCGAATGACGTGCTTGTTAGGTGATTTGAACATTCTGAATTCTCCCTCTGTGACCCAAAGAGGCGCCGGAGTGTGGCGACTAGGGGATTTTCACAGTAACTTCATTGCAGCGTTAATGTAAGCCTACTTGTGCCAATAAGGATTATCATTATTATCATTCAGCTATGTCGCTATCGAGAGAAAGGAATGGTCCCACTACGTCTTGCCACCTCCAGAGCCTTCTGGCGATCTCTGATGATATGAAAGCGAATAGTTGTAGACTTGGGACATTGATTGTCCCTCGGCCCTTTCTAACTTGCAACGCCCAGCCTTTACATCCAGTTTAAGGAAACGTGTGCCGGGGTTCTCCCCTACCCGGCGGGGCGGGGGGTCCCGGCATGTCAGAGTGGCGTGAACCACTCCGGCGTCGGGCCGCCCCAAAGGTGCGGAATTCTCCGCACCTTTAGGGGCCAAGCCCTCACATTGAGGGGCTAGGCCCGCGCTGGCGTTGTTGCCGCTCCGCCGACCGGAGTGAACGGCGCATGCGCAGGGAGAGGGTCTCTTCCGTCTCCGTCATGGTGAAGACCATGGCGAAGGCGAAAGAAAAAGAGTGCCACCATGGCACAGGCCCGCCCGCCGATCGGTGGGCCCCGATCGCGAGCCAGGACACTGTGGGGGCACCCCCAGGGTCAGATTGCCCTGCGCCCCCCCCCCCCAGGACCCCAGAGCCCACCCGCACCGCCAATCCCGCTGGTCAGGTAGGTAGTTTAAACCACGCCGGCGGGAGAAGCCTGTCAGCGGCGGGACTTCGGCCCATCGCGGGCTGGCGAATCGCCGCGGGGGGCCCGCCGACCAGCGCGGCGCGATTCCCGCCCCCGCCGAATCTAGGGGGGGGGGGGTCGGAGAATCCCACCCGTGGTAGCCAACTTGTAAAAAACTAAACAGGAGTCTGAGCCTCCACTCCTTCAGGCAGACCTATAATCCAGACATTCTTGCTCCAGCCTCGGTTTCCCATGTCTTCCCAATTAGTTTTTTCGAATTTAAGGGGCAATTTAGCGTGGTCAATCCAACTACTCTGCACATCTTTGGGTTGTGGGGGTGAAACCCACGCAGACACGGGGAGAATGTGCAAACTCCACACGGAGTGACCCAGAGCCGGGATTGAACCTGGGACCTTGGCGCCGTGCGGCAGCAGTGCTAACCACTGTACCACCGTGCTGCTCCTTTGACTACACTTTAACTGGTTATAAGTTTATAAATGAGTTTGGGTTGCGTTTTATGTTACTTGCTAATTTATACTAATATACTCGCTGTGCTTCTCTGTATTACCTCTTCCAGCTTTCCTGTATATTCCATATTTAACTCGCTTAACTGCTGTATTATGGCTCTGCAATTATCATAGGCCTTTAATCATCAGGGAGCTCTAGCTTTGGATACCCTTCCCAAAAGCCTTGTGGGAATGTTTCCAAACTTTACCCAAACTATGTCCTCTTTGAAGGCCTTCCAATTCTCATTTACTCTTTTACCTCCCAATATTTGATTTCAATTAACCTGGGGCAGCTATATCAGCTTAATCTTCTAACATTTGAATTTCTCTTGTCCTTTTCCATATGTACTCTAAAGCTATTTCATTGTGATCATTATTTCCTAAATGCTCCCCGTTGAAACTTGCTCCACTTGCCTGACTTCATTCCTCAGAAGCAGACCCAGTCCTGCTTACTTTCTCATGGAGCAGGAACATACTGATCAGAAGGTGGGGATGTTTCTGTCGCCACATTATAACTCTTTTCATATTATACTGCTTACATGGGGAAGGAGAAGGAAAGTGTATCGCATAAACTCTTGCCCCCTGATTCAAGTATCACATACTGAGGAATACATGCCTTTCAACGGGCAGCACGGTAGCATTGTGGATAGCACAATTGCTTCACAGCTCCAGGGTCCCAGGTTCGATTCTGGCTTGGGTCACTGTTTGTGCGGAGTCTGCACATCCTCCCCGTGTGTGCGTGGGTTTCCTCGGGGTGCTCCGGTTTCCTCCCACAGTCCAAAGACGTGCAGGTTAGGTGGATTGGCCATGATAAATTGCCCTTTGTGTCCAAAATTGCCCTTAGTGTTGGGTGGGGTTACTGGATTATGGGGATAGGGTGGAGGTGTTTACCTTGGGTAGGGTGCTCTTTCCAAGAGCCGGTGCAGACTCGATGGGCCGAATGGCCTCCTTCTGCACTGTAAATTCTATGAACCTCTCAAGCCAAATTTGGCATTCTATTGAACTAGAATTCATCTGTACCCCCATCCATTTTCCTTCTTTTGCTCCCCACTATCTTAAAGCTGTGCCTTCTTGTTACTGACTCTCCAGCCAATGGAAATTCTATCACGCCTTTCATAATTTAAAAAACTATTTATTTATTTATTTTTCTTCTAAATTATTTCTTTTATTTTTTTTTCTAATTAAGGGCAATTTAGCGTGGCCAATCCACCTAACCTGCACATCTTTGGGTTGTGGGGGTGAAACCCACGCAGACACGGGGAGAATGTGCAAACTCCACTCACGGACTGTGACCCAGGGCCGGGATTCGAACCCGGGTCCTCAGCGCCATAGTCCCAGTGCTAACCACTGCGCCACGTGCCGCCCTGCCTTTCATAATTTTGGCAACCTCTGCTCATTCCCTTCTGAACTTTCTTTGCATTCATCCCAAAAGCACCATGTCGGGTCCCATGTGTGCACTGATGACACCCAGTACTATCTGAACATCAGAACTCTGAGCCCTTGCATTGTCTGATTTGTCACACTGGTATCCAATATGCAGTGTCCGGTGAGGAAGACCTTCTTCCAGTTAAGTATTGGGAAGATCCGCGGCTGGGATCATCCAGTCCAGCCAAAATCCAATGGAATTGTCTGGGCTGCCAAACCTCCCAAAGCCCGATGGAGCTGGAAAATTCACAGCTGTGGCTTTGTTCCCCAGCCACAGACCTCATTCCTCTCCCGAGCCTACGTCTGAGATTGAATTAGATTGTTCTCAAACTTTTATATCTTATTTGACCATGCGTTAAGTTTCCAACCATATTTCATTTCCATTGCCAGAACGGGCTAATTTACCCTCCATAACATCACCCGTTTCTGGCCTTGTCTCTGGCTTCGCTAGTAAAAACAGGGAGGCAGATTATTTGAATGGGTGTAAATTGAGAGAGGTGGATACTCAGCGAGGCCTTGGTGTCCTCGTGCATCAGTCGCTGAAAGTAAGCGCGCAGGTACAGCAGGCAGTAAAGAAGGCACATGGTACGTTGGCCTTCATAGCGAGAGGATTTGAGTATTAGAATTGGGATGTTTTACTACAATCGTATAGGGCATTGGTGTGTGCAGTTTTGGTCTCCTTTTCTGAGGAAGGATGTTCTTGCTATGGAGGGGGTGCAGGGAAGGTTTATCCGGCTGGGATGGCGGGACTGTCATATGAGGAGAGACTAAATCGGTTAGGAGTATATACATTGGGGTTTAGAAGAGTGAGAGGGGATCTCAAGACACTTACAAAATTCTAACAGCATGAGACAGGGTAGATTCAGAAAGTATGCTCCCGATGGTGGGGGAGTCCAGAACGAGGGGTCACAGTTTGGAGATCAGGGGTAAACATTTTAGGACTGAGGTGAGGAAACATTTCTTCACCCAGAGGGTGGTGAATCTGTGGAATTCACTACCATGGAATGTAGTTGAGGCCAAAACGTTGTGTAATTTAAAGAAGGAACTAAATATAGCTCTTGGGGCTAAAAGAATCAAGGGATACGGGGGATCAGGGTATTGAACTATATAATCGGCCATGATCATAATGAATGGCGGAGCAGGCTCGATGGGCCAAATGGCCTCCTCCTGCTTCTATTTTCTATGTTTCTATGTTTGTGTCAACTTATCTACTGCTGCAACCCACTTTTTTACCCCTAGACCTGTCTGTTCCAACACTGACCCATCCTCCCATCGTGCATCCACTGTAAACTTGGCCGCATCCAAAACTCTGTTGATCATATTCTAACCTACATTAACTTCCGCTGCCCTATCACCCCTGCGCTCACTGCTCTACATTAAGTCCCATTCCGCAACACCTTGATTTGAAAATTTGAATCCTTATTTCAAATCCCGCCGAAGCTTTTCCCCATCCCTACTTCTGTCGCCAACTCCAGATCTCCAACTCTCTAGGATCTCTGCGCTTCTCTTGTTCTGGTCTCTTGTGCATCCCTGATTTTCATTCCTCTCCCATTGGTTGCTATGCCTTCAGCTAGATAGGGTTCTAAGCTCTGGAACCCCACCCCAAACTTGTCTAACTCTCTAAGCAGCTGTTTTTTTTAAGGTGCTGCTGAAAACCAACTTATTCGCAATCATTCTGTGGGCTGCCTTGTGTAATTCCTTCGTCCTTAGTGTATTCCTTAGTGTAATTCCTCAGATAGTCTCTCCTGCGAAACTTTATGGTATGTTAGGGGCAGTATATAAAATGCAAATAATGTTGTTGCTCTGTGAAAAACAATCTCATCTTCTCTTGTATCTTTACAAACTGAAGTCTCCTAACGTGGTGGCATTCTGGAAAAATCTTCTCTGATAAGTGCAGCTCCAACAACCCTCAAGAAGCTTGACACCATTGTCACAGTCCTTCCTGTTTATTTCATTTGTTCTCCTGTCTTTTATTTGATTTTTTATTAATTTTGGTTCGTGGGCCCATAATCGGGATGTGCCTTTAAGCAGAAAACTCAGTTGAAACGGCCTGCTTGCCAGGAAACTGTGCTCCCAAGTTTTGCTTTTGGAGAGAAGAGGTCATATTCCTCGGCACCAGGTGGATCTTAGGAACCGGTTTTGGAGGAGGTTGGAAGATTGGCGGGTTGGCCAGGCACTGTGTTCTGCCTGACAACAGTCAGTGCTTGGCTCCTGCATGGTGCATTCTGAGAGAACTGGGCAGAAATGTTCAGACCTTGGAACTGAAAGGAACACTCTCTTCCTCTTCCCTTGCTTATTGAAGTGCAAAAAATTCTTTATTGTTCTGAAACCAGTGAATGCCTGGCACATCCTTTGCTGTGAACTTAAAATGATGCTGAGTCTGCGGAGAATGTAGGCAACCTTACCAGAGAAAACCATCTCAAACCTAGAAGGGAGAAGTATCAAAACAAAAACCTGAACTTCAGAAACACTAATTAGAAATCAACCCAATGCACCAAAGATCTTTATCCTTTCATTTTATTAATATTTTCTATTGCTTTACATAGTCTCTTTCCCTATTATGTAGTTGTGTGTGTGTGTGGAGAGTGGGGTAGTTAGAAAGTGGGGGGGGGGGGGGGTGTTGGGAAAGGGGTGGTAGACAATCAGTTACATTTTTTGTCAGTTTAATTATAATGCTGTACATAATAAAAGGTTATGTGTGTTAAGGTTTCAAACCTGGTGACTATAGTTTTTTGTGATCAGGCTTTGGGTATTTTAAATAAAATCTAATTTTACCTGTGTTGCGACTCCGTGTTGTTGCTAGTTTTGTTAAGTGTGCTTTACACTTAATTGCTCTGTTTTATAACCTTTGCTCTAGAGTCGCCAGGTATCTTTATGATACCACCACGAGGTTCAATAACTCAATACACCGGTTAGTAAGGTTCAAATCAAAACACATTTATTATATACACAGTCAATCGCTAGTCATGCATAAAATACTATAGAACTAGACTATTTCTAACACTAAAGGCCAGTACTTAGCTTTGGAAAAGGAACCCACTGGGTCAGGGAACAAAGGCCTCTCGTTCGACCCTAATACTGCAGGCTTCCAGCTGGTATGGACTAAGGGTTAGGAGCGCCTATCTCGTAGTTTGCATTGACTGGACACTTACTTGTTGGTGCAGCTACTAGGCAGGTCTCTGTCAAGGGTTGTTTCGAGCTGCTGAGAGACCCTGCCAAGAAGACCGAATTGAACTTGGGGACTCTAATTTATAATCCCCAGGGGCTTTGCGCCCTTTTGGGCGGGCCCCGTACCTGGTTCCAATTGATTGGACCATGTTCCCAATCAATTGGTTTGATTTCCCCAATACTGGGGCTGTTCCCTGATTGCTGGACGGTTCCTAAGTGTCCGTTGGCGTCTTTTGTTTTGGCTCCTGCTGGCGCCGAGGAGTCTGGCTTTGCCTCGATTATCTTAACTGTTGCTATTGTTCCCGGGGATCGCTCATCAATATGCAGATGGTCGTCAGTTTCAGTGCTGTCTGCTTTCTGCGAGTCCTAATATACAGGAAGCTTTGCATTCTGCTTGCTTCCCTGTACCTGTCTATTTTTCCCTGTGTTCTTAGCGAATCTCCATTTTAAAGTCGGGAAGTGGCCAACTCAGGTGGCTACAGTGTCAAGTGGGATGGAATTTACCGAGCTCTAGCCCATGATGTCATGACAACATCCAGGACAATGCAGCCTGCTTGACTGGCACCCCATCCACCATCTTAAACATTCAGTCCCTCCATAACTGCGTACAGTGGCAGTCGGGTGTACCATCGACACGACGCACTACCGCAAAGCGACAAGGCCCCTTCGATAGCACCTTCTAAGCCCACCACCTCCACCACCTAGAAGGACCAGGGCAGCAGATGCATGGGAACTCTACCACCATCTGCAAGCCCCCACTCCCCCCCCCCCCCCCCCCTCCAAGCCTCATCCCACCCTGACTTGGGACTAAATCACCATCATTGGGTCACAATCGCTTCCTTACAACAGCCTGGGTATAACCACACAGTTCAAGAAGGGGGATGAAGAACAAATGTTTGCCTTGCCAGTGACACTCCTTCCCCCACCCTCAACACCCCCCCACCCCCCCCACCCTCCCTCCACCCCCACATTGGCAGACGTGTGGGACACTTTTATCAGGACTTCACCAATATTCTGGTCAGCGTTCATCCTGCAATTTATCTGAGGACACCACCTTGGTTGTAAACTATCCTAAATAGCTTGCGGATGGGTGACCATTTCCCTCCAGGAAAATTACTTATTGTCGTTCCCCCTCCCCCACTGCCACTTGCCTCCATTGCTGCCCCATAGCGGCGTGAAAAACCTGCCTTGCCATTTGTTCACTGCATAGTGCAAATGGCAACGAGAATCTGATGAAGCCAACTTTCAGCAATATTTGACAGACTACTTTCATCAAGGTGTTCTCTTGTCACAGAAACTCCCTTCAGGTCCCAATTCTGAATCACCAAGGTGTTGTTGTCACAAAGTTCGGCCTTGCGTCCCGGGCTCCTTTCCCCCGAAGATTTGCCCTCACGTTCAGCTCACTGAGGAAGGTGCCAGTGAATATGACCCAGCATCTTCAGAAAAGCAGGCAACAGCACTCAGGTGTCCCAGTGTGAGGCAGCGGTGACTGCCCCGGAATGTTGTTGGGAACGAGGAGATTCCCCTTACAGCGCAAGCACTCAGCGTAATTAATTCAGTGTGTCTGTTGTTTTTAGAGGCCTATAATGAGCTATCTATGGATTGTCCGCCCTTCCTGGCCAACGCTGCCAATTGCTGCCCAAGTTAATAGTGATCTTGAAAGGCAAAACAATAACAAAGGAAGCAACGAAAAATAAAAGCAACATGTTAAGAAAAAGCCCCATTGTCCAATGTCCCACAACAAAACCCGTTATTGTGCAACACGAACAAATCCCACAAAAGCCACAATCATACATCACAAACCAGTAACTGACTGAACTAGCAGTCTGCCCATCCAATAAAAACCAGAAACGTCTGGCTGCTCACACAGCAGGCTCACCAGAGTCTGAAAGACAAAGTCCGTGTCGACGTTTCAATTGGGTTTGATGGCAGAGCCACCGTTGTGGAAGCCAAGGAAATACAAAGGTTGCAGGGAATGAAAAAGAAAAAATGCAGGAGGGAGGAAAAGGAGGTCAAAATCACGAGGGAACGCCTCCTGCTCAAAGAAGAATGCGAAGCAATAAAGACACAGCAGATGAAGTGCCAGTCAACAATGGAGCGGTTGACCAATTGTGGTCTTCAAAATCATTGGGGTAGAAAGAGAGAAATTGTTTTCTCTGATGCAGGAATCCAGAACAAGTTGCCCCAACCTTACAATTAGAGCTCAACCATTCAGAAATTAAATCAGGGACTTCCGGTTGCGGCTATGACTAGCTAAGCCGCACATTTGGAAGCTCCTGCAACAAAGGTGTTTTTGGGCCAATTGGAGGGCCCCAACGGCGCTGAAAAAACGAATCCCGGTGGGGGAAGGTCCCCTGAGGAGAACTAGACCGATTTTATGGTCGGTACCCGGAGTGGAGCGGCAAGAAAAACGGCAGCAGCTCCCCAAAAAAAGCGGGGGAAGAAAATCAAAATGGCGGCCGGCGGTGCACCGGAGGAGTGGAAGAAATGGGCGGAGGAGCAGCAGGCCGCTCTCCTCCGTTTTTTCACGGAGATGAAAGTGGAACTCTTAGAGTCCATGAACGCGACGGCCACCAGGTTGGTGGGAGCCCAGGCGATCCAAGAGGCGTCGATTAAAGATCTGCAGCAGGAGATGGCCGCGAGGGAGGAGGAGGCCACAGTCATCGGGGCAAAGGTGGAGGTGCACGAGGCACTCCACACGAAGTGGCAGAGCCGCTTCGAGGAGCTGGACACTCGGATGAGGAGGAAAAATTTGAGGATCCTGGGCCTGGAAGAAGGCCTGGAGGGGTCGGATCTCCCGGGATATGTGGCGGAGATGTTGAGCTCCCTGATGGGGGAAGGGGCCGGTCCGGCGCCCCTGGAATTGGAAGAGGCATACCGGGTCATGGCCAGGAGGCCTAGGGCAAACGAGCCCCCGAGGGCGGTGCTGGTGCGGTTCCAGCGGCTAAGTGATCGAGAGAAAGTCCTGAGGTGGGCTAAAAGGGAGAAAAGCAGCAAGTGGCAGAACTCGACGGTAAGGGTGTACCAGGACTGGAGTGCGGAGGTGGCAAAGCGGCGGGCCCGGTACAACCGGACAAAGGCGGTGCTACACGCGAAAAAGATCAAATTTGGAATGTTGCAACCGGCGCGCTTGTGGGTCACCTACAAGGACCAACATCATTATTTCGAGTCCCCAGAGGAGGCCTGGACCTTTGTACAAGAGGAAAAGTTGGACACGAACTAAAACCTGGGAGCACCGGCGGTCGTAGCCGCCGGGGGACTCTTGATTGTGCAAGTGGCCCTTTTCTTTTCAGGCCAGGTCGGAACTGGGTAACAGTTTCGTGGAGTGTTTGGGGTGTTTTTTCTCGAACGGTTGACTTTTCTGAATATTTGAAGGTTTCGAGTTGTTGGGTGTTTCTGTATATTTGTACTGTTGAAATCTCTATTGTGGGTCGTTGGCTTCTTATGGGGTGTTTTTTCCCGTTTCCAATTTCCCTTAGTTATTTACCCCTCTTACCCTTTTTCTTTGGGTGCTTGGGGGGGTTTTTTGGTTCTTTTTTTTCTTTTCGGGTTATGGTTATCTGCGGTTATTTATACTGTTTGATGGAGGGTGATGGTTGGGCACGCGGTTAGTTGATAGTTAGTTAATTATTTTGTTATTTAAGTATGTAGTTAAGTATTTATGTATTTAGTTGCCATTGGGTATTTGTATTTATATCGTTAAGTTGGGGAGACGGGACGGGGGGGAGCGGGTTGATTATGCGGGTCTTTCTCGGGGGTTTTAAGGGGATCTTTCACGGGCGCAGATGGGGTGAACCGGGAGGAGTCGGAATGTGGCAGGAGCAGCCGGGTCAGCGGAGACCAGCTGACTCTCGGGAGTACGATGTGGGGTACATCGCGGCTAGGAGGGGTCCTAGCCAGGGGGGGGGGGGGGGGGGGGAAGGGGGGGGGACGGGGGGGGGGACACCGGGTTGCTGCTAGAAAGACCAGGGACGAGAAGGGGAGAGGTGGGGGGGGGGGGGCCATCGCTATGGGAAGCGGGTCAGAAAAGAAGGGATGACCCGGGGCGAGCAAGGGACAAGACATGGCTAATCGACAGGGAGTAGGGACGGGTCGCTCTGCGACCCGATTGATCACGTGGAACGTAAGGGGGCTGAATGGGCCGGTCAAAAGATCAAGGGTCTTCTCACACCTGAAGGGACTGAAGGCTGATGTAGCAATGCTGCAGGAGACTCATTTGAGGGTAGTAGATCAGGTCCGCCTGAGAAGGGGGTGGGTGGGACAGGTGTTCCACTCAGGCTTGGATATCAAGAACCGGGGGGTGGCGATTTTGGTGGGAAAGAGAGTGTCGTTTGTGGCGGCAGAGGTGGTGGCAGACAAGGAGGGCAGGTACGTGATGGTGAGGGGTAGGCTGCAGGGAGAGAGTGTGGTACTGGTAAATGTGTATGCCCCGAACTGGGACGACGCGGGTTTTATGAGGCGCCTGCTGGGCCTCATCCCGGGACTGGAGGCAGGGGGCCTGATCATGGGAGGGGACTTTAATACGGTGTTAGACCCTGGGCTGGATAGATCGAGTTCCAGGACGAATAGGAGGCCGGCAGCGGCAGAGGTGTTAAGGGGGTTCATGGAGCAGATGGGAGGGGTAGACCCATGGAGATTTGGTAGGCCTAGGGCGAGGGAGTATTCTTTTTTCTCCCACGTCCACAGAGTGTACTCTAGGATCGATTTTTTCGTATTGAACAGGGGGCTGATACCGAGAGTGCAGGACACGGAGTACTCGGCCATTGCGATATCGGACCATGCACCACATTGGGTGGACGTGGACATGGGGGAGGCGCGGGACCAACGCCCGTTGTGGCGCCTGGATGTAGGGCTGTTGGCGGACGAAGAGGTGTGCAGAAGGGTGAGAACGGGCATTGAGAACTATCTGGGTACGAATGACACAGGTGAGGTGCAGGTGGGGACGGTCTGGGAGGCCTTGAAAGCAGTGATTAGAGGAGAGCTGATCTCCATAAGGGCACACAGAGAGAGGAAGGAGAGGCAGGAAAGGGAGAGGCTGGTGGGGGAGCTCCTAGAAGTAGATAGGAAATATGCGGCGGCGCCAGAGGAGGGGCTATTAAGGGAGCGGCGTAGCTTGCAGGCCAGGTTCGACCTACTGACCACTAGGAAGGCGGAAATGCAGTGGAGAAGGGCGCAGGGTGCGGCGTATGAGTACGGGGAAAAGGCGAGCAGGATGCTGGCACACCAGCTTCGTAAGCGAGATGCAGCCAGAGAGATTAGGGGAGTGAGAGAGAGGGGTGGGGATGTAGTGCAGAAGGGGCAAGAGGTGAATAGGGTCTTTAGGGACTTCTATAGGGAATTGTATAGGTCTGAACCGCCGAAGAGGAGAGGGGGAATGAAGAACTTTCTCGACAAATTGGGGTTCCCAAAGGTACAGGAGGAGCTGGTGGAAGGGTTGGGGGCGCCGATAGAGCTGCAGGAGCTAATTAAAGGGATAGGCCAGATGCAGGCGGGGAAGGCGCCGGGGCCGGATGGGTTCCCGGTGGAGTTTTACAGGAAATTTGTGGACTTGGTGGGTCCAGTGCTGGTGCGAGCCTTCAATGAGGCGCGCGAGGGGGGGGTTCTGCCTCCAACAATGTCGCAGGCCCTGATCTCCTTGATTTTGAAGCGGGACAAGGACCCGGTCCAGTGCGGGTCCTACAGGCCTATCTCCCTCTTAAATGTAGATGCCAAGCTGTTAGCAAAGGTCCTGGCAACCAGGATAGAGGACTGTGTGCCAGGGGTAGTCCATGAAGACCAGACGGGGTTCGTGAAGGGACGCCAACTTAACACAAATGTTCGGAGATTGTTAAATGTGATTATGATGCCAGCAGTGGAAGGGGAGGCGGAGATAGTGGTAGCGCTGGACGCGGAGAAGGCATTTGACAGGGTGGAGTGGGAATACTTGTGGGAGACGTTGGAAAGATTTGGGTTTGGGGAGGGATTTATCAAGTGGGTAAAACTGCTCTATTCAGCTCCGATGGCAAGTGTGGTAACAAACGGGAGGAGGTCAGAATATTTTGGGCTCCATCGAGGTACTAGGCAGGGATGTCCCCTATCTCCCTTACTCTTTGCATTAGCGATTGAGCCGTTGGCGATGGCACTGAGGGGTTCAGGGGGGTGGAGAGGACTGACAAGGGGAGGGGAGGAACATCGGGTCTCGCTCTATGCGGATGATTTGTTGTTGTATGTGGCAGACCCGGAGGGGGGAATGCCGGAGGTAATGGGGATACTAGCGGAGTTCGGGGACTTTTCGGGATATAAATTAAATCTGGGGAAAAGTGAGGTCTTTGTAATACACCCGGGAGACCAAGGGGAGGGAATTGGGAGGCTCCCCTTCAAAAGAGCAGTTAAAAGTTTTAGGTATTTGGGGGTGCAGGTGGCAAAGAACTGGGGAACCCTACACAAGTTGAACTTTTCCAGACTGGTGGAGCAGATGGAGGAGGAGTTTAAGAGGTGGGACATGGTGCCGCTGTCGCTAGCAGGGAGGGTGCAGTCAGTTAAAATGACGGTCCTCCCGAGGTTCTTGTTTTTGTTCCAGTGTCTGCCCATCTTCCTCCCCAGGGCCTTTTTCAAGAAGGTAACGAGTAGTATCATGGGGTATGTGTGGGCACATGGCACCCCGAGAGTTAGAAGGGTCTTTTTGGAGCGGAGTAGGGATAGTGGAGGGCTGGCGTTACCCAACCTTTCCGGATATTACTGGGCGGCAAATACATCGATGGTACGAAAGTGGATGATGGAAGGGGAGGGGGCAGCCTGGAAGCGCATGGAGAGGGCGTCCTGCGGCAACATAAGCTTAGGGGCACTGGTAACGGCACCATGGCCGCTCCCTCCCACGAGGTATACCACGAGCCCGGTGGTGGCGGCCACCCTCAAGATCTGGGGGCAGTGGAGGCGACACAGGGGGGAAGTGGGAGGTCTGATAGGGGCACCACTAAGAGGGAACCACAGATTTGCGCCGGGAAACACAGGAGGGGGATTCCAGAGCTGGCAGAGGGCGGGTATTAGACAACTGAGGGACTTGTTTATAGAGGGGAGGTTTGCGAGCCTGGGAGAGCTGGAGGAGAAATTTGGGCTCCCCCCGGGGAACACGTTCAGGTACCTCCAAGTGAAGGCATTTGCCAGACGACAGGTAGCGGGGTTCCCCGCGCTCCCCGACAGGGGGGTGAGTGATAGGGTGCTATCAGGGGTCTGGGTCGGGGAGGGGAAGATCTCGGACATCTATAAGATTATGCAGGAGGTGGAGGAGGTACCAGTAGAGGAGCTGAAAGATAAGTGGGAGTTAGAGCTGGGGGAACAGATAGAGGACGGGACATGGGCAGACGCCCTGGAGAGGGTTAACTCGTCGTCGTCATGTGCGCGACTAAGTCTCATTCAATTTAAGGTACTGCATAGAGCCCACATGACGGGGACAAGGATGAGTCGGTTTTTCGGGGGTGAAGACAGGTGTATTAGATGTTCGGGAAGCCCTGCGAATCATGCACATATGTTTTGGGCATGTCCGGCACTGGAGGAGTTCTGGAAGGGGGTGGCAGGGACGGTGTCGAGAGTGGTGGGGTCCAGGGTCAAGCCAGGATGGGGACTTGCGATCTTCGGGGTTGGGGTGGAACCGGGGGTACAGGAGGCGAGGGAGGCTGGAATATTAGCCTTTGCGTCCTTGGTGGCTCGGAGGAGGATCCTGATTCAGTGGAGGGACGAAAGGCCTCCGAGTGTTAACACCTGGTTAAACGACATGGCAAACTTTATCCAACTGGAAAGGATCAAATTCGCCCTGAGAGGGTCGGTGCAGGGGTTTTCCAGGCGATGGCAACCCTTCCTAGACCTCTTGGATCAGAGATAGAAACCGAGGCCATGACAGCAGCAACCCGGGAGGGGAGGGGAGGGCGGGAGGGGGGGGGGGAGGGGGGGGGGGGGGGGGGAGGGGGGAAAACGACGAAGGAAGTACGGTAGCGGCGGTGGCACGGGCAAGGCCTGCCCGAGGACGCTGCTAGAAATGATAAGTTGGTCTGACTGTCGGTTCGCCGGCGGGGGGGGGGGGGGATTCTTTTTCTTTTCCTTGTTAAGTAGGGGGGTTTGACTTTGTTTTGTTATAATTTAAATGTAAATGTAGGGGGGGTTAAAATGATTGTATTTTGAAAAATTCAATAAAAATTATTTAAAAAAAAAAAAAAAAAAAAAAAGAAATTAAATCAGGGAGCATTTTTGTTTTTCACACAATGGCTGACGGAAGTCTGTAAGTCTCTTGAACATAGAACATACAGTGCAGAAGGAGGCCATTCGGCTCATCAGGTCTGCACTGACCCACTTAAACCCTCACTTCCACCCTATCCCCGTAACCTAATAACCCCTCCTAACCTTTTTGATGATGTGGAGATGCCGGCGTTGGACTGGGGTGAGCACAGTAAGAAGTCTTATAACACCAGGTTAAAGTCCAACAGGTTTGTTTCAAACACTAGCTTTCGGAGCACTGCTCCTTCCTCAGATGAAAGGGTGAAATTTGCTGGTTGTGAGAGGAATTTGCTGTTTGTCAACTGAGGAAGGAGCAGTGCTCCGAAAGCTCGTGTTTGAAACAAACATGTTGGATTTTAACCTGGTGTTGTAAACCTTTTTGATCACTAAGGGCAATTTATCATGGCCAATCCGCCTACCGTGCACATCCTTGGACTGTGGGAGGAAACCGGAGCACCCGGAGGAAACCCACGCAGACACTGGGAGAACGTGCAGACTCCGCACAGACAGTGACCTAGTGGGGAATCGAACCTGGGACCCTGGCACTGTAAAGCACAGTGCTGTCCACTTGTGCTACCATGCTGCCCACTAGATGGTAGATGCTTGGATATTTGGAGATTTTGATAGATGTTTGATATCTAGGGATATGGAGTTGAGGCTTGCAAATGGAGCTGAGATACCCTATCAGCCATGATGGAACTGAATGGTGGGGCACGTTGAATGGGCCAAATGACCTACTCCTGTTCATAAATTCGCAGAGGTACAATGGAATCAAATTCAGAATGGATATCATATTAGGTAGAGCAACACTGATCAACAGGGGCAGCAGGAGTCAAGGGGTGTGGAGGGGTTGGCAAGAAAGTGGAGCTAAGGTCAGGTCAGATCAGCCTTGATCTTATTAACTGGCAGAGCAGATTTGAGGGTCCTGTTTCTTAAGTTCTTTTGTAGATCTGTCTGATTAAACAGGATAGGCTGTTCATCTCCTTGCATCATATTTGGTAATAACCAAAAACTGAAATCATTTCTACTCAAGGCCAACATTGCCAGATCTTTCACTTCACACTTGCAGTCAATAGTGCAACTTATTCAAAATTGGGCTGTAAAACTAACCACAAACTCGGTAATGGGATCCCTGATCTCCAGTTTAACAACTGCCAAAGAGACTCAAAATACCCAGGAGCTTTTCAGAGCAATTATTTGCAGAAACGCTGAAGCAGAAAAAGAATGAATTTGTACTTATACCTTACCTCATCCCTCTGGGACATCTCCAAATGATTTTCAGCTGATTAATCATAGAACATACAGTGCAAAAGGAGATCATTCGGCCCATCGAGTCTGCACCGACCCACTTAAGCCCTCACTTCCACCCTATCCCCATAACCCAATACCCCCTCCTAACCTTATTGGACACTAAGGGCAATTTAGAATGGCCAATCCACCTAACCTGCACATCTTTGGACTGTTATTTGTGAAAGGTGGTCACAGTTACACAGGTTGAATGTCACAGCCAATTCACACATGGCAACCTCTCACAAACAGCAAATTTCACTCTTTCACCCTTCAAATTGGGTCTTGGGATCTTTTGTATCCACTTGAACAGTGGGTGGTAAACAGAGAGCAGTATCACTGACAGTGCAGCACTCTCTCAGTGCTGTCAGTATCTCTGACAGTGCAGCACTCTCTCAGTGCTGTCAGTATATCTGACAGTGCAGCACTCTCTCAGTGCTGTCAGTATCACTGACAGTGCAGCACTCTCTCAGTGCTGTCAGTATCACTGACAGTGCAGCACTCTCTCAGTGCTGTCAGTATCACTGACAGTGCAGCACTCTCTCAGTGCTGTCAGTATCACTGACAGTGCAGCACTCTCTCAGTGCTGTCAGTATCTCTGACAGTGCAGCACTCTCTCAGTGCTGTCAGTATCACTGACAGGGCAGCACTCTCTCAGTGCTGTCAGTATCACTGACAGTGCAGCACTCTCTCAGTGCTGTCAGTATCTCTGACAGTGCAGCACTCTCTCAGTGCTGTCAGAATCACTGACAGTGCAGCACTCTCTCAGTGCTGTCAGTATCACTGACGGTGCAGCACTCTCTCAGTGCTGTCAGTATCACTGACGGTGCAGCACTCTCTCAGTGCTGTCAGTATCACTGACGGTGCAGCACTCTCTCAGTGCTGTCAGTATCACTGACAGTGCAGCACTCTCTCAGTGCTGTCAGTATCACTGACAGTGCAGCACTCTCTCAGTGCTGTCAGTATCACTGACAGTGCAGCACTCTCTCAGTGCTGTCAGTATCACTGACGGTGCAGCACTCTCTCAGTGCTGTCAGTATCACTGACAGTGCAACACTCTCTCAGTGCTGTCAGTATCACTGACAGTGCAGCACTCTCTCAGTGCTGTCAGTATCACTGACGGTGCAGCACTCTCTCAGTGCTGTCAGTATCACTGACGGTGCAGCACTCTCTCAGTGCTGTCAGTATCACTGACGGTGCAGCACTCTCTCAGTGCTGTCAGTATCACTGACGGTGCAGCACTCTCTCAGTGCTGTCAGTATCACTGACAGTGCAGCACTCTCTCAGTGCTGTCAGTATCTCTGACAGTGCAGCACTCTCTCAGTGCTGTCAGTATCACTGACAGTGCAGCACTCTCTCAGTGCTGTCAGTATCACTGACAGTGCAGCACTCTCTCAGTGCTGTCAGTATCTCTGACAGTGCAGCACTCTCTCAGTGCTGTCAGTATCACTGACAGTGCAGCACTCTCTCAGTGCTGTCAGTATCTCTGACAGTGCAGCACTCTCTCAGTGCTGTCAGTATCACTGACAGTGCAGCACTCTCTCAGTGCTGTCAGTATCACTGACAGTGCAGCACTCTCTCAGTGCTGTCAGTATCACTGACAGTGCAGCACTCTCTCAGTGCTGTCAGTATCACTGACAGTGCAGCACTCTCTCAGTGCTGTCAGTATCACTGACAGTGCAGCACTCTCTCAGTGCTGTCAGTATCACTGACAGTGCAGCACTCTCTCAGTGCTGTCAGTATCACTGACAGTGCAGCACTCTCTCAGTGCTGTCAGTATCACTGACAGTGCAGCACTCTCTCAGTGCTGTCAGTATCACTGACAGTGCAGCACTCTCTCAGTGCTGTCAGTATCACTGACAGTGCAGCACTCTCTCAGTGCTGCACCGATGGGTCAGTCCAAACTATCTTCTCAAATTCTGCAGTAGAACCATAAACCCTTAACCTTCTGACTCAGAGTCAAGCATGCTACCAGCGAGGCAAGCTAATTTCCCATTTCTAAAACGGTGCTAGATCATGGGCGCGATTCTCCGCAAATGCGGAGAGTCATGAAGGCTGCCGTGAAACCGGCCGTGTTTCACGGCAGCCTCCGCGCCCCCTCCCGGGACCCGATTCTGCTCCCCAGTCGGGGCTAGCAGTGGGGCCCCGTGAACCTCGGCATCGCAGGCTTAGCGAACTTCGCTAAGCCCACGCACCAAGGTTAACGGCGGCATGCGCGGATGACGTCAGCCGCGCATATGCGTGAAACCCGTGCATGCGCGGGCCGTTATGCCCCTCAGCCGCCCTGCGGATTGATCCAGCGGGGCGGCGGAGGAACAAAGAGTGCGCGGGGTTCGGACCCGCTGCCCTCGATCGGTGCCCAACGATTGCAGGCCCATGCCACCCTTGGCACGGCCGTGGTGCGGCCGTGCCAATCGGTGGCATGGTTCTCCAGAACGGCACTTTGCGGCTGTTTTCACGAACTGTGAGAGCAGGTGTGTTGGAGTTCGTGAAAACGGCCGTAAAGGCCTGGGAAATCGGCCCATCGGCTAGGGGAGAATCGCTGCTCGCCATAAAAAACGGCGAGCAGCGATTCGTGTCGTGGGGCGGCCGTGGGGGGGGGGGGGGGGGGGGGGGGGGGGGGAGAAGAGCGGGAGGTCGGGAAAAATGTCGGGAAGGCCCTCCCGCTATTCTCCGACCCGTCGTGGGGGGCGGAGAATCGCGCCCCATGTCTCCAGTACTGAAAAACTGAGAATGTAATTTTTACTTGGAACTACTTCCATTATGACAACAGGTATCATGCTCTTCCAGCTTCAGAATAATTGTGCAAAGCAGAGGATGCATTAAAAAGCTATTTTCGTCTAACTCACAGCGGCTGGGCAGGAATCCCTGCCCTTGTTGTGCTCTTTGAAAGAGATATCCAATTAATCCCACTCCTTTGATTTTTTTTCCCAAGACTCGGGATAATTTTCTTTTTCAAGTATTTATCCAATTTGCTCCTACAAGTTTCCATTGAATCAGTGACCCCCCCTCACCCTCACCCCCTTTCAGTCAGATCCCTGATCAGAACACTCACTCCATCCTTCATTTCATCTCTTCTGCCGATTATCTTAAATCTGTGTTCATTAGTTGCCGACCTTCCTGTTACTAAAACCGTTTTCTATTGTTTACGCTCAAGCCCTTTGCAACTTTCCAACAATCTCCATTTAGTCTTGAGGTAAATATGCCTGGTAATAAATACCGGAGCTGTCAAATATTCACATTCACCAGAAGCAGCAAGTCCTCACCAATCATGAGCCTCGCTTGCTGGTACAAGGTATCATCTGAATCGTGGGCGTTGTACATCCTTGACAGGATAATATTCCAATAAATAACCCAGGTCACGGGAAAATGGTCAGAATTTCATGCCAAAAACAACGCCGGGAACTCCAGGATTGCAAAAAAAAAAGAGGAATCACGCATATTCTGCCAATGCTGACCTGTGAGTCGGATCCTGCGGTGTGCCTTGCCCAGTGATATGCAATAACAAGTGTATGTGGGCAGCACGGTGGCCTAGTGGTTAGCACAACCGCCTCACGGCGCTGAGGTCCCAGGTTCGATCCCGGCTCTGGGTCACTGTCCGTGTGGAGTTTGCACGTTCTCCCCGTGTCTGCGTGGGTTTCGCCCCCACAACCCAAAAATGTGCAGAGTAGGTGGATTGGCCACGCTAAATTGCCCCTTAATTGGAAAGAATAATTGGCTAATCTAAATTTATAAAAAAAAAAAATAACAAGTGTATGTGTAAATGTGTATAGCCTCCGACCAGTAGGTGTCAGACAAGTAGTAGCATGTGACACTGGAGCCGGGGGGGGGGGGGGGAGTCTAGCTCACAAGGCTAAATCGCTGGCTTTTAAAGCAGACCAAGCAGGCCAGCAGCACGGTTAGATTCCCGTACCAGCCTCCCCGGACAGGCGCCGGAATGTGGCGACTAGGGGCTTTTCACAGTAACTTCATTGAAGCCTACTCATGACAATAAGCGATTTTCATTTCATCATGGTCACAATGGGAAACCCCATTGGCCGCCTGGTGGGACAGAGGATCCCGCTGCTGGCGGGTGCGTGCCGTACTGGATAACGGGTGCGGCTGGACGGAGACCCCTGCCTCGGATTTTTACCGAATTGGAATTTCACCATCTGCCGTGCTGGGGTCCGCCCACGGGTCCCGAATACTTGGTCTCTGGATTATTAGTCCCGTGACAATACCGCCGTCTCCGCGATTGGCCTCCCTCCAGTGTGGTAGCCGTTCTGTGATGCTGTCCAAATCGTCCACGTTTACACTCCCAATGCACTGTGTTGGAATGGTGCCGAGAGCTGCTTGGCTCTGCTGGACAGAATTTCCACACAACTGGTTCCGAACAATGATTTCCGGACTGCAGAGGTTCTGGCGTATCCGGCTGCCTGGCAGTTGCTTTCGATCATGTGACAATGACAGAAGCCAACCTGGCAGCCCGATAAGAAGACTGTTTGCGTGGAATTGGTGTCTAGAATTTGTTGTTCTGGAGTTGCAGGTTTTATTGATTGTTCGTGTTCGCTGACTGTACTTGCCATCTGAATAAAGGGGTGAGTGCTGAGGTAGCAACAACTGGAGAAAAGTCGGGGAAATGGGAGGAACAAAAGAAGATGTGCAGTTTAATATTTAATTCAAAGGTTCTCCAATTCCAGATGCTTTGCAGTTTTTGGAAATGGATGTTAGCTGTGTATCTGAGGCAGCACGGTAGCATTGTGGTTAGCACAATTGCTTCACAGCTCCAGGGTCCCAGGTTCGATTACGGCTTAGGTCACTGTCTGTGCGGAGTCTGCACATCCTCCCCGTGTGTGCGTGGGTTTCCTCCGGGTGCTCCGGTTTCCTCCCACAGTCCAAAGATGTGCAGGTTAGCTGGGTTGGCCGTGATAAATTGCCCTTAGTATCCAAAATTGCCCTTAGTGTTAGGTGGGGTTACTGGGTTATGGGGATAGGGTGGAGATGTTGACCTTGAGTAGGGTGCTCTTTCCAAGAGCCGGTGCAGACTCGATGGGCCGAATGGCCTCCTTCTGCACTGTAAATTCTATGTTCTATGTTCTATCCGGTCCATCGCCAAGAGTGGTTCAGTAGTAACACCACAGACCAAGCTGGCTGGGTCCTAAAGGACGTAGCCAGGAGACAGTGTCTGCAACAGATGATGATGGAACTAAAAAATAGGGAAAACTCTACTTGAGCTCGTCCTCGCCAACCTGCCTGTCGCAGATTCATCGTCCCATGACAGCAGAAGTCGGAATGAGGACCACACTGGCCTTGTAGAGATAAAGTCCCGTCCTCACATTGAGGATACCCTCCATCCTGTTGTGTGGCACTACCACCGTGCTCAATGGGATAGACTCCAAACACATTTAGCTGCTTAAGACTGGGCATCCCTGAGGCGCTGTAGACCATCAGCAGCAGTAGAATTGTATTCAGCCACAATCTGTAACCTCATGGCCGGGAATATCCCCCACTCCACCATTACCACTAAGCCAGGGGATCAACCCGGGTTCAATGAAGGGTGCAGAAGGACATGCCAGGACCAACACCAGGCATACCTAAAAAATGAAGTGTCAGCCGAGTGAAGCTGCAGCACTGGACTACCTGCATGCCAAGCAGCATAAGAAGCAAGTAACAGACAGGGCTAAGAAATTCCACAACCAAGGGATCAGATCTCAGCTCTGCAGTCCTGCCACATCCAGTCATGAATGGGGGTGGACAATTAAACAACTCACTGGAGGAGGAGGAGGTTCCCCAACCTCAATGATGGGAGATGCCCAGCACATCAGTGCAAAAGACAAGGCTGAAGCATTTGGGAAAAAAGCTCTTGAGCCAGAAGTGCTGAGTGGATGATCCATTTTGGTTCTTCCAGCAGTCCCCAGCATCACAGATGTCAGTCTTCAGCTAACACGATTCACTCCACGTGATATTAGGAAATGGCTGAAGGCACTGGATACTGCAAAGGCTACAGGCTCTGAAAATATTCCGGCAATAGTCCTGAAGGCTTGTGCTCCAGAACTTGCCGCACCCGTAGACAAGCTGTTCCAGTACAGGTACACTGGCATCTATCCGGGCAATGTAGAAAATTGCCCAGGTGTGTCCTGTACACAAGGAATAGAACAAATCCAACCCAGTCAAATACCACCCTATCAGTCTACTCTCCATCATCAGAAAATTGATGGAAGGACTCAACAGCAGTGCTATCAAGTGGTACGTGCTCAGTAGCAACCTGCTCACGGACACTCATAGAACATAGAACAGTACAGCACAGAACAGGCCCTTCGGCCCTCTATGTTGTGCCGAGCAATGATCACCCCACTCAAACCCACGTATCCACCCTATACCCGTAACCCGAACAACCCCCCCTTAACCTTACTTTTTAGGACACTACGGGCAATTTAGCATGGCCAATCCACCTAACCCGCACATCTTTGGACTGTGGGAGGAAACCGGAGCACCCGGAGGAAACCCACGCACACACGGGGAGGACGTGCAGACTCCGCACAGACAGTGACCCAGCCGGGAACCGAACCTGGGACCCTGGAGCTGTGAAGCATTTACGCTAACCACCATGCTACCGTGCTGCCCTCAGTTTGGGTTCCACCAGGGTCACTCAGCTCCTGACCTCATTAGAGCCTTGGTTCAGTCGTGTACCGCAGGGATCAGTTCTGGGTCCTCTGCTGTTTGTGATTTTCATTAACGACTTGGATGAGGGAGTTGAAGGGTGGGTCAGTAAATTTGCAGATGATACGAAGATTGGTGGAGTTGTGGATAGTGAGGAGGGCTGTTGTCGGCTTCAAAGAGACATAGATAGAATGCAGAGCTGGGCTGAGACGTGGCAGATGGAGTTTAACCCTGACAAGTGTGAGGTTGTCCATTTTGGAAGGACAAATATGAATGCGGAATACAGGGTTAACGGTAGGGTTCTTGGCAATGTGGAGGAACAAAGAGATCTTGGGGTCTATGTTCATAGATCTTTGAAAGTTGCCACTCAAGTGGATAGAGCTGTGAAGAAGGCCTATGGTGTGCTAGCGTTCATTAGCAGAGGGATTGAATTTAAGAGCCGTGAGGTGATGATGCAGCTGTACAAAACCTTGGCCAGGCCACATTTGGAGTACTGTGTGCAGTTCTGGTCACCTCATTTTAGGAAGGATGTGGAAGCTTTGGAAAAGGTGCAGAGGAGATTTACCAGGATGTTGCCTGGAATGGAGAGTAGGTCATACGAGGAAAGGTTGAGGGTGCTACGCCTTTTCTCATTAGAACGGAGAAGGATGAGGGGCGACTTGATAGAGGTTTATAAGATGATTAGGGGAATAGATAGAGTAGACAGTCAGAAACTTTTTCCCCGGGTGGAACACACCATTACAAGAGGACATAAATTTAAGATAAATGGTGGAAGATATAGAGGGGATGTCAGAGGTAGGTTCTTTACCCAGAGAGTAGTGGGGGCATGGAATGCACTGCCTGTGGAAGTAGTTGAGTCGGAAACGTTAGGGACCTTCAAGCGGCTATTGGATAGGTACATGGATTTGGGTCGAGTAATGGAGTGTAGGTTAACTTCTTAAGGGCAGCACGGTAGCATTGTGGATAGCACAATTGCTTCACAGCTCCAGGGTCCCAAGTTCGATTTCGACTTGGGTCACTGTCTGTGTGGAGTCTGCACATCCTCTCCGTGTGTGCGTGGGTTTCCTCCGGGTACTCCGGTTTCCTCCCACAGTCCAAAGATGTGCAGGTTGGGTGGATTGGCCATGTAAAATTGTCCAAATTCTTTGATTAACCAAGGACAAAAGTTCGGCGCAACATGGTGGGCCGAAGGGCCTGTTCTGTGCTGTATTTCTCTCTCAAAAAAAAAGAGCTGAATGCCAGAGGTGAGGTGAGAGTGACTGCCCTTGACATCAAGGCAGCATTTGACCAAGTATGGCATCAAGGAGTCTTTAGCAAAACTGGAGTCAATGGGAATTGGGGAAAACTCTCCGCTGGTTGGAGTCATACCTGGCACAAAGATGGTTGTAGTGGTTGGAGGTCAATCATCTCAGCTCCAGGACAGCACTGCAGGAGTTCCTCAGGATAGTGTCCTAGGCCCATCCATAAGACCACAAGACCAGAAGACACAGGAGCAGAATTAGGCCATTCAGCCCATCGAGTCTGCTCTGCCATTCATGGCTGATATGTTTCTCATCCCCATTCTCCTGCCTTCTCCTCATAACCCCTGATCCCCTTATTATTCAAGAACCTATCTATCTCTGTCTTAAAGACACTCAGTAATTTGGCCTCCACAGCCTTCTGTGGAAAAGAGTTCCACAGATTCACCACCCTCTGGCTGAAGAAATTCCTCCTCATCTCATTTTAAAGGATCATCCCTTCAGTCTGAGATGGTGTCCTCTGGATCGAGTTTTTCCTACAAGTGGAAACATCCTCTCCATGTCCACTCTATCCAGGCCTCGCAGTATGCTGTAAGTTTCAATAAGATCCCCCCTCATCCTTCTAAACTCCAACGAGTACAGACCCAGAGTCCTCAACCATTCCTCATTCTTGTGAACCTCCTCTAGACCCTTTCCAAGACCACCATATCCTTCCTTAGATATGGTGCCCGAAACGGCACACAATACTCCAAATGGGGTCTGACCAGAGACTTATACAGCCTCAGAAGCACATCCCCACTCCTGTAATTCTAGCTCTCTCGACATGAATGCTAACATTGCATTTGCCTTCCTAACTGCCGACTGAACCTGCACGTTCACATTAAGAGAATCTTGAACTAGGACTCCTAAGTCCCGTTGTGCTTCTGATTTCCTCGGCCTTTTTCCATTTAGAAAATAGTCTTTGCCTCCATTCTTCCTACCAAAGTGCATAACATTACACTTTGCCACATTGTATTCCTTCTGCTACTTCTTTGCCCACTCTCCTAGCCTGTCCAAATCCTTCTGCAGCCCCCTTGCTTCCTCAATACTACCTGTCCTTCTACAGATCTTTGTATTATCTGCAAACTTAGCAACCGTGCCTTCAGTTCCTTCCTCCAGATCATTAATGTATATTGTGAGATGTGATCCCAGCACAGACCCCTGAGGCACACCACTAGTCACCAACTGCCATCCTGAAAAAGACCCCTTTATCCCCACTCTCTGCCTTCTGCCTGTCAGCCAATCCTCTATCCATGCCAGGATCATACCCTTAACACCATGGGTTCTTAACTTATTTAACAACCTCCTATATGGCACCATGTCAAAGACCTTCTGGAAATCTAAATAAATCACGTCCACTGGTTATCCGTTGTCTAACTTCCTTGTTACTTCCTTATAGATTTCTTCAACTGCTTCATCAATGACATCCCTTCCATCATAAGGTTAGATGGGGGATGTTCGCAGGTGACTGCATAATGGCCAGTACCATTCGTGACTCAGATAATGAAGCAGTCCATGTCCAAATGCAGCAAGACCTGGACAATATCCAGGCTTGGGCTGATAAGTGGCAAGTTACATTCATGCCACACAAGTACCAGCCAATGACCATCTCCTACCAGAGAGAATCTAACCACCGGCCCTTGACATTCAATGGCATTACCATCGCTGAATCCCCCATAATCAACATCCTGGAGGTTGCCATTGATCAGAAACTAAACTGGACAGGGCTGGTTTAGCTCACAGGGGCTGGTTTAGCTCACTCGGCTAAATCGCTGGCTTTTAAAGCACACCAAGCAGGCCAGCAGCACGGTTCGATTCCCGCACCAGCCTCCCCGGACAGGCGCTGGAACACAGCCTCCACAGATCCAGAGTACCCAACACACCATGGTACCAGTACGTGATGTTAGAGTTTAAGAGACCAACCTTCAAGTGATCTGCCTTTGACCAGCAATCGGCCATCCTGCAGTACGGACAGCGTCCGCCCCCCACCGCCGTTCCGCATCACCGGTAACCTCGGTGCCAACTGGAAAACCTTTAAACAACGATTCCAGCTGTACCTTGAAGCCACAGACCTGGAAGCTGCTTCAGACGCCAGGAAGATTGCTCTCTTCCTTTCCACGGCCGGGGACCACGCCATCCATATCTTCAACTCTCACTTTTGCTGAAGGTGAAGACAAGTCCAAATTCAAGACAGTCCTGCTCAAATTTGACAGTCACTGTGACATCGAGGTAAATGAAAGTTTGGAGCACTATGTCTTCCAACAGCGTCTGCAGGGTAAGGATGAACCTTTTCAATCTTTTACAACCCACCTTCGCATCCTCGCGCAATCCTGCAATTACAGCTCCACCTCCAATTCGATGATCCACGACCAGATTGTTTTCGGTACGCAATCGGACCCCTTTCGCCAGCAGCTCCTCAAAGTTAAACAGCTCACCCTTGCTATAGCCATCGAGACCTGCGTTCTGCATGAACACGCCACTAACCAATACTCGCACATTCAAGTGGCTGAAACGGCGCGGCAAGGTCCCCACGAGGCAGAGCGGGTGCAAGTGATCAAGCAACTCCAGGGCCTCAGCCTGGATGAGGGCGGCCATTTCGCGCGCTTTTCACGGCCTCCCGCGCTTGCGCGCACTGACCGAGGGGACGGCGACGCCGAAGATCGCACTGCGCAGGCGTGCACCATGCACGACCGCACCGCACATGCGCGGTGGCGCACCGAGCATTCTGACGTCACGACGTGCGGCAACCGTGGCTCCGCCCACTTAAAGCGGCAATGTCCTGCAAAATCCCGACGCTGCCTACAATGTGGCAAGCTTGGCCACTATGCTGCCTTATGCAGGTCTGTTCAACCTACTACCTCTCGTCGCTCCAACCAGCCATGCAGGGACGTCTGAGCCATCCAACCACCGGTCACCAATTCCGACTCCGACTTGATTCTGGACCTGGACACCGAGGACCCTAAAGCATCATTTTGGGTGGGCATCATTAACAAACACAAGATGCCCCCGAAGACAAAAGTCAAGTCTCTCCCAATATTCAGCATTGATCCGGACGACAAGTGGTGTGCCACCCTCACAGTCAACCGATCCCGAATCCGATTCCGCCTGGACACCGGCGCTTCAGCCAACCTCATTGCACAGTCTGACCTCGAAAGCCTCCATGTCGAGCCGACCATCCTGCCATCAGCCTGCCAGCTTCTGGACTATAATGGTAATGCCATTGCTGCCAGTGGCTCTTGCCAGCTTGAAGTGTCGCACCGGTCATTAAAGGCTAACCTGCCATTTGAAATAGTGGGATCTTCCAAAGCCTCCCTGCTTGGTGCTCAAGAATGCAAACTCCTAAACCTTGTCCAAAGGGTTCATTCCCTGTCACCTGCTGACGCTTCCGCATCTCAGGATGCTGACTTTCGGACACAGCTGGACGCCATCATCAACTGATACCACGGTGTATTTGAGGGCATGGGCACACTCCCATGTTCTATAAAGGCGTAGTGTGGGTTCGAGTGTAGCAGTAGTACCTTCTCTACTAGTGGGTCCGTTTTATGTGTCCGGACGTGCTTCCGGAGGAGAACCCAGCCCGTTGTCCTCAACCAAGATGGGGGCGAAGCCACTGTGGTAGGGGGCTTTCCCTAGGGAAAACAAACAATCACTCGTGAGGGGTCTGATTAGTGGCCGTACACAGGAGGGACCTAATAGCATGGAGCGCATCGGGGAGGACCTCCTGCCAGTGGGAGATCGGCAGATTCCTGTACCGTAGGATCAGTAGGACGGTCTTCCAGACAGTCGCGTTCTCCCTCTCCACCTGCCCGTTCCCCCTGGGGTTATAACTGGTAGTCCTGCTCGAGGCGATGCCCTTGTCGAGCAGGTACTGACGCAGCTCGTCGCTCATGAAGGACGAACCCCTGTCGCTGTGGATGTAGCTGGGGGAGCCGAACAGGGTGAAGACACTGTGCAGGGCTCTGATGACTGTGTGGGAGGTCATATCGGGGCACGGGATAGCAAATGGAAAACGGGAGAATTCATCTCTGACGTTGAGGAAGTACACATTACGATTGGTCGAGGGGAGGGGCCCTTTGAAATCGATGCTCAGGCGTTCAAAGGGCCGTGAAGCCTTTACCAGGTGGGCCTTGTCTGGTCTATAGAAGTGCGGTTTGCAGTCCGCGCAGATCGGGCAGTCCCTGGTGATGGCTTTTACCTCCTCGGTGGAGAAAGGCAGATTTCGGGCTTTGATGTAGTGGGCGAGCCGGGTGACCCCCGGGTGGCAGAGGTCATTGTGGATAGCCTGTAATCGGTCGTCTTGCGCGCTGCCGCATGTGCCGCGGGACAGGGCATCTGGGGGCTCGTTGAGCTTCCGTGGTCGATATATGATGTCATAATTATAGGTGGAGAGTTCGATCCTCCACCTCAAGATCTTATCGTTTTTTATTTTGCCCTGTTGCGAGTTGTCGAACATGAAGGCAACCGATCTCTGGTCGGTGATGAGGGTGAACCTCCTACCTGCGAGGTAGTGCCTCCAGTGCCGTACGGCTTCCACAATGGCTTGAGCTTCTTTTTCGACTGAGGAGTGTCGAAGTTCTGAAGCGGAGAGGATTCGGGAGAAGAAAGCTACAGGTCTCCCTGCCTGGTTCAGAGTGGCAGTGAGAGTGACCTCTGAGGCGTCGCTCTCCACCTGAAAGGGGACAGATTCATCCACCGCCCGCATGTTGGCTTTGGCGATGTCCTACTTGATGCAGTTGAAGGCCTAGCGGGCCTCGGCTGACAGTGGGAAGAGTGTGGTCTTAAATAGTGGGCGGGCTTTGTCCGCAGACTGGGGGACCCACTGAGCGTAATAGGAGAAAAATCCAAGGCACCTCTTGAGGGCCCCGGAACAATGAGGGCGAGGGAGTTGTAAGAGGGGGCGCATACGGTCCGGGTCAGGCCCCAGGACCCCGTTTTCTACGACAAAGCCGAGGATGGCTAGTCTGGTTGTGCAGAAAATGCATTTCTCCTTATTGTATGTGAGGTTTAGTTTTTGGGAGGTTTGGAGAAATCGGTGGAGGTTGGCGTCGTGGTCCTGCTGGTCATGCCACAGATGGTGACGTTATCCAAAAACGGAAACGTGGCCCGCAGCCCGTACTGGTCCACCATTCGGTCCATTGCTCGTTGGAACACCGAGACCCCATCGTGACGCCAAAGGGGACCCGGAGGAAATGGAAGAGGCGGCCATCTGCCTCGAACGCCGTGTAGTGGCGGTCCTCCGGTCGGATTGGGAGCTGGTGGTAAGCAGACTTCAGATCCACCATGGCGAAGATGCGGTACTGGGCGATCTGGTTGACCATGTCTGCAATTCGGGGGAGGGGGTACGCATCGAGGTGCATGAACCAGTTAATGGTCAGGCTGTAATCAACCACCATCCGGAACTTTTCCCCGGTCTTGACGACCACCACCTGAGCTCTCCAGGGGCTATTACTGGCCTTTATGACTCCCTCACGTAGGTGCCTCTGGACTTCGGCTCTGATAAATACCCTGTCCTGCAGGCTATACCGCCTGCTGCGAGTGGCTACGGGTTTGCAGTTAGCAGTGAGATTAGCGAAGAATGGAGGGGGGTCAATGTTTAGAGTCGCTAAGCTACATATAGTGAGAGGGGGTCGGGGTCCAACGAAGCTGAGTGTGAGGCTTCTAAGATTGCATTGAAAATCGAGCCCGAGTAGGAGGGGGGCGCAGAGGTCTGGGAGTACGTACAACTGGAAGTTAGAGTAGTTGGTGCCCTGTATTGTTAATGTCGCAACGGTGCGCCCTTGTATTTGAACCGAGTGCGATCCCGAGGCGAGGGAGATAGTTTGCCGTGCAGGGAAGATAGGGAGCGAACAGCGTCTTACCAGGTCTGGATGAACGAAGCTCTCGGTGCTCCCGGAGTCGAAGAGGCACGGTGTCTTATATCCGTTGACCTGAACGAATATCATTGAGCTTCTGAGGTGCTTTGGCCGTGACTGGTCCAAAGTGACTGCGTTGAGTTGCGGGTAGTCGGCGGCTCGATCAGCTGTGCTGGAGTGGCCCCGTGATGACTGTCCGCGGAGGTTGTAGTCGTCGATATGAACATCGGGTGATGGCCAAGATGGTGGCCCCCGTTGATCGCATGTGGTGAGTGATGAAGAAGATGGCGTCCAAGATGGCCGCCCCCGTGGATCACATGGGGCGGGCGGTGAGGAAGATGGCGCCAATGCTACACTAAGGACCAAACTTCTAGAATAACAAAAAGAGAGTCTCCAATACTCAGCAGATCAGGCAGCCTCTGGGAAGAGAGAAACATAGTCTCCGGCTGGAATTCTACTGCCCACTGACTCCGGGAGTGCACTGACAGGTAAAATCAGGTGGGTTAGCAAGGGCACCATGTCTGTCACTTATCTTCCCCCCCCCCCCCCCCCCCCCCCCCCCCGGTATTTTACCACAAGAAGTCTTACAACACCAAGTTAAAGTCCAACAGGTTTGTTTCAATCACTAGCTTTCAGAGAGTTGCTCCTTCCTCAGGTGAATGAAGAGATAGGTTCCAGAAACACATAGACACGATACTTTGAATGTGAGTCTCTGCAGGTAATTAAGTTGTTACAGGTCCAGATGGAGCAGGTTAAAGAGGTGTGAATTGTCTCAAACCAGGGCAGTTGGTAGAATTTCGCAAGCCCAGGCCGGATGGTGGGGGATGAATGTAATGCGACATGAATCCATGGTCCTGGTTGAGGCCGTCCTCACGTGTGCGGAACTTGGCTACTTGGCGACAATGCAGAATCTCCAAGCAGAAACTTGTAGCCCAGTTCCGCACACATGAGTACGGCCTCAACCGGGACCTGGGATTAATGTTGCATTACAGTCACCAGTCCACAGCCGGCATCTCCACGTCATGGTATTTTACCAGCCGTGGAGTATGCTTGAATAACGTGACGAGCCCGACTGTGTGCCTCACGGTAGCATGGTGGTTAGCATCAATGCTTCACAGCTCCAGGGTCCCAGGTTCGATTCCCGGCTGGGTCACTGTCTGTGTGGAGTCTGCACGTCCTCCCCGTGTGTGCGTGGGTTTCCTCCGGGTGCTCCGGTTTCCTCCCACAGTCCAAAGATGTGCGGGTTAGGTGGATTGGCCATGCTAAATTGCCCGTAGTGTAAGGTTAATGGGGGGGATTGTTGGGTTACGGGTATACGGGTTACATGGGTTTAGGTAGGGTGATCATTGCTCGGCACAACATCGAGGGCCGAAGGGCCTGTTCTGTGCTGTACTGTTCTATGTTCTATGTTCTATGTGTGCTCGCATGGGTGTGAGCCTTTCCGGGCACCCTTACTCAATGGAAGATTCCTCGTTGGTACTGGCCTCCCTTCCTTGAACCTTGCCCCCCTCCCCCCACTGGCCTCCCAACTGCACAGCCCCCCACCCCCCGCAACTCCCCCAACCCTCACTAGGACCTGAGTAGCTAACTCTGGTGAGGCCAACCCGCTGACCTTCGACCCTGGTCTCCATCTCTGCCTCTGCCGTGGAACTAACAGCAATGCCAGCAGTGACCACTGCTCCAGGTGGCGCTGCTGGGACTGCAGAGCTGGCCCCCGACTGCTCTTGGAGGCAGGGCAGCCCCCCCCCCCCCCCCCCCCCCCCCCTCACAAGGGCAAAAGCCATGACCTCAAGCCCGCTGACTGTAAAATCCAATCGTGGCTTCCTGGGCTGGCAGATTTAGGCCACAGCCTCCATGTCAAATTCAGCCCAATTTTCTGATGATACGTCATCGAGGCGAAACGTTCCTTCTGTCGGTCTCTTCACATACGGTTGTCCTGGCTTGCTTAATATTTTCCAAGAATTTATTTTCAAATATGCAGCACCTGCAGTGTTTTATTTTTGGACCAATCTTGGAGAGATAAATTGTTAATTAATCACTGCCCGATGAGATATGCTAAAACGGTCAGCAAGTAGAGGGCTGAGATGCTGACGTTCTTAGTAAATTCATTTATCAAGTGTAAACCTGCGAGACTGTACATGCAGCCAAAAAACATATATTTCCATTAATAGGACATAGTGCGGGCTGAATGATGATGGCTCCTCTTTCCCCGGCCAACTTTGTTTCAAGAGAACCTGTGTAATCTTGCCAGAGGAAGAGCAGCAATTGGCTACAAGGTTAGCGTTTATTCGACATGAAAGGCGGTGTCCTAGATGGAGGGCAGTTTTGTTTCCGCAAAACTTTATTCGTAACATATCGGAACGGAACATTGCAAGCATTTCAATGTGGCCGTCACAGAAAGTGCAACGATATTCATGTTTTCTCCCTACATCACGTTGATCGCTGAGGGGCTTCAATACTGTCAAAGAATCATCGCAGCCATTTCAAAATGGTCGTTGCAAATGGTGCAAAGGTACTTAAGTTGTCAGCATAGATCAAGTTGCACTCTGAGGTGCTTCCTTACAATTATGATACATGTAATATTCCAGACAGTTCATGCTGTGGATCTGTTGGCTGCAGCTAGAGACAGTCATTACTTGTAACAAAGTCTTTTTACCCACACAGAAAGATACCTTTATCTACAGGTGGTCTCCGCGACTTGTTTTAATTTATGTATATCTTTGTAATGAGACATATTTCTTTGTCATTTATTGATGATTTCAAATGTTTTGGAATTAAACCAAAGTAATGAGGCAACAAAGAGATTATTACTGCCTCAAGGAGCGCCACACACACTACATTAATTAGCTGCAGTTTACGAAGAACACGTGGGGGCTACACACCTTAACTTCATTTCAGAAAACTGGTATGCAAAGATTGTATAGGAACCCCCAACCAAATAGGCTAAGGCTGATTATTTTCATTAACCCGATGTGAGCTTCACCTTCAATCACCTGGAAATAAGCCTGTGCGATTCCAGCGTTATTCAAACTCCTCGGGCAGAATCTTGTGGAGGCGACAGAGACCTTGGGAGGGATTTTCCCATGCCCCTGCCAGCTGGATCAGTGGCGGGTAGTGGGGCGGGGGGATTTCGGCGAGAGGCACAAAAATCGGTCACAACCCTGTGTGAAATCACAGCGAGATCTTCCAATGTTGCCTGCCGTGGCTGATCAGGAATCTCGCTGGAGGCCGGCATGAGACCGATTTGCGTCCCACTAATGGATGCAGAAGAAGGCCTGAATGGAATCCTCCCCCACATCCGATTCTCCAGAATACCAGCGGGAAAACACACCGGAACACGTCTAGACCAATACGTGCAGAAGTCAGCACTTACGTGAAGAAGGCCTGGGGCTGCCTCCAAAATTTGGGATGGAGGCTGCCAGCAACCCTGAATCCTAGAACACCACAGCAGTGGGTGGGAGGAACATCTATAAGGTGGATCTTCCAGCTTCAGTGTCTTCGAGGAAATTCATCTTCCAGCCTCAGAGTATTCCTGGCGATCCATCTTCTTACTTCAATGGGGGGGGGGGGGGGTGTCTGACCCGGGGGGGGGGCTTCGCTGTGGCCTGGCCCGCGATCGGGGCCTACCGATTGGCTGGCTGACCTCTGGGGCTGGGCCCTTTTTGCTCCGCGCCGGCCCCTGTGGCCCTACGCCATGTTGCAGCGCGCATGCGCAGACCCACGATGCACATTTGACGTCGGTATTGGCAGCTGGAGCAGCGTGGGCCGCTCCAGTGCCGTGCTGGCCTCCTGTAGGGCTCGGAATAGCCGCTCCTGGGGGACTGTTGGCGCCATCGTAAAACGCGACGGCGTTTACGACAGCGTCAACACTTAGCCTCAAGATCAGTGAATCCCGTCCCCATCTCTGGAATCAATCTAGTGAACATCCTCTGAATTGCCTCCAATGCCACTACATCGTTCCTCAAATAAGGGGATCAAAGCTGTGCACAATCCTCCAGGTGCGGTCACACCAATGGCTTGTGCAGTTGCAACAACATTTCCTTACCTTTATATTCTATTCCTTTAGCTATAAATGTCAAAATTCCATTCGACTTATCTGAACAGTAGTTTTCCGCAATTCATGCACCGGGGCACCCAGATCCCTCTGCACCGGGGCACCCAGATCCCTCTGCACCAGGGCACCCAGATCCCTCTGCACCGGGGCACCCAGATCCTTCTGCACCAGGGCACCCAGATCCCTCTGCACCGGGGCACCCAGATCCCTCTGCACCGGGGCACCCAGATCCCTCTGCACCGGGGCACCCAGATCTCTCTGCACCGGGGCACCCAGATCCCTCTGCACCGAGACACCCAGATCCCTCTGCACCGAGACACCCAGATCCCTCTGCACCGAGACACCCAGATCCCTCTGCACCGGGGCACCCAGATCCCTCTGCACCGAGACACCCAGATCCCTCTGCACCGAGACACCCAGATCCCTCTGCACCGAGACACCCAGATCCCTCTGCACCGAGACACCCAGATCCCTCTGCACCGGGGCACCCAGATCCCTCTGCACCGGGGCACCCAGATCCCTCTGCACCGGGGCACCCAGATCCCTCTGCACCGGGGCACCCAGATCCCTCTGCACCGGGGCACCCAGATCTCTCTGCGCCGGGGCACCCAGATCCCTCTGCACCGGGGCACCCAGATCCCTCTGCACCGGGGCACCCAGATCTCTCTGCGCCGGGGCACCCAGATCCCTCTGCACCGGGGCACCCAGATCCCTCTGCACCGGGGCACCCAGATCCCTCTGCACCGGGGCACCCAGATCCCTCTGCACCGGGGCACCCAGATCCCTCTGCACCGGGGCACCCAGATCCCTCTGCACCGGGGCACCCAGATCCCTCTGCACCGGGGCACCCAGATCCCTCTGCACCGGGGCACCCAGATCCCTCTGCACCGGGGCACCCAGATCCCTCTGCACCGGGGCACCCAGATCCCTCTGCACCGGGGCACCCAGATCCCTCTGCACCGGGGCACCCAGATCCCTCTGCACCGGGGCACCCAGATCCCTCTGCACCGGGGCACCCAGATCCCTCTGCACTGGGGCACCTAGATCCCTCTGCACCGGGGCACCCAGATCCCTCTGCACCGGGGCACCCAGATCCCTCTGCACCGGGGCACCCAGATCCCTCTGCACCGGGGCACCCAGATCCCTCTGCACCGGGGCACCCAGATCCCTCTGCAATGGGGCACCTAAAAGTACCTCCCCATTTCGATAAGAATTTCCGACCAAAATGGATGACCTCACACTTATTCACGTTTTGCCACATTTTGGCCCATCACAGTGGTCCAAGATGGGTGTGGAGTACCAGAGATCCCAGTCGTCACCCCCGATGAGGAACGGGCCCTGGAGATCGAGGGGTTGTCCGAGGAGAGTGCAGTCACCGACAGCGAGGTTGGCCTGCACTGCAGAGGTGAGGATCCATTGTCCCTTCACCCATTTGACCCGTCTCATGTGAGGCATTCATTTCAGACAAAATGATCCTTCCCTCACACTGACCATGAGCGAAATTCTCCCCTACCCAGCGGGGCAGGGGGTTCCGGCATAGCGGAGTGGCGCCAACCACTCCGGCTTCGGGCCTCCCCAAAGGTGCAGAATTCTCTGCACCTTTTTGGGGCTAGGCCCGTGCCGGAGTGGCTCCCGCTCCGCCGACTGGCGCCAAAACTGGCGCCAACGGCCTTTGGCGCTACGCCGATCGGCGTAGGGGCTGGCCGAAAGGCCTTCGGCGGTCGGCGTTAGTCCGCGCATGCGTCGGAGCATCAGCGGCTGCTGACTTCACCACCGGCGCATGATCGGTGGAGGGGGTCTCTTCCGCCTCCGCCATGGTGGAGGCCATGGCGGCGGCAGAAGAAAAAGTGTGCCCCCATGGCACTGGCCCGCCCGCCGATCGGTGGGCCAGGCCACCGTGGGGGCACCCTCCGGGGTCCGATCACCCCGCGCCCCCCCAGGACCCCGGGGGCCCGCTCGCGCCGCCAATCCTGCCGGCACAGAGGTGGTTTAAACCACGTCGGCGGGAGAGGCCTGACAGCGGCGGGACTTCGGTCCATCGAGGGCCGTAAAATCGTCGCGGGGGCTCGCCGATTGGCGGGGCGCGACTTCCGCTCCCGCCGATTCCCGGGTGGCGGAGAATTCCGGCCACAGCGGGGGGAGGGATTTACGCTGGCCCCGGGCGATTCCCCAACCCTGCGGGGGGTCGGAGAATTCCGCCCCTTATGTCCATTGTCTCACAGGATCTCCATCTGATGGGGCCGGGCCATCTGGAGTCACCCCCCTGCCTGCCACCCAAGAAACCACCTTGGAGGAGATCTTCGAGTAGACCACCACCGAGACGTCACAGCTCTCATCCACACCTTCCACCAGCTCAGAGACACACACCTCGGTGAACAACATTAGTGGACGGGGTTCTGGGGGCACAGTCTGGTGAGCACCGCACAGTTGCTGATGCACATCAGGTGGAGGCAGGAACATCCAAGGGAGACATCTTTCGGAGATCTGCTGGATCCCAGGACTCAGCTGAGTCCCAGTTAGAAGCTGAGTCTCTGGTCAACGTTATCCCAGAGCTGATTCAGATGTTGGGACATGGCGGTGAGATTCAGGAGGGGATGTCCAGCGAATGCATAGCCGATTGGAGGAATTCCAAAGGCTGCTGGCGTAGGAGATGATGCCAACAATGCGTGGCACCGAGCTCATCACTGCGAGGGTGGTGACCATAGTGGAAAGCCTGAAGCACGAGGTCATCGTCTTGAATAGTGCTGCCTGAGACATGGCACAGGCAGTGACAACAATGGCTGAAGGCCTCCACATCATGTCCCAGTTGCTCAGGGACATGTCCCAGACGCAGGTGGACATTGACGAGGCACTCCAGAGCAAGGCCTAGTCACTGGGGAGCATCATTCAGGGCATCAACACCATGGTGCAGACAATGTGGAGGCACCAGGACTGGCAGAGCAAGATGACGCCGAAGCCCTGGAGCTCCCCCCAATTGCCCCTCTGTCCCATGGAGACCCCCAGCGACTACATGAGGTGCGCAGAGCCAGGGACTGTACGAGGGATTGTCAGCGGGCATCCAGCACCATTGTGCAGTTGGAAGAGTCTAACTGCGTGCAAGAGCGGGCGGTGGTGCCGACCATGCGTGCCACCCAGGCCAACACTGCACGGGTGGTATCCTTGGTGGAGGCCTTTGGGGCGAAGGTTTCGGTCATGGGTTAACATCTCTAAGGCCTGAACCAATCTGTGCAGGCACTGGCCGAGGTCCAAGACAGTGCTGCCCTATCACAGGCAGCCATGTCGCAGAGCCACCTGTTAATTGCAGCGGCGCTCCAGAGCGTGGTCACGTCACAGCGGGCCATGGCTGAGAGCATCGGCGGCTTTGACCAGGCGCTGGCCGATGTGGCACAGATACAGAGGGAGGTGGCCGGTCCCAGAGGGAGATGGCACAGTCACTGGGTAATGTGACACAAACCCAGAAGGCGGTGGCACAGTCAGTGGGTGATGTGGCGCAGTCCTGGGCGGAGGTGGCCCACTGCCTGTGCTCAATGGCCGCGAGCACGCAGACCCTAGTCGAGATACGAGTGTGCCTCCAGGACTGGCAGTGCCTGGAGGTGAAGGGCGAGCCTCAGGGGTTAGCTCTGTTCGCATCCCTGTTCCATGCAGTATCCCGGGTACAGTATAGTGATAGGGCACATATCTGTATATATTTGTTCACATTAAACATCTGTACACAACATTACAACCTATCTGGGTGTCAGAAAGGTGTGAGGGATGGGCTAGTCTGGGCTGGCAACAGACAGGACGCAGGGTGCAGGATGGGGGGGAATGGGTGGGTGCTGTGGGTGGCTTGGGCCAGGGAGCATAGTTCAGCCAGTGCTCACTGCTGTGGTGTCCCAACCCTGACCCCCCCACCCCCCCATCCCCGTCACCACCTCTGGCACCCCAGGGAATCAATGTGACCGTGTGATGGAATGGCCAGGGATGAAGGGATCACCCAGATGGATGGTGAAAAGTGGTACCGTGGCCAGGAGCCTGAAGTTGTCGTACGATGAGGCGCATCAGAGCTCTTCGCAGAGTGGGCTGTCATCATCCTCCATTCCATGGGCCAGACCCGCTTTCGCTGCCAACCTGGGGCCCACACCCCATAGTGAGGAAGGTAGGTATCGCGGAGGGGGTTGCCGGCGTGGGGCGGGGGGGGGGGGGGGGGGGGGGAGTGGAGGGTGCTCACGGAGGGAGTGACCCGGGTGGGGGTTGGAGGTGGGATAGGATGTCCGAGTTGTTGGCCAGGCCCCTTTGTCGGTGAACCTGGAGGCGATCAAAGGGTGCCGTGCGCATCGGCGCTGGCCCACACATTGTGCGGCCTCCCATGCCAACCCAGGCCCCATGTAGTGCCCATCCTTCCTTATAGGGCGCCCCGCACTCTCTCGATCACCCCTTGGATCCATGGCATCTCACCGATGGTGGCGAACCCCCCTGCCGGGGCATCTTGGTGGGCTCGGTGTCTGGGTGTTTGTTGGAATGAATGTATTGTGCCAACTGGGCATAAAGGGCCTCTTTGACAGCGCAGATGCACCTGTGCACCGAGCTCTGAGATTCCGGACAAGTCCCAACTCGGTGCCTGGAAAGACCCTGTGTCGTAAAGATCCAGGGAGACCATCACCTAGACGGCCACCGGGTGCGGGTGTCCTCCCCCATACCCACACAGTGCCAGGTGCGCCATGATCTGGCAGATATGTCGCACTGTCCCCCTGCTCAGCCGGAATCTTCAACAGCATGATCGGTCCGGCAGGTCCTCGAATGACAGGTGCTGCCAGCTCACTCAGGGCCTCATGAGGCTCCTCCTTCCCAACTCCTCCTCGGCCTGTCGGGCGGCTGGCTCTCCATCCTTACTGGCTGCCTCCTGTTGCTCCGGGGCAGGCTCCGCTGCTGCAGCTTCCTTCTCCTCGTGCAGCTCCAGCTCGTACAGCCACGGGGCATCCCCCAGGGCTGCGGCGACCAGCCGGAAGGCCACCAATGCTGGTTGAATTTCAGTATCCATTGTCTGCAGGAGGTGCAAGGCCGAAATATTAGCATGGTGCGTGCCCCCATGCCCAACCAGATCCAAGGGGCTACATGGTGGGCCCGGCTGGCACTGCAGCAACTGCGCCCGCATGCTGCCCCTCCTCCCTCCCCCATCTCTGCACCCTTGGCCCCGTCAGTGCCTGGCACATGGGGGCCTCTGGTCCTGGTGGCTGGTGCACTGTCACCTGGCACTGCCCTTGCCAGCAGTACACTGTTTTGGCGCCACCCTGTACGGGCTCATGTGGGCGTTGCCTTTGAGTGGGCCGCATGATGCACTACTGGCGGGTGGCGGCTGGTTGAGGGAAGGGGGTGTTGGTATGGCGGAGGGTGGAGTGGGGGGCTGGCTGCAGGGGGTGGTGGGGTGGGGGCACCCATATGGCTAGTGGCGCTCTGCAGAACCATGGGCCAAGGTGGGTGGTCAGTGGGGTGCGCAGCAAGATGTCTACCATGCAGGCTGTGGCAATGGTGGTCCGTGCCTGGACACCCCATCGTGTGGGAGGGGGGGGTCTCCCTGGCACCACGGCCCATCCCCTGGTCACTCCCCCTCCCCCCACACACTGGCGCTTGCAAGGCTTCCCCAACCCCATCCGCCAGCCAGTCCGATCAGTGTAGGATCGGCAACCCCCGGTCTCGCCTCTGTATGTCTTGCCTCCTCTCAGCGGCTACGCTGCCTGTTTCCTCATTTTTAAAAGCGCAAGCGAACCTCGTCGTCAGGATCTCCCCCGGCGGACGCGGAGGATCGCAGAGGCCCCGGAGAATACCGGGTCAAACCCACAATACTCATGGACGAAAAGCCCCCAGTCCCCCAACCCCCACCCCCGGTTCGGCCCTGGGGCGGCACCGGACCTGGAATGCTTCAGCTCCTGACCAAGCCCAATCCTCCAGGGCCCCCTCTCCCACTAGCCCCCCCCCCCCCTCCAGCACTGGAGCTGCAGACCCGAAAACAGAAGCGGCTACTCACCTCCTCAGTTCCTCTCAGCAGCCATTGCGCCATCTTCACGTGCTAAACTACACCCGTGTGATTTCTTGCTGGGAGGCCGTTACATTTGACTTCAATCTTGCTCGTGAGATAGAAATTCGTGCAAATTTCCATCAATGTTATGCTCGCCAAATTTGGGCAAGATCTGGAACTCACCAGCGGGAGCAAGCTGGTTAGATGGCAAACTGATTAGTGCCCGGCGCAAATCTCGATTTGTGCCTTTCCGTTACTTAATCACCGCACCCAGATCCACGGCGTGTGCAATGCGGTGGTTAAATCGTGCCCCATATCGCTTTCAAAGCACCAACGAATTACATTTATGCCACATCTGTAACGTGGTCAAATGTACCACGATGCTACACTGGAACTAAACCAATGAAGGAGGCATTCGCACAACTGGCCAAAAGTTGTAAGTTTGAAGGAATGTTTTAGAAATGGAAAGTGGGGTGGAGAGCTGAAGAGATTCAGGGAGGACATTTGACAGGTTAAGGCCTAGACAGCTGAAAGCCTGGATGACAATCGTGGAATGAAAGAAGTGGGAAAGGGTGGGAGATGTAGAAGAATCCAGAATTGGAGGAATGCGGAATTTGCCTTCCCACAATGGTTAAAACCATTCAGCAACGTACATTCGAAATGCACTCAATCATCACAACAATAAAACACTGGCCAGGATTTTACATGCCCCCCCCCATGCCGTGTATTTTGGCAGGAGAGGCAGCCAGCCACTGTCCGCCGTCAGCATCTTTTGGTCCTGTCAACGGATTTCCCATTGTTCACCGTCGTCGGGGCAACGGAAATGGCTGGAAAATGAAATGAAAATCGCTTATTGTCACAAGTAGGCTTCAAATGAAGTTATCGTGAAAAGCCCCTAGTCGCCACATTCCTGCGCATGTTCGGGGAGGCTGTTACGGGAATTGAACCTGTACTGCTGGCCTGCCTTGGTCTGCTTTCAAAGCCAGCGATTTAGCCCTGTGCTAAACAGCCCCTGCCTCATCTACAAATAACACAAACGTATAATGTACCAGCACTTTGTCTCGAAGAACATCAAAGGCAGAGGAATATTCCCTCTGTGGGAATGGTATATTTGCAGCAACACGTTATCGGCAAACAGTCACCCGTACAACATGCTGTTAGCAGTAAAATATAGAGCCACATTATACAAACAACTCATGCTGCCAGACATTGTTTAGTGGGAAGAGAGAGTGGTTTAGGTGTTGAACCCACAGCCAAGTGCATTTATAAACAAGACGCAACAAAACAACATGAGTTGCATCCGATTGGTCGTCACTGTCTGATTTCAGGATCAAAATCAGAAAACGGATATTTTGAACAAACAGAAGATGCTGAAAATATAAGGCAAATAGATCAGCATTTGAAAGAGAAAAGATGGGTTAATAATAATAAAAATCTTTATTAGTGTCACAAGTAGGCTCACATTAACACTGCAATGACGTTACTGTGAAAAGCCCCTAGTCGCTAAATTCCGGCACCTGTTCGGGTACACCGAGGGAGAATTCAGAATGTCCAAGTCACCCAACAAACACGCCTTTCGGGACTTGTGGGAGGAAACCGGAGTACCCGGAGGAAACCCACGCAGACAAGGGGAGAACGTGCAGACTCCGCACAGACAGTGATCCAAGCGGGAATCGAACCTGGGACCCTGACGCTGTTAAGCAACAGTGTTAACTACTGTGCTACCATGCCGCATTTTACATGACACTTTTTTTTTTAAATGAGGGCAACTGAGGTGTCACAACCAAAACAATTGAGCTGCTTCTGCCCTTCAACAGTTGGTTGACTTAATCAAGCAGTCCAGTATGTTCCTGTTATTCCCAGTAGTCATGGTTTTTTATTTTACTCTCTATCACTTATTATAGGAACAGGAAACAGCTAATCACTGTCCCCCCCCCCCCCACCCCCACCACCCCCCCCCCCCCCCCCCCCCCCTCCGGCCCCACCCCAAACTCACCTGCCCAAAATCTCCTCCACCATCCCGTTGGATTGAGACCAATCTATCTCAGCTCCAGTCTCCTGCCTTTGCTCCAGATTCCTGGAATCTTCACCTTATAAAAACCTACCAACCCCACTCTGGAAAACTCCAGCTGACCAGCATCCACGGCCTTTTAGGGAAAAGATTTCCAGGTTTCTCCTACACTTTTTATGAAACATGCTTCCTAATTTTTCTAACGACTGCCGCTAATGTTAAGATTGTGCCTGCCTTGCTCTGGATTGTCCAACCAGAGGAAATCATTTCTCAAAATCTATAAATCCCTTGAAGATTCAGGTCACTCCTGAATCTCTGATGCTTATTATTTGTGGAGGTGCTGGGGTGAGCACAGTAAGAAGTCTTACAACTCCAGGTTAAAGTCCAACAGGTTTGTTTCAAATCACTATGTTCCCTTCCAGTCGGGGAACACTTCAGCAGTCAAGGGCATTCAGCCTCTGATCTCCGGGTAAGCGTTCTCCAAGGCGGCCTTCAGGACGCGCGACAACGCAGAATCGCCGAACAGAAACTTATAGCCAAGTTCCGCACACATGAGTACGGCCTCAACCGGGACCTGGGATTCATGTCGCATTACATTCATCCCCCACCATCTGGCATGGGCTTGGGAAATCCTACCAACTGTCCTGGCTTCAGACAATTCACACCTCTTTAACCTGGGGTTACCCCTCTCTCTGGCTCTGTAAAGACTTAATTACCAGCAAATGCTTGCATTCAAAGTATTGTCTTGCATCTTTGACTTTGTCTATACATATGTTTCTGGAACCTACCTCTTCATTCACCTGAGGAAGGAGCAGTGCTCCGAAAGCTAGTGATTTGAAACAAACCTGTTGGACGTTAACCTAGTCTTGTAAGACTTCTTACTGTGCTTATTATTTTGTTCACCATAATCTGTGATACTGAAGCTCATATCAAAACTCCAAAACCTAGGACTTGTCTCCTCCCTCTGTAACTGGATCCTCGACTTCCTGACCCCTAGACCACAATCAAGTAAGAATAATCAATGACACCTCATCGGCAATAGTCCTCAACACAGGTGGCCCCGCAAGGCTGCTTATTTATCCCCCTACAATACTCCCTATACACTCACAACTGAGTGCCAAAATTTGGCTCCAACTCCATCTACAAGTTTGCTGATGACACCATCATAGTGGGTCGGATCTCGAACAACAATTAGTCAGAATACAGGAGGGAAATAGAGAACCAAGTGGAGTGGTGTAATGTCAATAATCTCTCCCTCAACGTCAACATAACTGAGAAACTGGTCATTGACTTCAGGAAGCGAAGTATTGCACACACCCCTGTCTGCATCAATGATGCCGAGGTGGAGATGATTGACAGCTTCAAATTCCGAGGTGTGCACAGCACCAATAATCTATCCTGGCCCACCCATGTCGCGCTATGACCAAGAAAGTACAATAGTGCCTATACTTCCTCAGGAAACTAAGGAAATTCGGCATGTCCACATTAGCTCTTATTGGGTCACTGTCTGTGCGGAGTCTGCACGTTCTCCCCGTGTCTCCGTGGGTTTCCTCCGGGTGCTCCGGTTTCCTTCCACAAGTCCCGAAAGACGTGCTTGTTAGGTGAATTGGACATTCTGAATTCTCCCTCAGTGTACCCGAACAGGCGCCGGAGTGTGGCGACTAGGGGGTTTTCACAGTAACTTCATTGCAGTTTTAATGTAAGCCTACTTCTGACAATAATAAAGATTATTATTATTAGTAGTATTAATCAATTTTCACACATGCACCATAGAAAGCATCCTATCTGGCTGCATCACAGTCTGGTATGGCAACTGCTCGGCCCAAGACCATTGGAAACTACAGAGAGTCGTGAACACAGCCCAGTCCATCCCATAAACTCGCCTCCCATCCATTATTCTGTCTACACCTCCCACTGCCTTGGAAAAGTGGGCAGCACAATCAAAGACCCCTCCCATCCGGGTTATTCTCTCTTCCAACTTCTTCCATCGGGCAGGAGATACAAAAATCTGAGAACACGCACTAACAGGTTCAAAGCAGCTTCTTCGCTGCTGTTACCAGACTCCTGAATGACCCTCTAATGCACTGAACTGATCTCTTCACACATCTTATCCATTGAGTAATACTGCACTCCGTATGCTTCACCTGATGTCTGCGTCCATGTATTTACATTATTTATTTATCGTATATCCTAGGCTGGATACTCTGCCCTGCCGCGCCACTTCTCTGTTTCAGCACGCCGGCGGAATGCTCCGATAGGCCGGCCGGTCAATGGGGTTTCCCATTGTGCGGCAGCCCCACGCCGTCGGGAAACCCCCGGACTGCCGGCAAAATGGAGCATCCCTCCGGCAGAGAACCCAGCCCCCTATGTTTTTTCATGTATGGAATGATCAGTCTGGACTGTACGCAGAACAATACTTTTCACTGGATCTCGGTACACGTGACAATAAATCAAATCAAATCAAGGCTTCATCTTCAACTTAGTTCAAATTGAGAATTGAATCCAGGTGAATGCACATTTAAGTAAACAGGAATCAGAACTTGAAATCAATGACTCTTTGTCGTGAAGCTTCAACACTAATTGCAAAAATAAGATTAGTAAGGTGTTGATTGGGCTTGAGCACATCTCTGCCAGCCAATCAGATGAGTCAATTCTAATCCAGTAGGTGCTGTTGGCGTTCACATCATCACGGTGCATCTGGAACCTTCTAGAAGCGAGGAAACACATCTTCATACCACTTCTCAGCATCATCAAGGCCAACGATCTATATATGTGACATACCGTGACCGATGAATCTCAAAGGCTGTTTAAGAGGAAAATATTTTTGCTGTTTAGCACCCAGATGAGCTGATGGCAGAACGCTTTTCTACAACTATATTGTCTGGCAAAATCAAAATATTGTAGTATTTGTAAAGAGTTAGGAACCAATTGTTATGGCAATGTATACCCAGGGTACCACATTTACTGCCACACTGCAGCCATGTGCTGAGCAATTCCATCAGTCACTTGGAAAGCTGCAGGAAATGCTCATTGAAGCTCCACCGTTGGAGGCTTGAGGTGCGATTATTTCAAACTCTTGGGACAAGGCATAACAGTCACCGAACTTCCAACAAAAGAAAAACTAATTTATAAACCTTCGGTTTATCAGAAATTGTGACCTTTAAACTTTGAACTTTTTCTTCAATGTTCCCATGTGCAGGACTCAATATTAGGCGACTCGGCTATTAGCTGAACCATGACTCATCGAATGGATTCAGAAATCAGAGTCACTAAGCCAAGGGCAAATTATAATCAAGTGCATCAAACAACTTGCAGAGTTATTAAAAAGTCAGTAGGAATGTTGGAAATGTGCTTCAGATGTCTAAACTGGCCTTTCAAAGCGCCACAGTATGTCCCTATGAAGTAATGCCAAATCCTCTTGGCATGTTGGGCCCTGCGCAACATAGCCATTTGTTTGTGGAATAATGGATGACCTTCTGAAGAAGATTATATTCCCGGCAAATGGAACAATGGACTGCGGGAGTGGATCAAGGTCGTGCAGGAGTAAAAGAATCCGTAGCCACATTGAGTGGAGCAATATTTCACCCAGTCATAAGCAGGTGCTCGCTAATACCCATCATATTTAGATTTGTATTCTACTGGCTAAGCCATCCCATTGACAGACAAAAGGAAACGATTGTGATATCAAGACTGCACCATATTGAACAAATATAGCTCAGCCAGGAATTCTACTGGAGGGATTTTGGAAGCATATCTGTGTTTGGGGAGAAAGGTTTGCTTCCTCCATGGATGCAACCCTGAATCATGAACCACTTTTTTGAGTCAAGGGCAACGCTGAAGACCTTGCATTACCAAGGAACATGCATCACCCAAATGTTACGGAAATGCCAATGGAGGGCATATGGGGCAGATAAAAACTGGAACCCGAACGGACACAAATCCCACCACCGTCCCCCCAGATTGTCATGCCAATTTAGTGAAGAAAATCCAGGCTTGCTCTTACCACAATCCTGCTCCTATGCTTTTTCCAGTACGTAACGCAGTATTTTAGAACTCATCGTAGCTAACAAAGAACAGTACAGGACAGAAACAGGCCCTTCGGCCCTCCAAGCCTGTAGTGGTCACGGTACTAACCTTTGCCAAACCCCTCAGCACTCCCTTGTGCCGTATCCCTCTATACCCATCCTATCCATGTGTTTGTCAAGGTGCCTTTTGAACGCCGTTAATGTATCTGCCTCCACAACCTCCCCTGGCAACGTGTTCCGGACACTCACCACCCTCTGTGTAAAAAACCTGCCTCGCACATCTCCTCTAAACTTTGCCCCATGGACCTCAAACCTATGCCCTCTCGTGACTGAGCCCTCCACCCTGGGAAAGAGTGCCTGCCCATCCGCTCTATCCATGCCCCTCATAATCTTGTAAACCTCTATAATAATCTTTATTGTCACAAGTAGGCTTACATCAACACTGCAATGAAGTTGCTGTGAAAATCCCCGAGTTGTCACACTCCGGCGCCTGTTCAGATACACTGAGGGAGAATTCAGAATGTCAAAACTACCTCACAGCACATCGTTCGGGATTTATGGGAGGGCATGGGAGGGACCAGGGGGAAGGTTTGTGACCATAACAGCAGGGGATAGGAATTTGGTAGGCATGGGGCCCTTGAGTGGGATGGAGAGGGGAGTCTTGAGACCATAATAGCGGGAGTGGGGGTTAGCAACCAAAACGTGTACTTAATGGGTTGAGCCATAATATTATCATCTCTCTTCTGGTTGACTTACTCACTTGCAGTACCACATGAATCACTCAAGCTCACCCTTGAGATATATGGGATGGGTCACTCTGCAGCTACACATTCAAATCTTGCAAACAGAGGTTTAGTAAATTAATTCATACATTCTAAAGAACAAAGAACAATACAGCACAGGGAACAGGCCCTTCGGCCCTCCAAGCCTGTACCGGTCATGATACCAACCTTTGCCAAAACCCTCAGCATTTCCTTGTGCCGTATCCCTCTATACCCATCCTATCCATGTGTTTGTCAAGATGCCTTTTAAACGCCGTTAATGTATCTGCTTTCACAACCTCCCCTGGCAACGCATTCCAGGCACTCACCACCCTCTACGTGAAAAACCTGCCTCACACATCTCCTCTAAACTTTAAACCTATGACCCCTGGTGACTGACCCCCTCCACCCTGGGAAAGAGTGCCTGCCCATCCATTCCATCCATGCCCCTCATAATCTTGTAGATCTCTATCAGATCACCCCTCAACTCCGTTGTTTTAATGAAAACAGTCCGAGTCTATTCATCCTCTCCACATTCATATAAATACCGATAACAAATGCAAAAAGATTGCCGAGGTGTCCGCACTGTGTGCCATTGAAACATTTAGTTATGATGCATAAAAACATAAAATACACAAAGCAAAAGCCAAAGAAACAAGCAGAAACCAAAAAAATAAACATGGGCCGGAATTGTCCGGCCTGGCTGTGGTGGGACCCACCACGTGGGGGGAGGGTGGGGGGGGGGGGGGGTGCAGTGGGCCTGCCAAGAAGTTCAAATGCAGCTTTATGTTGACACATGTGATGAACGGTTACTGTATTACTGTACCCTTATCATCTAATAAGGTGATGTCCCTTTTAAGACCGGGCTTGGAACCCTGGGGGACTCCGCCTCCGGCTCCGCCCACCAGGGAGCCGTATATAAGGGGCCGCTCTGTAGGCGGCACCCAGTAAGCACCCGTCTCGGCATCAGGCTAGTTCTTAGCTTATTAAAGCCTTCTTTACCGTAGTACTCTCTAACGTCGTTATTGAGGGTACTACAACACATTTAATGGTTAATTGGCGTTTTGTCTCTTACTGAGGCTCTGGATTTTCTCAGATGTTGTTTATTGTTTGGACCTCTTTCTTGAAAGCCTCCCGCCCGGTGAAACATGCTGGAAATTCAGGGGAAAAATGTTTATGCTTGAAATTAGTCGGGCACTTTCAAACCAAGTTACAACAGACCCCCAAGCTGTTTAATGGAACAATTCAGGGCCTCGTGCTCAATCACCAATGCCCTCTGTGATGTACAATTCAACAGACGCACTGTCCCGAAGGCAAACTCAGATCGGCGTTGAAGAATTAAGCAAAAGGTGGGTCTAGCTGCGAAAGAAAACAACGGCCTTGTGTCTTCATAGCTCCATAGCTTCACAGCCTCAGGCCTTTCTCCAGTCCAGCTGCCATTGCCCCATCCGCACAGGGAAAATTAAAAGCAAACATTTCCCGCTCTCCACCCAAATGCAACACGTTCTGCAGGCGCTGGACACATAGTGGGGTGTGGGGGGAGGGGGCTGTTGGCATAGGGAGGTAGGACACACTCTACTGCTTCACGATCACTGCGGCATGTTAGCAAGCAATTTTTGCGAAAGGCAGGCAATCAGACTGAAATGGGCGGTATTTGTATTTCTCTGTTGCTTAATACAAATGTATCAATCTTACACGGACAGGTAAACTAAGCATTAAACTAGTTGAAAATGTAGTACAGGGTTGCCCAGCGGAGTTGCTGAACAGATTCAACAGCTATTATGAACAAGAAAGTACAGTTGCAATTCCTTCACTCTGTCGTGTTAGGTGCACTGGTCTAACACTGGCTGCAACTGGATGCAGCTTAGATCAGAAAGATACTCCAGACCTTGAAGTTAGTTCAATCAGGTTTATTGAACTATTAGCACAGTTAGCACAGTTCTCTGTGAGTTCGACTCTCTGCTAACTTAAGTGTGGTTACTCTGACTAACTGAACCAGACAAGCTCTTAGCCACGTAGTGGAGGTGTGAGATTGTAACAACACCCTTGACTGACTCTCTAGATGTTCATCAGTGGAAAGAGGCGGAGTGTCAGCGCCTCGTGTCTTTTATCATCAGATCCCACCCGAGTGTCCTGTCTGCTTATTGGTCATGTCCTGTTCTCTGTGTCCATTAGCTGCTTGTCTGTATATCATTATGTGTGTGTCTGCATATCATGACACACTCCACATGCTGATAGCTAAACTGAAAGCTCCTCTGAACAACGTCCGCTGGTCACATGGTTTACATCCTGGCTCCTAGCTGCTTACTAATTAGCTTCAACTCTCTTAAAGAAATATCACAACATTCCCCCTTTCCCCCCAAAGATAATATTACATACATTAAAAGTTAAAGTACATTTTCACTACGTTAAGTGTGAAAACATGTTGCACAAAAAGATAGGAGTTTAATAAAGGATTTAAGAGTTTAAGAGTTTAAAATGTAGAAGTGGTTTAACAGTCCTCCCGGATCTTGTAATGGTGTGCTGTTCCTGAGATCTAGACTTATCAATAAAAGCAAATTACTGCGGATGCTGGAATCTGAAACCAAAAAGAAAATTATTTTGGGGATTTAGACTTATCACTTGGGTGTTATTGACTTGTGGGCGTGTTGGCAACTTGCGGATTGTCGGAGTGCTGATTGTTTTCTTGGTGATCTTTCACAATTTCACTCTCCGAGTCCACCTTTAGATGTTTTCCATACATAATTGGTCTGCTCGGTGTTATACTGTTGTACAATTCCCTGAGCTGACCTCTGTTCCGTCTTCACATCACTGTGTCCGGTGTTGCGACTTCATTGGATCTAGGCTTATTGCATGCTTGGGATACGTCAGGAAATAACCAACTTCCCGGGGTAAGCCACAAGCAAAATACTGCAGATACAGGAAATGTGAAATAAAAACAGAAAATGCTGAATAAACTCAGCAGATCTGGCAGCGTCTGTGGAGAGAGAAGCAGAGTTAACTTTCCGTGTCCATCTGAATCTTCAACAGAACGGACAAGGGGTAGAAATGCAATGAATGATACAGTCAGAGAACTGGGTGGAGAAGGTGGGGCAGAGTGGAAGGGCAGGGTGTCACCCCCTTTGTCTTAGGTCCATGACATCTCTCCTCAGCTCCGACCTATCGTTGCCCTTGTTTTGTTTCCTTGCTATCTCATCAATCTGGGTTAGACAGACTGCGATGGATATACTGAGACGCTGGAGTGCATCGCACGAAACAGCTGTTGGATCTTAGGATGGACAAAAACAAAACATTGAAAGCGTCTAAAAGACAGAATTTCAAACCAAAACGGATTAAAAGAAACAGGACAAATGTTGTTCGAGTGGAGCATCTCTGAAAGCAAAACCCATCGTGTACGTCACAATTTGGGAAAATTCAACGTTCGGGGAAATGCCAGTGGAAATATAAATATAGGTTTTTCTCTCGGGGTGTAGGGGAGTTGGAGGGTGGTGGAGAGCGGAGGGGTTGAAATGGAGGGGAGGGGTCGATACAACCTGGCAGGTGCCAAAACAGAAAGTAATTGGATGTAGTGCTCATTGATGGAGACATTACGGGCTGGATTCTCTGCCACCCGCCGCCTGTTGCAGAGTTCCCGATGTGGCAGACTGTCCACGTCGGGGGGGGGGGGGGGGATGGGCCATTTCCGATACACCGCTTCCACACTGACGGCAGCATTGAGGTTTGTGTCCTGTGCCAGCGGGAGAATGCAAATAGGTCGAAATGACCTATCTGCATCCTATTAACGGGCTGGGCACCAGATTCTCCACACCTCCATGATTCTCTGTCGCTCTGCGTCAGGATTCAAACAGGTGTGGATTGGCACAAATATTTTCCTATGTGGTCCTGATGTGGTGGATTTAATGGTGGGCCAAGTGGGTAATTATTTAAGTTAGGTGCCTCCCAAGTCCATCGGTGTCCCTTCACCCACAATGCAAATCCTGCCCACCCCAGCCCTCCAACCAGCGACTCCCATCAGAGAACTCCCATAGCAGAGAATCCCCCCATAGCAGAGAACTCCCCACCCCCTCCCAATCAGTCACCCCTGCCTGGAAGCTAAAAAGCAGTCCAATGAAGGCAGAAACAGTGACAAAATCACTGCTTTTTCACTCACCTGTGCCTTACACCTGCTGCCTCAGACGATGTCTGGAAAACAGCAGCTGTAATTTAATAGAAAGTCAAAACCAGGCCATAAGGCTTTCAACAATCCCAGTTCCTTTCATCCGAAAGGCTTCTATTAACTTCAATGAGCAATAGCTTCTAGTAGCCTGTAATTGACAGCTTCCAGACAGCCAGATGTTTGGATTGATTATTTTAATTTCCCTTCACGCTTGAATGGATCTCAAGCAGACTGCTGTGAAACCAAACGCAATGTTTATAAACATCCCGGAGTTAAGTGCTTTCACTTTTTCTTTTTCACAGCAGAAAATATTTAACTGCTATTGATGTGGTTATGAGCAGTCAGTCATACTTTGCAGTTAGTGATTTTTTTATTGTTTCTGCCTGGACTGTTCTTTAGCTTCCTGGCAGGGGTGACTGATGAGGGGAGTGGAGTTTCTCTGATATGGGGGGGTTTCTTTGCTATGGAGGGGTTCCCTGATATTGGGGGTTCCCTGTTATGGTGGGGTTCATTGCTATGGGGGTCTCTGGTGAGGAGGTCTAGTTGGGGGGAGAGTCTGATGATGGGGTCTGATGGAATTCCCTGATGGGTGTGTCTGATGGGGGTCTCTGGTGGGGGTCTCTGGTCAGGCTTTGGCGGGGATGGATTGGGTAACCCTCGTCGTGTGTTCTGTGGGGGGGGGGGCGACCCAGCAATCCCCATTGTGGGGTATGGAGGAGAAGATCCCACTACTTGTTGGGGGAGGGGGCAGAATTGCATTGTGGGGGTGAGGGCTCAGCCGCTGGACCTTGCCACTGGGACGCCCATTCTAAATGGCGGCCTGATAGCGGGATTTGCAATGGAATCCCTGCCGTGAATACATTTGCATGGCAAGGGACGCTGAATTGCCTTTGGGAGCCGCTGCCAGTGATAGCACAAAAATCATTCAGCTCCGGCGGAAGAACATCTCCTGTACGGAGAATCCTGCCCATTGACGGCAGCTAGCTGAATAGTTCCTATTGCTGTGAAGATTTTGAGTAGTACTGAAGGAAATGTAATCGATATGACAAGCTTTGAGTTTCCATAACAATTTTATGCCTCATGTGATCCCGCTGCCTGAAGAGAACCATTCAGTGCACTTGCCAAAGCGGTAAGTCAAGTTTTATTTTGCATATGCTCCAACGGAGGTAGCTGATCTGATAGGTACAGAACCCATTGATAACCTGGCTCAGTCACTGTTGCCTGACTTTGATTCAGTCCTCACTTGCCCGAGACCAGAGACAGTTTGTGAGACAGATGTTGCACTCGGTTGCCAGTTGGAACCATTGTCTCGATCCGACTTCAGTTACGTTTTGCAAAGAGCTGCGAATCGAGGTTCGGCGGAGGTGAGGGTTGAAGTGGGTGCGGGTGGGGGGGGGGAGGCAAGGTGAAGGGAAGGGGGGTCACATGTCGGTGGCCGGTAATGGGTTATTATTGACCAAACAATGGAACTTTGCCAAGATTGCCCGTTCAGTGTTCTGTTGTTTCCAGTTTCCATGTGCAGTGTTAATGTAAGCCTACTTGTGACACTAATAAAGGTTGTTAGTTTGTTATAACTAATGTGCCAGATCATCGACATGGGTACCACCATTACACGTGAGAACACCACCCACCAGGTATGTGGTACATACTCGTGTGACTCGGCCAACGTTGTCTACATCATACGCTGCAGGAAAGGATGTCCCGAAGCGTGGTACATTGGCGAGACCATGCAGACGCTGCGACAACGGATGAACGGACATCACGCGACAATTGCCAGGCAGGAATGTTCCCTTCCAGTTGGGGAACACTTCAGCAGTCAAGGGCATTCAGCCTCTGATCTCCGGGTAAGCGTTCTCCAAGGCTGCCTTCATTAATGCGCGACGACGCAGAATCGCCGAACAGAAACTCATAGCCAAGTTCCGCATACATGAGTGCGGCCTCAACCGGGTCTTGGATTCATGTCGCGTTACATTCCGCCGCTTGTTTGGGAAAATTCAGGATGTCCAAATTACCTAACAGCGCGTCTTTCGGGATTTGTGGGAGGAAACCAGAGCATCCAGAGGAAACCCACGCAGACACGGGGAGAATGTGCAGACTCCGCAAAAACAGTGACCCTGCGGGGAATCGAACCTGGGACCCTGAAGCTGTGAAGCAACATTGCTACCCACTGTGTTACCGTGCTGCCCAAATTGAATCTTTCCTTTTGACTCAAGCTGCCACATGTCTGGCTGCCCAATTTTACCCAGATTCCTGTGCAAACTGCCCCGGTGTTGTGTGATGCAGCGTCCATAGACAATACTATATCTCCTGACCAACATCAGAAAATTGGCTTCCTGGTTAGTATCAACTTTGCTCTTTCTGCGAGCTCGCTACATGCTAATTGGCTGCTGCATCCCCGACATTACAACAGTGTTTCAAAGGTATTGCACCGGCTGCAAATTGCTTTGGGCGCGTGGCCGCGGGAAGTGCTGAAAAAAGGCAAGTTGTGGACCGAGTGGTCACTTGAGAACGGGGCCAAAAAGGAGGTCATGGGGTGGGAACGCGAGCAGAACGCAAGCATTGTATGCAGCTGTTAATAAATAGGAATGAACTACCTTTGCTGGAAGCCCTTGTTGTGGGTGAAGTAGGGAACCCCCAACATTCTGCACAAGGCATTCTTTGTTGTCACTTTTCTCCTAATACCTTCTCTGCTTTGCTCACTCCTTTCTCCTTTCTTCCTTCTCTCCGTGTTTTTGCTCTCTCCTCGCATTTTAAGGCCATTTATTGTCGACAGCAGAGCCAACGTGATGGACCACAACCTCCATGAAAATAAATCAAAAAGTTGGCGGGTATTAAGCAAAAAGTTAAGATCTCTTGAATATTGCCCATATGCACTTAATCAGAAACCATTTGCTTTCCACTACACGTCCGAAGAACTAATAAATATCTTTAATATTTTCACCTGTGGACACAGGCATTTAAATCCTATTGGCAGGCTGGGATGACTGCAAATTATCCTCATTGTATTTTAATGTCTGTTAATGGCAGCAGAAATAAATACTTAGGTGATAAAATCAGAATAGTTCAGGGAAAATCTGTTTGTGATAAATTCTTTGGATAATAATATATTTGTATTACTTCCAAAATAAATAAAATACAAGCCGGGATTCTCTGATCCCGCGCCGGGTCGGAATCACGCCGGGGGTGGGGGTGGGGGGCGGCCTCCACGGTGGCCAGGCCCGCGATCGGCACCTACTGATCGTCGGGTGGGTTAATTCCGGGGGGGGAACCTATGTCCCTCCGAGGTGGGACCCTGTAGGGCTCCGCCATGTTGCCCAGGGGTCGGCACGGAGACGGCAACCCACACGCATGCCGGACCCACGCCGGCCGTGTCGCGCTGACCTTTGAGCGCACAGCACTCTGGCACCGTACTAGACCCTGAGGAAGGGGTGAATGCCTGGGCCTGGAGGCCCGCTGACGCCAGAGTCGCTCATGCCTCTTTTGACGCCGGCGTCAACACTTGGCCGGGATTTCGGAGAATCCCGGCCACAGTTCTTTTTTCCATTTATCCTCACCAAATACATACTCATTCCTCAGGGAGTGTTCAAGGCTCCTATATCCTGAGCCATCCTCAGATCCCTGACATATTTCCGGGTCCACAGAGGCTGCAGGTTTGGCTCCAAGGGGGAAAGGGTTACCCACTGGGGAGGTGGCTGATGACGCCTGTGCAGAGGCCACAGAGTCCAGCGGAGACAATGTACAATGAGGCTCAAGCTGCAATTCCCATTTTGGTGGTGCAGACCATAGGGAAGCCGATGTTGAGGTTTGGAAGCCTGGATTGGTCTGGTGGGGTCCTGCAATACAATCCGCAGAGGCTGCCACGCATCGTAGTTGTCTGCTACACCCTGCACAGTTTGCTGCTGCAATAGGGGAGGAACTGCCCGAGGAGGAGATGGAAGAGCAGGGTGTTTCCTCCGATGAGGAGGACATCGAAGGGGCAAAGCTGAGGATGTCCTCGAGGGAAAGGATAGCCGCCATGAGGCCATGGTAATGCGCAGATGAGGCAGACGAGCTCAGGATGCACTCATTCCCATTAGATTCATGGAGGATAGACATAGAACGATACAGCGCAGTACAGGCCCTTCGGCCCTCGATGTTGCACCGACATGGATGATGAGGACATCCAGTAAGGACATCCCATTAACTTCACATGAGCATTGCTCTCCTGTCTGACTGATGGCAGAACACACCCTCTGTGATCAGGCTCCTGTCATGGGGATCCGGGGATTGCCAACAGTCCCTGCATTGCAGGAGGATGACGGTGATTTGCAATGGAGACATTTCATAGATCCTCACTAGAGCTTCTGTGAATATCTGTCTCTTGTCTGGCTGATAGCTGTTCACTTGCTCTCAATGACTCCAGTCATATCTTTATGGCACAGCAGGGAAACTTTCACCTCTCCTGATCTTACGGCATTCTCCGTGAGCTGAACACTTGAGGTCTGGTGTCACTGGAGGTTGAGGCAGAGGGGAGGCAGTTTCAAAGTTGCAGGGAACACACATTGACAATGATTGGAATGAGTGATGCTATCCCTGTACATTGTGGGAGACATCCTCATTCCCATTGAGATACAGGTATGACTGATATGTACAGTCACTGTGAAGCGGTCCCATCAATGTGTTGGAAACCTTGTACAAAGCATATTGAGGAAGCCTGGGACTGAGTACTCTGCCTTTATCTGGTGCAGAAATCAAGTTTTCAGGTCAGGATTACAGGAACACAGCTCAGCAGAACAAGGTGCCGCAGAAAGGGTGCAATTAGTGAGAGTTTGTTTACAAAGGTGAATGTTATGTACAACTGCTTAACACCTGTGTCCATGCTGTACAACTACAGCTTCTTAACCTTTCTAACTCTGTCGCTTGCTGCATTCCCAACACCCGGGGTAGAGCTGGAGGCAGACGACTGTCTGCCACGTCCTGCTGTCGGCGATGACCTGGTCTGATGCCCATGGTGGGTTGAGTCTTGGGGGTCCCCAGGCTGCTTCCAACATCCTGCTGTGTGGCAGTGCCACCCTCATCGGCCTGTTGAGTTGGAGCTGTAGAGGGCACAGGAAGAGGGGACTGATGGGCAGGACACTCCTGGAGTCACCTGCCTGGATGTGCACCAGCTGCTCCTATTGGCCACGGGTGCCCAATGACCCCTGACATCCTCCTTGACCCCTGACCCCACCCCCCCAGCAGCCCTTTACCACCCCAACTGGCCGCCACCTGCCTCTCGAGTGCCAATCCCGAATCCGGCGAATCAGACACCATTTTTCATTGGAATCAGTCATTTTTTTGCCTGTGGTGACCTCGATATTTAACCATGTTATATATTGTATATTTAACTTCCTGTGGTGATATTTACCCATAAATATATATGCCTGTGATCATGTTGATCTATAGATTTAACTATCTGTGATCAATCGTCCTCGTTGATTTATCTGCCTGCCACAATTACTACCTATAGATGTTGCTGCCAGGCGATCGCTGCTGAAAGCTCCATCTGAATGACCTATCTCCGATGATTTACTTGCGTGCGGTGATCCTTACTTATATATTTAAATCAAATCGCATGTGGAGCAACTGAGAACATCAGATGCAATGCTGGTTTGACACCCAGTCGTTCAGACTCTGTATTGAAGTTGGTAGAGTTATGTGGTGGTATAACTAGGAGGTTTACGGTACCTATCTGCCATTGGTGCAGAGCACTCGCTGCCCATTGGCTCAGGCCGGTCATGTGCCTCTCTGCTGATTGGTTGAGGCTAGTCATGGGACGGCTCACCCATTGGCCGAGAGGCAAGTAGTCCTGCCTACGAGGCGGGGTATAAGAACTCGTAGGACCCGGCAGTCGGCCTTTCTCTGTAAGTCGACTGCCGGGCAGACAACTAGTTGATTAAAGCCTGATATATGGAACTCCTTCACGACTCGAGTCCAATTGATGGTACATCAAGTTATATTGAGTGAGCTGTAAAACTAGTTACACAATTATCCATGATTACTACACTTCATTACGCTCTCCACAGATGTTGCCAGACCTGTTGAGTTTTACCAGCATTTCCTGTTTTTTTAACATCAGGTTCCAGCATTTGCAGCTTTTTTTTTGCTTTTACACGACTGTGTTGGGTTTCACTTGAAATTGCCCCAGTGTCTTTTCAGTTTTGACAAAACTCATTCAATACGCGGTTTTATGAAGGCCCCTGTTCCTGGTTGTGATGGGTTGTTGGAATTGTGCTGAAATACAGAGTAAGTGGGTGGCACGCGGCCCAGTGGTTAGCACTGGGACTGCGGCGCTGAGGACCCGGGTTCGATCCTGGCTCTGGGTCACTGTCTGTGAGGAGTTTGCACATTCTCCCCGTGTCTGCGCGGGTTTCACCCCCACAACCCAAAGATGTGCCGGTTAGGTGGATTGGCCACGCTATATTGCCCTTTAATTGGAGAAAAGAATAATTGGGTACTCTAAATTTATTTTTAAAAATATACAAAGTTGTGGCGCTAACAATTGCACTCAAAGACGAGAGACATGTACAATCGAGGCTTTATTGCTGTGTGATGCTATTCCTCCGACTGCAACGGGGCAGCGCGGTAGCATGGTGGTTAGCATAAATGCTTCACAGCTCCAGGGTCCCAGGTTCGATTCCCGGCTGGGTCACAGTCTGTGTGGAGTCTGCACGTCCTTCCCGTGTGTGCGTGGGTTTCCTCCGGGTGCTCCGGTTTCCTCCCACAGTCCAAAGATGTGCGGGTTAGGCAGATTGGCCATGCTAAATTGCCCGTAGTGTCCTAAAAAGTAAGGTTATGGGGGGGGGTTGTTGGGTTACGGGTATAGGGTGGATATGTGGGTTTGAGTAGGGTGATCATTGCTCGGCACAACATCGAGGGCCGAAGGGCCTGTTCTGTGCTGTACTGTTCTATGTTCTATGTTCTAACTGTAGACTAGGGTCTGAGTGACACACACGCATATTTATACACAAGCTCCCTGTGGGCGGAGCTAGCCGGCAGGGGCTTACCGGAGGAACCTATATTACAGGTACAGCCATACATCCCCCTACTGCAAGTACGCATAACTACAGTGGTTATATCACCACCAAAGTAAGTGCAGAAGTGGGCCATTCGGCCCCTCGAACCTGCTGCGCCATGCAGTAAGATCATGGCTGATATGTTTGTCTTGAGTTCCCCATTCCCATCTGCCCTGATAACCTTTGGTTCTCTTGCCCAACAATCTATCTACCCCCAGCTTCAAAATATTCAGTGACCGTACCTCCACCGCCTTCTGAGGTCGAGAGTTCCAATGTTCCACAACCCTGGGAGAGGAAAACATTCTCCTCCTCTCTGTCCTCTAAGGGTGAGCCCAGATTTTGCTCATGTGTGTATCTGGCAAAACCAAATGATTTAAAACTCCTATGTTCTAACTTGCACCAAGTCCCTCTTATCCATCTCTGCCATGTTTGCTGACCAAT